>NC_034611.1:26934342-26941069 GCF_900095145.1 Mus pahari | reverse complement strand
ATAGGGAACTTTCGGGATAGCATTTGAAATGTAAATAAAGAAAATAATAATAAATTTAAAAAAAGGAAAAAAAAGCATGTTTTTTATGTTTTTCAACAATGATTCCAGGATAGGATTTTAGTTCAGGAGTAAAGTGGGAACAACTGATACTTTTTTTCCCTCAATATATAGGAGAGGCCTATTAAAAACATACTCCCTTAAGATTCTTGATTATTTTGCAGAAAGCGTTTTGTTTTGTTTTGTTTTGTTTTGTTTTGTTTTGTTTTTAATGGCTCAATTATCAGCTCTGTTCCTGGAACCCCAGCTTAGTAACAGAATGACTATTTTAGACTCGCATTCATTTCACCAATTTATGGTTGAGGTAACAGCCACTGATCCATTGCTTAAGGAATATGTCAAGAAAAGTTTCCCAACAGTTGTTTCTTTTATGAGAAAAAAAAAACTGTGAAACAAAGAGTTGGACAAAGGCCTGTGTGAAAACCCCACCTCTCAGTCCATCGTCAATACTCAGTCTTTGGCAGATCTATGATTACGCTTGACTTTAAAGCTCTTCTTCTTCCTCATTTTAAGATAGTTCTTATGAGCTAACTTATATTCTCACTGATCAATTAGTTCTGCTTGAGCCCCAGGTGAGACCTGTATTTTTCAGTGATATACTAAGGTTATTAAAATATGAAGGCTTAATACACTCTTAAGCATATTTCCTTTTACGTGATGCTCATTTCTAAAATAATATTTGCTCAATTTACTCCAATCAAGTAAAATAAATAAAACAAACCTTTTAATGTTTCTCCATTTTATTGAAAAGGCCAAACTGCATTGATTCAATTACAGCTGTTCTGTGGTTATTTTATTTCTCCAAAGCCTCCCTGCCCAAACTTATTTATCTATGAAACTAGTGTTCAGCAACAAGAAGGGCTAGTTTTCTCACTTTTGGTATCTTTACCTGAACTGTCTTGTAAATGGTATATCTTTAGGTTCAGTCTTTCTAGCTTGCAGCCTTAAGTATGACCCGTTCTCTTCAGACAACTTAACCGTTTAATTCACCCAAAACAGGAGCAAAATATTCATTTGGAAAAATATGAAGAGGCATAACTGTTCATAATACCAAATAATTTTTAACAAACTTCTCACCCACCAAAATCTATATTTATAGCACTTGCAAATTTTTCTTGGTACACAACTACCATCATAGCCAATTTCAAGTTACCAGCAGGGTCTTGTGGTGGGGAAAGGGGCACAATATCTTCGGGCACAGCACTAAAGTCTCCAGCATGACTCTGCTTTTTTATATCTTGAAATGTTATTAGCTTTAAATTGTCTGCATGATAGAGTAACGGATGTGAACATGAAAAGTCATCCCAACAGGACCAGAAGAAGGAAGCAGGCACTTTCTCAGGAGAAGCAGGATGCTTGCTCTACATTTTTTACAATTAATAAAAGAAAGCCTCTTAGAAAGTTAGGGTCTTAATACATCTCAGTATCCTTATCAACAATCAAAACATTCTTTACACTTCGATATAGTACTTCTCGTAGTCTTACTCTTTCTTCTCAGGTAAATTTCAAAGGAATAATCTTTGATTTTTAAAGGTTCTTGACTATTTACACACAGATATTACATACCAGGTGTATATGTTACTGACTGTTCCAACTGGCGGAGTCTGTTTGAATTTCCTTGCTATTCTAAGCAGTCCTGAACTTCACAAATATTTGGGTTCCTGCGATTCCTTTTACTTATCATGATACTTTTTGCATCTCTTTGGATGAGCTAGAGACTTAACCCAGTATCTCACATAGTCCCCACATGCCCTTTCCCAGCTTTGCCTTTACACCAGCCCTTACATTTCAAAATTCTATTCTGGCTTTGTCCTTGTGTTTTCCATTGACTTATTGACCAATTGCTGACCCCATCCTTTCTTGGAAACGTAACACTCAGCACCTGAAAATTTTCCCTAATTATCCATGTGTCCCGTTGACAATCCATTCTTGCTGAACATGAGTTGTGCGTAATTTGTATTTTTAATTGTATAGTTTTAAATTATAAATAAGTGGTGAGTTACTGTTATTCTAGCATATTATTGACACATATCTTTCTTTCTTCTTGTAAGGATATCTGCAGGTACTTGTGAATAATGCCTATGCGAAATAGCATAGCATTGGCTACATCAGGAAAATTGTATGCTTGCATAAAAGGATTAGAAAGGGTACTTTGAAACTGTTTTCTAATGCTTTCATACAACCTTAGCTTCACAACGTTAAAAATGTCACAATGCTTTTGACAGCTTGTCTTACAAGTGAAATTAAAAAAAAAAACCTGGTCATGGATAATGAATAATAAAAGAGGGGTGGGTGGGTATGGGAGCAGGGGCGGGGGGGAGGGTATAGGGAACTTTCGGGATAGCATTTGAAATGTAAATAAAGAAAATATCTAATGAATAATAAAAGTAACATGAACCTAAGGAGAGTTGTAAAAATGAAAAAAATGCTTTTAGCATAAAATATAGTGAAATAAAAGCACAAGTAAAATAAATGTGAAAGTTGTTTTCAAACTACATTTCCTATATTTTATATCCTTTTTCAAAGCATTTTAGGCATTTTCATATAAATAGGCAATAGAGCACAGAAATTTTATTTTTTAATAATCATGGTCTCAGCTCTTATCTAAAACTTATAATTTCATGAATTAATTAGTTTTGTGGATTAGAAAAGAGTTCCAGTGATCAAATAGTGGTAGCTTATTTTTTGTGAATTAAATGATTAATGGTGTCTGCTACAGCTTGTTAGGTTTATTTTAATTAATCTTTACACTTAATAAGGATCTCAAATTAATCTAAGAATGCTGATATTCTTATAACATTAAAAAAAAAAAAAAAAGACAGACTAGCTGCAGTGTATCCCGTATCTCCAATTTGATCTATAAACACACAATTGAACACCTTAAATTTTACTATAGAGAGCAAACTAAGCATAAAAAGAAAAACCTCAATCATTTATTGCCAATATAAATTACTACATTTCTGAGATTTCTGAGGCCAAGATAGAAAATTCTACAAAAAAGTGTAATAAATGTTGACTATTGAATACCCTAATTGCACATATATTTTTGTTGCTCTTATATCAGTATTAAAACTCATATTAGTTTCTCAGCTCAGATATTTCTCTAGTGTACACCTTTTCTAAGTTTTTTATTAATTATTCTATTTGTTTACATCTCTAATGATATTTCACTTCGTGGTTACCCTTCAACAAAACCCCCATCCCACAAAATCCCTATCCTCCCTCGCCTTTATGAGGGTGCTCCTTCACCAACCCACATTTTAGGATTAAAAAATGAAATTAAGTATCTTTTATGTGTCTTTTCTTGAGGCTATATTTCACTAGCTCCTTCTGTTTCCCCATAAATCCTATTCTACTTCCCTTTAATTATGTTGTTTCTCTCCTCTGCGTTCTCAGAGATTAACATGAGATGACTAAATTAAATTTTAGTCATTATGTCCCACAGTGGTGTATTAATTGACCTCATACCTCAGGCTCTGCTCCATAAGGGAAACAGAGTGTACTGTAGAATGGGAAAGAGAAGAATATCAACAAATCCATTTTGACACTGTATTCTCATCAATTGCCACAGATACATACATCCAAACTCCATGTTCTATATGGTATGTTTCAAGCATGTTTTCTGTTAGTTAATTCTGATTTTAAAAGAATCAAAGAGACAACAAAATATTGCATCTGAATTCACTGTCTACTTCCCAAGTGAGAATAAAACTTTGAATGTTTTGGGAATGATTATCATTAGTCATCAAATTGGCCTCAAACTTAGTTTTGAAGCCTTTACTTTTACTAGAGAAATATTTTTAATAATCACAATATGAACTCAGCCATTTTTTAGTATACCAACTATTGCCTTTAATAATGATCTTTACTCATTCCTCCCACTAAAAGACTAAAACAAAGAAATAAAATTTATGAATTACTTAAATTCTATTGCTTAATCTGCAGTGAAGGTTTGCTTTATAATTTTCCTTTTAAATTGTTACTTAAGATTTTATACTCAATCGGTTGGTTTGGGTTTTCTCTGAGAGGATCCCACATAGAACATTTTCTATTTATCTGGATATGGCCTTTAGTTCTTCATTGCCTGGCTCCACCCAAAAGACCTGAGATTGTGGATGTGAACAACACATCAGACCTTCCGTATTTTGTGAAAACATTGTCTCAGATTAAGAACAATTCTCATTTTGTCGATCACTCTGGATTCGAGGAATTTGAGATCATTGTAATCACTTTTCAGATATTTGTCCAATACAAAGCACATGAATGGTTCATAAGCAGCCCTTCATATGAGTAAAGCAAATACTTAAAGTGAACTAATGTCTAATTCACAAATTGCCTATCACTTCCTGTTGAAAAATGGGAATTTTTAAATAACTTAGTTTTTTTTTTCTTTTTAATTACACAGCACACTGTGTCTTCCAAATTATTCACAGGCAAAGATCTGGGGCTCCTTGATGAGACAGGAAAAATATTAAAAAAATTATATGTATAATATTTTAGCTTCATTTCTTTTTTTCAATTTTACTAGGTATTTACTTCATTTACATTTGAAATGCTATCCCCAAAGTCCCCTATATCCGCCCCCGCTGATCCCCTACCCACCTACTCCCCCTTCTTGGCCCTGGTGTTCCCCTGTACTGGGTCATATAAAGTTTTCAAGACCAAGGGGCCTCTCTTCCCAATTATGGCTGACTAGACCATCTTCTGCTACATATGCAGCTAGAGACACGAGCTATGGGGGTACTGGTTAGTTCATATTGTTGTTCCACCTATAGGGATGCAGACTCCTTCAGCTCCTTGGGTACTTTCTCTAGCTCCTCCATTGGGGGCCCTGTGTTCCATCAGATAACTGACTGTTAGCATCCACTTCTGTGTTTGCCAGGCACTGACATAGCCTCATAAGAGACAGTTATATCAGGGTCGTTTCAACAAAATCTTGCTGGCATGTGCAATAGTGTCTGCATTTGGTGACTGATAATGGGTTGGACCCCTGGGAGGGGCCGTTTCTGGATGGTCCATCCTTTCCTCTCAGCTCCAAATTTTGTCCATGGTTACCATTCCATGGAAGTTTTCTTCCCAATTCCAAGAAGGGGCAAAGTGTTCACATTTTGGTCTTCATTCTTCTTGAGTTTCCTGTGTTTTACAAATTGTATCTTGGGTATTCTAGGTTTCTGGGCTAATATCCACTTATCAGTGAGTGCATATCATATGAGTTCTTTTGTGATTGGGTTACCTCACTCAGGATGATACCCTCCAGATCCATCCATTTGCCGAGTAATTTCATAAATTCATTGTTTTTAATAGATGAGTAGTATTCTATTGTGTAAATGTACCACATTTTCTTTATCCATTCCTTGTTGAGGGACATCTCTGTACTTTCCAGCTTCTGGCTATTATAAATAAGGCTGCTATGAACATAGTGGAGCATGTGTTCTTATTACCAATTGGAACATCATCTAGATATATGCCCAGGAGAGGTATTGGTGGATCCTCCAGTAGTACTATGTCCAGTTTTCTGAGGAACCCGCCAGACTGATTTCCAGAGTGGTATTACAAGCTTGTAACCCCACCAACAATGGAGGAGTATTCCTCTTTCTCCACATCCTTGCCAGCATCTGCTGTCACCTGAATTTTTTATCTTAGCCATTCTGACTGGTGTGAGGAGGAATCCCAGGGTTGTTTTGATTGAATTTCCCTGATAATTAAGGATGTTGAACATTTTTTGAGGTGTTTCTCTGCCATTCAATATTCCCCAGTTGAGAATTCCTTGTTTAGTTCTGTACCCCATTTTTTAATGGGGTTATTTGTTTTTCTGGACTCCCTCTTCTTTGAGTTCTTTACATATATTGGATATTAGTCCCCTATCTGATTTAGGATTGGTAAAGATCCTTTCCCAATCTGTTGGTGGCCTTTTTGTCTTATTGACAGTGTCTTTTCCTTTACAGAAGCTTTGCAATTTTATGAGGTCCCATTTGTCAATTTTCAATCTAATAGCACAAGCTATTGCAGTTCTATTCAGTAATTTTTCCCCTGTGCACATATCTTCGAGGCTTTTCCTCACTTTCTCATCTATAAGTTTCAGTGTCTCTGATTTTATGTGGAATTCCTTGATCCACTTAGACTTGAGCTTTGTACAAGGAGATAAGTATGGATCAATTCTCATTCTTCTACATGATAACCGCCAGCTGTGCTGGCACCATTTATTGAAAATGCTGTCTTTTTGCCACTGGATGGTTTTAACTCCCTTGTCAAAGATCAAGTGACCATAGGTGNGTNGGTTCATTTCTGGGTCTTCAATTCTCTTCCATTGATCTACCTGTCCATCGCTATACCAGTACCATGCAGTTTTTATCACAATTGCTCTGTAGTACAGTTTTAGGTTAGGCATAGTGATTTCCCCAGAGATTCTTTTATCATTGAGAAGAGTTTTTGCTATCCTAGGTTTTTTGTTATCCCAGATGAATTTGCAAATTGCCCTTTCTAACTCATTGAAAAATAAAGTTGGAATTTTCATAGGGATTGCATTGAATCTGTAGATTGCTTTTGGCAAGATAGCAGTTTTCACAATGTTGATCCTGCCAATCNATGAGCATGGGAGATCTTTCTGTCTTGTGAAATCTTCTTTGATTTCGTTCTTCAGAGACTTGAAATTCTTATCATACAGATCTTT
>NC_034611.1:26899926-26933527 GCF_900095145.1 Mus pahari | reverse complement strand
GTTTCCTGTAAGCAGCAAAATGTTGGGTCCTGCTTGTGTAACCAATCTGTTAGTCTATTCCTTTTTATTATGGAATTGAGTCAATGGATATTAAGAGATATTAAGGAAAAGTAATTGTTGCTTCCTGTCATTTTTGTTTTTAGAGTTGGGATGCTGTTCTTGTGGCTGTCTTCTTTTAGGTTTGTTGAAGGATTACTTTCTTGCTTTTTTTTCTAGGGCGTGGTTTCCATCCTTGTATTGGTGTTTTTCTGTTATTATTCTTTGAAGGGCTGGATTCGTTGAAAGATATTACGTGAAGTTGGTTTTATCACGAAATACTTTGGTTTCTCCATCTATGGTAATTGAGAGTTTAGCTTGGTATATTAACCTGGGCTTACATTTGTGTTCTTTTAGAGTCTGTATAACATCTGTCTAGGATCTTCTGGTGAGAAGTCTAGAGTAATTCTAATAGGCTTGCCTTTGTATGTTACTTGACCTTTTCCCCTTTACTGCTTTTAATATTCTGTCTTTACTTAGTACATTTGTTGTTCTGATTATTATGTGTCAGAAGGAATTTCTTTTCTGGTCCAGTCTACTTGGGGTTCTGTAGGCTTTTTGAATCTTCATGGGCACCTCTTTCTTTAGGTATGGGACGTTTTCTTCTATACTTTTGTTGAAGATATTTGCTGGCCCTTTAAGTTAATAATCTTCATTGTCATCTCTTTATAGGTTTTTGTCTTCTCATTGTGTCCTGGATTTCCTGGATGTTTTGAGTTAGGATCTTTTTGCATTTTGCATTTTCTTTGATTATTTTGTCTGTGTTCCCTATGGAATCTTCTGCACCTGAGATTCTCTCTTCCATCACTTGTATTCTGTTGCTGATGCTCACATCTATGGTTCCTGATTTCTTTCCTAGGGTTTCTGTCTCCAGAGTTGTCTTCCTTTGGGTTTTCTTTATTGTTTCTACTTCCATTTTTAGATCCTGGATGGTTTTGTTCAATTCCATCTCCTGTTTGGTAGCATTTTCCTGTAATTCTCTAAGGGAGTTTTATGTTTCCACTTTAAAGTCTTCTGTTTACCTGTGGTTTCCAGGACTTCCTTCTTAAAGTCCTCCATCATCATCATCATGAGAAGTGACTTTTGATCCATGTCTTTTTTTTTTTTTTTTTTTTTGGTGTGATGGTGTATCCAGTAATTGCTATGGTTGGAGAGTTTGGTTCTGATGATGCCAAGTAACCTTTGTTTCTGTTGCTCTGTTCTTATGCTTGCCTCCTCCCATCTGATTATCTCTAGTGCTTGCTGCCCTCAATATATCTGACTGGAGCCTCTCCTTCCTATATTCCAAGTTGATTCAGGACTTCACCGAGTGCAGATTTCTCTGTGATTCTTTGATTGTGGGCTCCTATTAACCTGAGATTCTGGATGTGTCTGAGTTCTTGGCAGTCAAACTCCTCTGAGACACTCAAATAATAGTGTGACCCAGCTTCTGTTATCCTGGGATTCTGTTGTCCTAAGATCCTGGGCGTATTACAGTGTGTGGAAGTGTTGTCTCCTTTGAGGACCATGGATTTGTCTGGTCTGTTCAAACCAAGGTAAACCAGAACTGATCAAAAGAAACCTGAGCCTCTGGTCAGGAAAGACTCTGGTGTCCTTGTTCCTGCTGTCATAGGCCTGTCAGTATTGGATTGGAGCAGATGTTATGTTCAACTCACCAGTGATCCTAAGATCACGTGGGCAGTCCTCTAGGGACTGTCAGGGTGTAGGCTGACTCTGTGCCCAGGTGACATGGTGCTGGCGCAGACTGGAAGGGGCTTGTGCCACTGGTCAGGAAGGTTCTCTGCTTCCCTAGTGCTGTCTCAGGTCCCATGTGAGATTGGATTGGAGCAGAAGTTGTGTTCCACTCACCAGTGATCCTAAGATTGCTTGGGTAATCTGCTAGGGACTGTGGGGGTGATTGCTGTGACAAAATAACTTGATAAAAGCCAATTAAAAGAAAATGTTTGACTTAGCTCACAAGTCCAGATTACAGTCTACCAATGAAGGGATTTCAAGTTTTCAGGAGTTAGAAAGATTGAAAGGTCCATGATATAGCTACAGTTAGTAGATAGCAATAGATACCAACATACTTCCTGGTACCCAGTGCCTCTCTCCATAAATTGTAAGGCCTAGTCCATGGAATCATGCTGTGTACACTCAGGTTAGCTCTTCCACCACAATTGAAGTAACCAAGGAAACTCTCCACAAAAGTTTTACAAGCCAAACTGGTTGAGAAATACATGAGACTCTATCCTAGATTATTCTAGATTTTGGTGAGCCAAATTAAAAGTAACAATCACATGTAATAATAATTAGATTAATAGCACTATGAGATTTGCTATAAACATTTTGTAAAGAGAGAAGTGGGCATATGAGAATATGTATGTGCGAGTGACTATAGACTCATCAGACATCTTTTCCTTTGAAATTCACTGAATTTTCTTTTATATGTTCAGGACTAATTTTAATATTCTTAGTTACTTTTAGGTAATCTACAAACACTATTTTGTTTGTTATATATAATATGACTATATTATAAATGCCCCAATTAAAACATTTTAGAACATTTGACTATAAAACCTATATAGAAATTTAAGTTTTTCTTAATCAAAGATATTTTCTTTATTTATTTTCTGCAAATAAGGAGGTAAAACCTATTATGAATATAGGAGGTACTGTACCATACTCTAGAGTTTAGAATTAGTGAAAAAACAGGGAAGGTGAACTTCTTGAGTACTACTGTTCATCTCCCTGCTTCCTGACTACAGTACAATATGACCAGTTGCTTCTATGTTTCTCTATTCTGGTCGTATGAATGCCATCTTAGGCCATGGACCAAAATAAATTTTCCTTAAGTTGCTTGGTAAAAAATACAAAATACTGGTGTTGAGAAACAGGCTTCTTGTTCAAACAAAAAAACATGGCCTCTAGGCCTTTGAAACTATGGAATGAATATAGGAAAATTTGGAGATGTTAGCTAAGGAATCCTTATAATGCTGTAATCAGATCTTCATCTGATATTCTATTATGAACATAGACATAGGACAAAAAAGTAAATGTGTTCTCAAGATTTTAGGACTGCTGCAAAATGTACTAGAGGCCATTATTAATATTGCCATCCGCTAAAAATATCTGACTTTTCCCTGCCTGGGTATTGAGAACTCCAGTGGGTCTAGAATTGGAGGGGTATAATTTGTTTTGTGGAATATTTCAAAAGAGCATAGCATTCAGGCTGTGTCGTGATTACTACTGCCTCCTCTCAGGTCTGCAGTAAGAGAAGGTTTCATGTGGAGTGAAAAAGATGGCAAAAAATGTAAAATTTGTTGTGGAAGGGAACATGAGTACATGTAACATTCCCAACAAAGCCAGGATGGAAAACAGCAGAACTAATTACTGAAAAGCTATGTGCAGTGAGAAGGAAGCCTCACACACAGTTCACCTGACAGTAGGGAAAATGTCCTAAGAGTCATCTTTTACTGGTGAAATTACAAGTTAATTGAAACGAGAGAGCCTGAATTTAGGGACCTTCTAAATCAATTCTTTTCAAAATCCACCTTTTGGAGAAGGATTTTTCCAGGTTTGGCCACTAAGGCACACAGAGACTACTCTAGCTGTGCTAGAGGTTCACAAGGTTTGTCAAGTTGGCTGTAGAGCTTGCCAGTATTATTCACATAGTGCTGATTTTCAGACATACAAAATGAAAGACTTATGTGTTCATCTGGACTTGCACCAAAGTTCCAGAAAGTCTCTGAAGCCAATCCGTTTACTATAGGGTCAGATTTCCTGTGAGGAATGCCTGGGAGGCCATTGATGAAGTTGTGATGGGAGAAATCTAAGTTGTCATGGAGAATGATGGAGAACCTAGGATGTTTAAGTTCCAGGATTTTGTGATGTTCTTAAGCTAAGAAAACCTAATGTCATATATTGGAATTATCCCAAGAAAAACTGTGTTCCTCAATCAGTACTATGGATGGAAAGTAGTCTAAATTTACTAAAGCCCAGAAGATGCATTATTATTGCCATACAGTCCAAATGGAGCCATAGTAATCATTGCTATGACTTACTGGGTTTTGTTTTGGCCGGATTTTACCTTGCTATGGACCCATTCTTTCTGACTAGAATTAGCATGCTTCTTTTGCAGCATTATGTTCCAGACAAGTTTCACTTATCTTTTTATTTATAGGGTCTCTGAGCTCAGAGATTTCCTCAAAAATCTTTTCTGAAGCACTTTCTTCAGTTATTTTTATAGCACCAAGTACAGTTACTAAGTTGATGTGCTATATAAATAGTAATGTCCCATTTGAATATATATTTCTATAATTTTCTTATAATGTAAGACTCCAAATAATTCCTGAGATCTTAATGTAAATATATATCTCCTTAAGGTATAATTAAAAACCTATAATCAGTTCAAATTAATAATTGATTAGATGAAGAAAGTTGTCCAGGCGTCTGAAGTTTGTCCAGTTACATGAAATGTGTCTAGTTATCTGTTGTACATCTATTTATCTGAAGTTTCTCAGGTTATCTGAAATTTGTTCAGTTATCTTCCATAGAAGGGTGAAATATTCAGGAATGAGAGTTAAGACCATAGGACACAGCGGCTTTACTGATTTGACTAGACAGACTTATTGCCAGTGGATTCCCGTGAGTTTTGAGATAAAAATTCAGTATATTAAACCCAAGAAGATGATTTAAACCTCATGCTTAGAGAGACAAACAGTATTCTAGGAGTTGGTATGTGTCTGCGTATCTTATACTTAAAAATCAAAAGCTGACCCATAATTGTATATTAGGGGGTAATGTGGTGAGAATCAAACCAAGTTATAAATGAAATATCTTGATTGACGTACCTAGCCGTTTAGAGGTTAGGAGGTACACCAAAAATTTAGAATGATCAAGGATTTTAGTCTCTGAAACCCAGAATTTCAGATAGGAAAGTCAGTTCACGACAGGAGCGACTGCTTATTTACTTTAGCACAAGCACTTTCTGATCTTGACGTCAGTGTTCATGGAAATCTTCAGCTTGACAATAAAAACGTCAAACTTTAGAATAAGGAACAAAATACTCATGAAAGGATATAGGTACAGAGACAAAATTTAGAGCTAAGATGAAAGGATGCACTATCCAGAGACTACCCCATTCGGGAGTCCATCCCATCATCAGCCACCAAACCTAGATACTAATGCACATGCCAGCAAGATTCTGCTGAAGGGACCCTGATATAGCAGCCTCTTGTGAGGCTATGCCAGTGCCTGGCAAACACCGAAGTGGATGCTCACAGCTAGTTATTGGATGCAACACAGGGTCCCCAATGGAGGATCTAGAGAAAGTACCCAAGGAGCTGAAGGGGGCTGCAACCCTGTAGGTGGAACAACAATATGAACTAACCAGTACCCCCCTGAGATTGTGTCTCTAGCTGCATATGTAGCAGAAGATGGCCTAATCGGCCATTACTGGGAAGAGAGGCCCCTTGTTCTTGCAATCTTTATATGACCCAGCACAAGGGAAGGCCTGGGCCAAGTAGTGGGAGTGGGTAGGTAGGGGAGCAGGGGTGGGGGGGTGGTATAGGGAACTTTTGGGATAGCATTTGAAATGTACATAAAGAAAATAAAATAAATAAAAATATCAAACTTGGTTTGACGATTCATAATCAGGGTTGTGCATGGTGTGGGAACTTGCAGCAGAATATTGGGCTGTCTTTAAGTTTGAGCTATGTTCTAATAATGATTATCTATGTGAGGAATATATATGAAAGATTCACAAATATCTACGAAACACTATATGGCCTGTAGGGAGAGCTATGCCTACAAGTGTAAAATTGGTCTGAGACATTGTAGTAGTAAGTATTGAGTACATTTTGCCTTCTAATACTTTTGCTTCATATACTTTAGAAAACATGAACTTTTTTTTTTTTTTAACAAAGTGACGTCACCCATCATCTGGTGATCACTTGTTTCTCCACATTTGGTTCTGTGAACCTGGTGATAGTTTGAGAATCAAGATGTGGTTACTATGTAGCGCCACTCAAAGTGAAATTAGCCCTCATCACTGTACTGATATGCTGTTGATGGACAAAGGGGAAATATGAGTGCAGATTCTAGAATAAGTTAATCCCCTCTGAGAATGAAATGGCTAGTAGACCAAGTTCTTTCATCAGAAACTCACAGGTAATTGATGCTGGGTTATGCTTCTAAGAGTGTAGGAAGAAGTGGACAGATGTCTGCTGTTGTATTTACCTTGGTCAGCTTTGTCCTCACTGCTCATTGTATTGTTTATGCCAATGGCATGCTTAGTGTGGTTGGGTTTTTAATAGAAAAACCTGCTATTTGGAAAGGAGAGGCTCTATCAGGAGACTGCATTGCAGTTAGTTTATTTTCAATCCAAGCATAAAATCTGCAAAGTTCTGTATCTAATTTGAACCACAAATAAAGCTGTGTTTAAATCAAGTTTCTAGTGTAAGTGGTATTTTCTTTTCCTAAGTTTGACCTAACACAATACCCACTATAGTTTACAGTCCACTAAACTCATTAATAGCTATTACTTTTTCAGTTTTCAAGTTCTTACCACACTTTTTCCAAGCATACTCATATTTTCTATCTATAGCATAATGTTACAAGAGCAAATTGCTTTTGACACATGCCGCAGCTCAGATGTCCTTAGAAGGCATTGAACCGAGAGATATAGATAGACAGAGAGGGGCACATGGTATATGATTTTTCTCCCAGGACTCCTCAAATTCACTGAAACAAAAGGTTCAGTAGATGTTATCTGGAACTGAGTGGAGAGCAGGTTGTGTGTTTACTGATTAGTCGGTACAGAATTTCATAGTTGGACCATGGGATCATGTCACAGAGCAGAGCCTTTAACTATAAACTATGCCTTTGCATTTGAAATGTAAGTTAAAAATTATCCAATAAAAAACATTGAGGATGTAAATTTATATTACATTTTATAAGAAGAAAAGAAAAATCGATATTAGAAAAGTTAGAAATAAATTATTAGAAAAGTTAGGTTATATATCAATTTCCCATTTTTTTCCTTTTTTCTTCTTTCTGTGTTTACAATAATTAAAACTTCATGTTATAAGCAGAAATAATACTAATATTCTATACTTCAAGCATAATATACCACTACCAAAAAATCAACAAATCTGGTTTTTGTTTATAATTAATACTTAGTCTTTTGTACTTCTCTTTTATTATAATTTCACTTACTTACACAATGTATATTGGTCATTTTCCTCTCTAAAGCTCCCATTCCCCCAAGAACTTCTTCCAAACTCTGTGTTCTATTTCTTTATAAATCAGTAAATCTTATTTGTGATGCCTGTTTGCATAATTTCATGAGGCAATCCACAGGGGCAAGGGTAACCTACTGATGGCGACCATTTCATAAAAAGCAATTCTCTTTTATTCAATATCCATATATTGCCGTGGCTTTTCAACTAGAGGTAGGGCATCAGGAACTTCTTTGCTTTCCAGTTGGAGCTGAAATACTTTTGATCTTTTGCATACAACTACAGCATCTATGTGCATGACAGCAATGTCATACTCAGAGAATAGTCTTAATCAGCATTCCTTTCTATACCTTGGCTCTTACATTTTTTTTTCCATCTAGTCTTCCATTATATCTCCAGATACAGATCTCACTTATTTTTAGCATTATTTTCTTGATCCAATGACTTATTTTCAGCATTTCGAATGGTTATTAAGCACTACCCTCTACTAAAACAAACTTCTCTTGTCAAAGGTGAAAACACCATAAGTCCATGAATATGCATATGAATATTCTTAATAAAGTTTGGCAACATAATCATTTGTCAAAATTACATCAATAGGTTCTCTCCTTGGGCCAATGGCTTCCCCAGCTATAGGTTTTGGCCCTCTTTAGAGTATGAGGCATGAATTCCTTCCTTGCAGAAGGCCTCAAATCAAATCAAGAAAGTCATACCAGTCTTCACCTCTTGGGGCATTATTTACCAGTGGGAACATCTTGCCAAGAGGGTAGACAGTTTGGCATTCACGATCCAACCCTGTGTAACAAAGACTAATAATGTTACCTTTCTCCCCCTGGATAATACATAGAAATTTAAAGCACTGTGAAAGATATCCAGCAAGGAGAGTGTTTTGTGGTTAGTTCAAGATTGATTTCTCTATGTCCTGAGACCAAAATGTGAGGCATCTTCAACAATAGGTTCTTACAATGAAATTCTTATGAAAAACCAGGAGAAACGATAACCGCATTTCTCGATTTGGTGCCTCTGGGGAATTCTGATCAATAATTGGTTGGAAAGTCACCTGTAAATGAAATGATCAATTGAGACAGGATGCAGCCAGTCAAGTGGGACAAACTCTTTACCAACTACATCTCTGGCAAAGATTACTATATAGTTTATAATATAATAATAAAATAAAATCATAAATTCCAATAAAAACAGGGCTAAGGGTCTGAACCGAAAATTGCCAAAACTAAATATACATGGGTATTAAATACTTTTTATAATGTTCAACATCCTTAGTTGTCATATAAATGAAGTGTGAAAATGCCTTACCATTCCGTCTCACTGATGTCAGAAAGTCCATCATTCTTCATTGCTGAAGCAACATAAACTTGTACAGTAACTTTTGAAAATGAAAGTTACTGGAAGTTACTCAAAATTATAGAAACAGAAGTACAGTATGACCCAGATATGCCATCTCGTGTCTAAGCCAAAAGACACGGGATGTATATCCTACTTCATACTTACTGCACATCTGTGTTTATTGCCTACTTACAAGAGGCGAGGAACAGAATTAGCCTACATGTCCATCAAATGGTAAATGGACTGTGAAAATGTGGTACATATATAAAATGAAATAATACTCGTCATAGAAATCTGAACTCTCATGCAGTTTGTAAATAAATTATTGCAACTGGAAAACTACGTTGAGTGAGATCAACCAGGTCTCAAAATGGAAGTTGCTAATATTCTATCTTAAATAGAGGCGCCAGCTTTCAATCCTGTGTTTTGTGCATTTAGCCTGAAATACTCATTTTGTTCATGAAACTAGCAACGGACCAAAGCAGGAATGCACTTAAGGGGTAGGATACGTAATGTAGAAGCAGAGAGGGAAAGGATTAGATTCAAATAGTTGCAAGCAGACAGTGGGCTGATGTAGGTTAGGAAACATAGGGAGAGAAGATTTAAACAAAACCAAGTGTGCCTGAAAGAGCTACATGTGAACATGGATGGAACCATGATAATGTAATCAAGTAAAGAGCAGAGTAATAATAAATATTTTAACACATGTGATAGGAAATAATAATAATAGTGGGAGCTAAAAGTTTAATTGGAAGGTACAGGGGTATGTGAAAGTGTAAAACAGATTACTAACTAAAAGTCTCCGTGGCAGGCACAATTAGTTATGTACATCTAAGAAAGTCAAACATAGTGAACTAGTAAAGCAAAATGCACAAACTCAAACCTTCCTGAAACATTGTGCTTATACCTACATCTTTAACATCTGTAATCAGTGTAAAAAAGAAAAAAAAAAAGATCATTGGTTCATTTGGTTTATGAATGAGACAAGAATGTAGAGATAGGGAGCATTGTACAAAATATCAGAAGGACTTGGGGTTATATGTCCACTCTGCATTTGCTTCTCCATGTTATTGACCAAGGTGACATTCCGAAGAGTGAATAGTGGTATTTTCAAACTGGCAGTACAGGTTACAGATGTTCTTCTCACAACACACAGAGCCACTGACCCAGGACTGAGGGAGAGAGGGCTCATTGCAGATCATGTCATTGATGTACCTGAGAATGGGCAGATGTTTCTCAAGGGGTTGAACTTCATTAGATCAATGACAGTCACGTTGATCTTGACTAGAAAAAAGAATGAGCTATCCAAGAATGATCAATTCCAATTTCTTGTGAGTTCAGAGGCTCAGTTTTTTTCAATAGATTATAATGACTGAGAACATTAAAGAACTGTTACATTTTAAATACTTTGGGATAAGTAAATTAATGGTTCTCTTAGTGATTGCTCTTTTTCTAAAGATACATTATATTTCTGCTGCATTTGACCATCAACTAGTGTCTACCTATTTGTCATAAGTGAATATATTCCCTCGGCAATGGGAGAAATGACATTTGTAAGGTAATCGTGATAGTTATTTTTGGTAGTCTTGAGTGTATTTAGAACCATCTCGAGGATGTAATTTTGATGATGTCTTTGGAGACATTTATAGAGAGGTTTAACTGAGTAGACAGGATGCAAACTGAAGGTGTGTGGCACCAGCTCATGGAAAGCATGCTGAATAAATCAATTTCAAAATAAATGAAGATGCTAAAAGGAGCCTCACCAATAAGATTTCTACTTTTTTGTGTTTTGATTTTTGGTGTTTTTTTATTTGTTTATTTGTTTGTTTCACTATTTATGTATTTATTTTAGCAGCACACTAGATGTGACAAGCTTCCTAAAATTCAACTGCATTACTTCCTGCTGCATTGAATTATAACTCTTCTTAACTATTAAACTTGGGACCAAAGTTATCTCTTCCTCCTTAGAGCTGCTTTCTGTCAGGTGTCCAATTACAGGGATGGAATGAATTAAAGTAGACCTTGGGTCTTAATTGCCTTTGGAGACAGACTGATATTGGTGCTGAAGTGCCTTAGCATCTATTGAAGCAGCACTCCTGTTCAGTTGTTCTCTTCCCATACATTGTATCTTTTATGATAAACAATCACTAATCGTTTTATTAAAAAGAAATATAAATGAAAACAAAATATCATTCAATTCTATATTACTTCCAAAAAGCTATTTGTATCTGCTTCTGAATGATGGTCCATATTTTTTATGGTTTGCACTGATATAATTCTCTGACATTTTGTGACCCTAATGGACAACATACTTCCTCCTGTGTACATAGCTTCTTTCTTTTTTTTTTTTTAACTATGAAGTGATTATCTTGAAGGTATTCACTTATATATGACTGTATTCTTATTTTATGGCACATAAAGAATTGGGTGTTTATTTAAAATATGAAATTCACTTCCGTGGATCTGAAGGATTCAGCTGTACATATAAGTTATTAGAGCCTTAACTTGAGAATTTTCAGGTTTCTGAACACTTCTAAGTTTTCCATATGTTTCAGTTCGCCTGGAATAGCTCCCATTGTAAGAATATCATAGCTCTCATTATTATCTTTATATAAATAGTACTTATTATTTTCAGTTTGAAAAAAACAATATAAAAGTCTTCTGGCATATCTCGATTGGTAATTTCAAGTTACATGAGAAACTCTGCTACTCAATTTCAACTAAATTATAAAATTTTCAAGGTTTTGTGGAAACAGAGTTGGTTATTTAACAAGGAATAATTTGAAGCACCAGAATGGAAAATAATTTCATGAAAGGATACATAGACAAAGCATACAATCTCTCAAATAAAGAGTCGAAATATTAAATTACCATAGTAAACTCAATAGTATTGCTTTATTAAACGAATGAGAAAAAACAAAGTTGTGCTATAATAAAATGAACAATGTTCATTTTTTAAGATCAGATATAGTTTCAACATAATTATATTGTCTTTTAAATTAAATTAATGTTAACTTGAGTATTATTGATTTAATAATTGTTTTATGGACATCTGTTTTACCAGTTGAAAACTACTTCTTATTTAAGAATTAAAATCTAATTATTATATTAATTTAAGTCAATACGTAATGCAGTTACTAACATCAGTCATGAGAGTCAGAAACTTTTATTTAAAATATGCCTTAGGATTCTCATTTAAAAACGAAATCTTTCCATATGGTACTGTTGCTGTAAGAGTTAAATGGAACATTTTTATATAACACAAACCTATTCATTTTGATTACTAATAAATTTATTGTACACTGGTCTTATTTATCTGATTCTTTTTTTTATAAAAATTAGTTTTATTTAACAAAGTTCCATGAACATTTTTTATTATTATTATTTTCTTTATTTACATTTCAAATGCTATCCCGAAAGTTCCCTATACCCCTCCCCGCTCCTGCTCCCCTACCCACCCCCTCCCACTACTTAGCCCAGGCCTTCCCTTGTGCTGGGTCATATAAAGTTTGCAAGAACAAGGGGCCTCTCTTCCCAGTGATGGCCGATTAGGGCATCTTCTGCTACATATGCAGCTAGAGACACAAGCTCAGGGGGTACTGGTTAGTTCATATTGTTGTTCCACCTACAGGGTTGCAGCCCCCTTCAGCTCCTTGGGTACTTTCTCTAGATCCTCCATTGGGGACCCTGTGTTCCATCCAATAGCTGGCTGTGAGCATCCACTTCTGTGTTTGCCAGGCACTGGCATAGCCTCACAAGAGGCTGCTATATCAGGGTCCCTTCAGCAGAATCTTGCTGGCATGAGCATTAGTATCTAGGTTTGGTGGCTGATGATGGGATGGATTCCCTGATGGTGTAGTCTCTGGATAGTCCATCCTTTCATCTTAGCTCTAAATTTTGTCTCTGTACCTATATCCTTTCATGAGTATTTTGTTCCTTATTCTAAGGAGGAATGAAGTATCCACACAATGGTCATCCTTCTTGGTTTTCTTCAGTTTTGCAAGATGTATCTTCGGTATTCTAAGTTTCTGGGCTAATATCCGCTTATCAGTGAATGCATATCTAGTAACTTCTTTTGTGATTGGGTTACCTCACTAAGGATGATATCCTCCAGATACATCCATTTGCCCAAGAATTTCATAAATTCATGTAAATGTACCACAGTTTCTGTATCCATTCCTCTATTGAGGGACATCTGGGTTCTTTCCAGCTTCTGGCTATTTTAAATAAAGCTGCTATGAACATACTGGGGCATGTGTCCTTATTACCAGTTGGAAGATCTTCTGGGTATATGCCCAGAAGAGGTATTGTTGGGTCCTCCGGTAGTACTATGTCCAATTTTCTGAGGAACTGCCAGACTGATTTCCAGAGTAAAGAACAGCATAAAAATACAATCAGGCATAGAATGCGATATGCTTTCAAAATATGGATATAATTTTCCGATTAAATTATTTCATGCATTGTACAAATAACATTTAACCCCTGCTATATATATAACTGCAAAAGTTCATACCCCAGGTGACTGGCTGGTGAGGTAAAGCACAGCTCCCATTTGCTCTCACTTTAGTCTGTCTTGCACAACTAACAATATGACAGTGTTCCCGGCTGCAGAAGGTGTTTTCAGAGCTCACACTTAGATGTCTCCACTCAGTACACTGGCCAGGTACATTTCCAGGCCTATGAACATGTTCTAAAAAGGCACCATGCAGAGTCATCCGTGAGGCACTAGGTATTTAAATGTTAAACAATGCCTGCATCTAAGGCTCAGGGAAAATTGATGAAGAGTGAGAAGAAGTTTTGTAAGCACTAGAAGACCAAGGAGTTTGTGGTGACAATCTGTCTCTTTGTAATATCGGAAACTAAAAGCATAAGGTTTCACTACCAAAACTGCCTAAGTACAAGTTGAATAAGAACCAGAATAGACATAGTATAGTAGACCGAGGAAAGAACACAAGACCTTAATCGTACACAAGGAATTATAGGCAATTAGGAATACCAAGAGTGGGAAAAATCGTCTTCCAATTTCCTGTCTGCTAGAAATGGTCCTATACACAAGTAGAAATATACAAACTGAGCATGATAAATTTGTTTTGTTTTGTTTTGTTTCCAAATGTGTGCATGTGTGTGTGCGTGTGCGTGTGCGTGTGTGTGTGTGTGTGTGTGTGTGTGTGTGTGTTCAGGAAATATTAAAATGTGGACCTGCAGGCTTCCCACGCTACCGGTGGCAACAGGCAGACCACATTCCAGTAAACAAGTAAATCAAAACTCTCAAAGCTTATAATTAACCAATCATATTTCTGTATCAATTAATTCTCAATTTACAAGATGCCAAGAAAATAATTTCAGAACCAATTGATAATGATAAAAGCTTTGTCCCAATTATCCTAACCTTATGATATCATAACTACTGGTGGTAGGTTAAAGCCACTCTGATTCACTGTACACCTCCATTTTGACCTTCCCCTTCTCCCTGACATGCTCTCTGTCTTTCTAACTCTTAGCAGCCTCTCTTATCCCTGTCCAATCATAGGCCTCCTGCTGCCCTAACAGGAACAGGGAAAATCCTGCGAAATGTGTGTGTGTGTGTGTGTGTGTGTGTGTGTGTGTGTGTGTGATTTGAAAGGAGAGCAAAGAGGGGTTAATAGAATTTATAGGGCAGAAACCATAGGGAAAATGATTTAAGTATATTAGATTCATTGATAAAAGAAACAAAGTTAATGTCAATCATTTCTAGAAATTTTAAAAATTAGTGGTCTTGAGAAGTTACAGAGTTTACAAGAGGGCTCATCAGGTAATGATGTTTGTCACCAAGCTTAGCGATCTTTGTTGGGGTCTTGGATCAATATGGAAAAAGGAGAGACCTGACTATCAAAGAATGTACTCAAAACAGACAGACAGACAGACACACACACACACCTACATGAGTGCACATAATACATACTTTTATATCAACATATGTACACAACAAATGAAATTTTTTAAAAAAATAGAAATTATAAAAATATATCAATTAATTACTTTTTATCTACTTATTAATAACAGAAAGACAAAAGCAGGCATTGTAAATTTAATGCTATACTTTATTTTTTCCTCTGTAAATTTTGAGTATTAAAACTAGCTTTACTGAGAAGTTTAATTTACAAAATTTTATGGAATTATACATTTTATATATTCTGTCCATGTAAAACTTCAAATGTCTATGATTTGTATTGTTTGCTGTAAAATGTATGCTGTCAATATTATGTCAATGTTTAAATATGGTAGGACTGATTATTAATATTTTTTCTCTTTATAGAATAAGACAATTCAAAGAATCTTGCATAGTAATGGAGTTCTTCCTGGCTTTGGAAAATGGGAACACTATTGGCCAACATTCCCCAAGAATCTCAAGAACCCTCTTATCAGTTACTTATGATACAAGTCTTTTTAGATTCCATCATTAATATCAAACTGCTTTTTTGCCTTTTTATTTTATTTATTTTTTAGAATTGCTTTACATAGTTATAATCGTATATAGAACTATATTTATTTTATTTTCTATAACAGATAGTAATAATCTTGCTAGCTATTTAGTTAAATATTACTTCTCAATATATTTTCTTGGTGTAAGTAAATGATTTTCATATTGTCATAGATTTATCGTTGTTAGATAGTATATCATAAATGAAAATGAGTGGTATCTTCCATAGCGATGATTTTAAAGAACTCCAAATTTTTAAGTAAAATATTTTCCTACATGGAAATCCTAAGTACAGATATTTAAATAAAAATACCACATTTTATTTCATTGTACTGCATATGACAATAAAATCATTTTCCTTTCTGGGCAGTGGTGGCATATACCTTTAATCCCAGCACTTGGGATGGAGAGGCAGGTGGATATCTGAGTTTGAAGCCAGCCTGGTCTACAGAGTGAGTTCCAGGACAGCCAGGGTTACTAAGAGTAGCCAGAGTAACCCTGTCTCGAAAACCAAAACCAAACCAAAGCAAAACACATTTTCCTTTAAACCCAGCAGTTTTGATTAAAATCTTAGAATTACTTCCAAAGCACAGTCTATTCATTCTGTGCTAGATACTGTGTATAAAAAATGAGAATTGCTACCTATTATAGTAGCATCATTTTTATTGAATCATACTATTCTAAATTATCCCAGTAACAATTTATTTTCACAGCTCTTCCACTTTCTTGCCATTTTCATATAGGTGCTTTGTACAATGGATATTTCTAACTTCTATAACACCTTCTACATAAAACCATTTCACATTTTAGAATTTTACATTTGAAATTATTTTTCTAGTGCTATAGTATGTGTCTCACTGTAGTGTTTCATTCATATAATATGTAAAATTTTCTAATATAAGCAGAAATGATTATGGGGAAGGTAAAGATGAATATATACATAAAGACACAAAAATTCATGTTTATCCTTATCCTTACTTAGAAGCACTGAATTAACTTAATAAAAATTCAACTGGAATAGAATTTGAAAGCAAATTTCTCTATATATGAAACTCAAATATTTATAACACTATTTTTAATATGAAACTCAAATATTTATAACATTATTTTTAGTATGACAAATGTCTTGAACATAAAACATTTTCAAATTTTCCTAATGATTTCAAGCCAGGCTTTTATTTTATTTTATTTGCATGTTTTTAACATTTTTTAAACAAATTTTTATTAGATATTTTCTTCATTTACATTTTAAATGCTATCCCGAAAGTCCCCTATGCTCTCCTCCGCCCTGCTCCCCAACCCACCTACTCCTGCTTCCTGGNCCTGCCATTCTCCTGTACTGGGGCATATAATCTTTGCAAGACCAAGGGCCTCTGCTCCCAATGATGGCCAACTAGGCCATCTTCTGCTACATATGCAGCTAGAGACATGATCTCTGGGGGTACTGGTTAGTTCATATTGTTGTTCCACCTACAGGGTTGCATCCCCCTTCCGCTCCTTGGGTACTTTCTCTAGATCCTCCATTGGGGACCCTGTGTTCCATCCAATAGATGACTATGAGCATCCAGTTCTGTGTTACATTTACACAATGGAGTACTACTCAGCTATTAAAAACAATGAATTTATGAAATACTTAGGCAAATGGATGGATCTGGAGGAAATCATCCTGAGTGAGGTAACACAATCACAAAAGAACTCACATGATATGCACTCACTGATAAGTGGATATTAGCCCAGAAACTTAGAATAGCCAAGATAAAATTTGCAAAGCACATGAAACTTAAGAATAAAAGACCAAAGTGTAGATACTTCGTTCCTCCTTAAAATGTGGAACAAAATACCCATGGAAGGAGTTACAGAGACAAGGTTTGGAGCATCCAGAGACTGCCCCTCCCAGGGATCCATCCCATAATCAGCCATGAAACACAGACACTATTGTATATGCTAGCAAGATGTTGCCTACAGGACCCTGATATAGCTTTTAACTTTTCTCTTTAAGATTTGGTTAGCAAGTTTATATTGACTTGAACTCATTTTTGAGTATATGCTAGTATTTTAACATAAATTAAAATCTGCAATGGTAGGATTACAGCTATGCAACAACATGCCCAGAATCCAAACAATCTCCTAAGAAGTTAATTTCTTATAATTTTAGAAGATACAGCAGATATTACTAGCTAAGATTATTATAGCATTTATAATTATTATGTGTCACTTATACAACATTTATGTAGCCCATATATTGTACCTCACATGAAATTGAAATATAATGAGCCCATGGGTCCTTCTCTCTAGATTAATCCATGTGTAAAAAATTAAGAATATAATATGGAATTATGTTATAAACACAACTGTAAACATACAGTGATAGCCATGTTGGCATTCAGGGAATAGTTCCTAAAATTAATTTTTAAGCAATGATTTCATGAGTAAATGGTTTGGCCTTTAGAGTAAAATAGGACTTCTAAGGAACAGAAACTGTCTAGTAGAAGGATATGGGGCACTATGTAACTTAAAAGAGCAACTGCACTGGAGTTTTGGACCTTTCCTTCCAGGGCCATGTTTAAAACAGAAGCTAACTCCTGGAAACAGAAGCAATTGATGTTCCAAGTGATAAGGTCAGAATGTGGAATCTATCACTTGTCCAAGTCACAAAAATCCTCATTGTATGCTAAATGGTTTTTTGTCTTTATCTTTTGTTTTTTATTATTATTATTTTATCAGATATTTTCTTCATTTTCATTTCAAAGGCTATCCTGAATGTCCCCTATACCCTCCCCCTGCCCTGCTCCCCTGCCCACTCACACCCACTTCTTAGCCCTGGCATTCCCCTGTATGGGGCATATAAAGTTTACAAGACCAAGGGGCCTCTCTTCCCAACGATGGCTGATTAGTCCACCTTCTGCTATATATGCAGCTAGAGACACAAGTTCTGGGGGTACTGAACAATTCATATTGTTGTTCCACCTATAGGGTTGCAGACCCCTTCAGCTCCTTGGGCAATTTCTCTAGCTCCTCCACTTGAGTCTCTGTGTTCTATCCTATAGATGACTGTGGGCATCCACTTCTATATTTGCCAGGAACTGGCATAGCCTCACAAGAGATAGCTATATCAGTGTCCTTTCAGCAANATCTTGATGGCATATACAATAGTGTCTGTGTTTGGTGGCTGATTATGGGATGAATCCCTGGGTGAGGTAGTCATATCATCCTTAGTGACGTAACCCAATCACAAAAGAAGCCACTTGATATGCACTTACTGATAAGTGGATATTAGCCCAGAAACGTAGAGTACCCAAGATACAATCTCCAAAACACAAGAAAATCAAGAAGAAAGACCAACATGTGGATACTTCATTCCTCCCCAAAATAGGGAATAAAATACCCATGAAAGAAGTTGCAGAGACAAAGTTTGGAGCTAAGAAGAAAGGATAGCCCATTCAGAGACTGCCCCACCTAGGGGTCCATCCCATAATCAGCCACCAAATGCAGACACTTTTGTCTTTATCTTAAAGGTTTTACTTTTTTAAAACATGGCTTTATTTTCATTTCTTACTGGATAAACTAACTATATACCTTGTCAAATGGCATTGTTATTATAGTTAGGCATACTTGCTATACTTTAGACTTACATTTTTTTCTTTTACTATGAGAACTACTCCTCAGTGAATTTATGGGTGAATTTATATAATGAAATAATCCAATATTATTAGTTCTTTATGAAGGTCACACAAGTGGAAAACTTACAAGCACAAACACAAGAAAAAAATCACATTAACTGAGATAAGCAATGCTAAAAAGAGATAGAGGAAAACATTCAGATACTTTTAGAAGATAAAAATGGAAAGACTTAGGTCAGTATTTAATAAAGAGAAAATGGGATTCTAAAGCTTTTATATCATGACGTTTTCATGGATTTAGACCAACTGACACCTATTCAGCCATAAGTCTTACCGTTGACTTCTGGATAGCCACAGACATGTACATAGATAAAGGACATTCTTTACTGAACTCTTGAAGTCTGCCCAACTCCAAATTCTATAGGACCTCAAATCTGTTTTTATGGTTTTCAGAGAATAAGCCATTATTCTAGAGACAATACTGGTGATATAGTATGTATCCATATGTGTGTAGATGTATGTATGTATCTATATATGTACATATGCATGTATATCTATACTTATACACACAAACATACATATATACACATATTCCTAACTATTTCTCATATGTTAACTTTTTCAAATCTTAAAGAATTTTCTTACTGATAACATGTTAGATGAATTAGAAATAGGAACAAGAATTCACAGTAGGAAAGCATTATAATGTCACCATCAAAAATATTAAATTTCAGGGCTAGAGAGATTGCTCAGTGCTGAGTGGCATTTTCTAGTCTTACAGAAAATCAAAGTTGTCAGTCAGACTTTAACTCCCTGTATCATTGAGGCTCAGAGAATCAAGCACCCTCCTTTATCATTCAGAAGCCTTGCATTCATGAGTATCAATATAAACAGAGACACACATATGCAAACATAATTGAAATTAAAAAAAAATTTAAATGTGCATGAGAAAGTTTCTATTGTCATTTTATGTATATAGGAATGAAGGCATACAGATTAATATTTTAGTCAATTCTTTTGTTTTTGTAACAAAACATAAAATAACGTGTAGTCCACTACACACTAATCAATAGATATCTATTTTGAGAGTCCTCAGGGTATTCCTAAAAGGAAAGGAACTAAAAATTCTAATTATGTCACATGATCTCATTCTCCATGACAAGATAGGGTTTTTTGTTGTCTGGAAACACACTAAATGATGGGGGCTTTATTATAATTCTACCACTTTCATTTTAATTTCTGCTCTTATGTGTTGTTTCACCTTTCCTTTATGAATAATGTAGTCCTTGGTACAATTCTTTTCAATCATTTACGATTCCAAACTGATGAAAATACATCAGATCATGGACAAATTGCTATCTGGAGTACATGTTGAGCTTTTGCATTATAAATTAGGTAGAGGTGATTCCTGATTACGAATTTGAAGAATGGTGATATCGCAACTATCATGAGTATGTAGAGTTAAAATACAAAAGTCTATAGGAGCCTTAAAAATCTGTCCAAGCTCTTTGCCCTCAAGCTGTCAAATGTGTGGAATGCTTGTGAAAGCATTTTTTTTTAAGTCTAAATATAATCAAGCAGTAAACTCCAGAGATCCTTATTGAAATGATTTGAGTTTTACAAAGAAATAAATCTCTTAGCTATATATAACCAAATTTGTATTTAGTTTTCCTTGAATGGTAACTATTTCTTCTAGAAAATCATAAATTCTTTCATGTTTCTTTTAAAGATTTCATTGTTCTTTTCATGATATCTTAAATGTCTTTTTTAATTTTATAAGTAATTTGAAGATACAATAGCCAAAAGTTAAAATATAACAAATAATTTTTGTGTAGTACTGTCATAATGCAATAGTATTGCTCACCATTGTGTATTAATGATTCTGCACAAAACCTAATTGAAATAGTCTATCATTCATATAGGCCCTTCTATTCTCTCTATTTTTTTCTAAATTCATTTTATTTATTTACATTTCAATCTCCCCTTACCCCCAGTTTCTTATCCTATTCCTCCTTCCCCTTGCCTACAAGATGGTACTTCCCCTTACCAGAACTCCCCCATTCCCTGGGGCCTCAAGTCTCTCAAGGATTAAGCAAATCTTCTCTAACTGAGGTGAGACCAGGCAGTACTCTATTATATATGTACCAGGGCCCTCGGACAAGCTCATGTGTACTCCTGTGTGGTGACTCAGCTCTGGAAGCACCCTGGGGTCTGGATTAGTTGAGACTTCTTGTCTTCTCATAGGGTCTTCCCCTTAAGTTTCTTCAATACTTGCCCCAATTCAACCATAGGGGTCCCTTACTTTTGTCCATTGGTTGGGTGCAAATATCTGAGTCTGTCTCAGTTAGCTGCTGGTAGGGCATCTTAGAGGACAGCCATGCCAGGTTCCCAACTGTAAGCACATCATAACATCAGTAATAGTTTAAGACCTTGGTATGCTCCCCTCTCCCCTCCACCAGGAAATGGACCCAAGTTGGGCCCTTCCCTTAGTATCTTCTTTATTTTTGTCTCTGCAGTTCTTTTAGACAGGATGAATTCTGGGTCAGAAATTTTGGCTATAGATTTGTAACCCAATCCCACTGTCTGTCTACTATAGGTGGACTCTGTGTTCCCTCTTCATAATGTTGGGCATTTTGGCTAAAGATGCCTCCACT
This sequence comes from Mus pahari, assembly GCF_900095145.1. NCBI lineage: Eukaryota > Metazoa > Chordata > Mammalia > Rodentia > Muridae > Mus > Mus pahari. The sequence goes on along the minus strand of NC_034611.1, from coordinate 26,912,193 downwards.
GAGTCCTAAGGGTTTCTCTCTTCCTGGTTCTCTGATACTTTCCAGAGAGTCTCCCCCTCTTCTTTCACCCTGGGCTGCCTATTTCCATTAATTCAGCTGACCCTCTGAACTTTTTCCCTGTTCCCCACATATACCTGACCCTGTTTCCCCTCTTCTCTCCATCTCTCCTCTCCCATGCAGTTCCCTCCATCCCTTTTTCTCTTGTGATCATTTCCTGTGCCAGGGATTGAAGTATCCTCACTTGGGCCTTTCTGCTTGTTTAACTTAAGATCTGTAGGTTCTATCCTAGGTATTCTGTACATTTTGGCCAAAACCCACTTATCAGTGAGTACATACCATTTATGTCCTTTGTTTCTGAGATACTTCACTCAGAATGATATTTTATAGTTTCATCCATTTACCTGTAAAGTTCATGATGTCCTAATTTTTAATAGTATTACATTATATAAATGAACCACATTTCCTATACCCATTCTTTGGTGGAGGGGCATCTGAGTTGTTTCCAGCTTCTGGCTATTATAAATAAGAGTGCTATAAACATAGTGGAGCACATGTTCTTGTGGTATGGTAGGGCATCTTTTGGGTATATGCCCAAGAGGGGTAGAGCTGAATCTTTAGGTAGGACTAGTTCCAATTTTCTGAGGAATCACCAAATTGGCTTCTAGAGTGTTTGTACCAGTTTGGAATCCCACCAACAATGTGGGAGTGTTCCTCTTTCTTCATAACCTTGCCAGTATGTGTTGTCTCTTGAGTTTTTGATCTTAGCCTTTCTGCTTGGTGTAAGTCTTCTCAGGGTCATTTTAATTTGCATTTTTCTGATGACTAAGGACTTTGAAAATTTCTTTACATGCTTCTTATATATTCAATATTTGTTTGGATTCTATAAAGTCTTTTTATTATTTCTTTATTTTCTCCATGACCAAAATCATTGAGCAGAGAATTTCCATGACCGTATGGGCTTTCTGTTGCTTTTGTTGTTATTGAGCTCTAGCCTTAGCCTGGTAAACTCATAGAATACATGGAATTGTTTCAATCTTCTGTGTCTGTTGAGACTTGTTTTATGTCTGATTATTTGATCAGCTTTGGAGCTAGTTCCATGAAGTGCTGAGAAGAAGGTATATTCTCTTATTTTAGGGTGAAATGTTCTGTATATATTTGTTCAATCTATTTAATTTGTAACCTCTGTTAGTTTCATTGTCTCTGTTTAGTTCCTGTTTCAGTGACTTGTCCATTGATGAGAGTGAGTTGTTAAAGTCTCCCATTATTACTAAGTGATTTGCAATGTGTGCTTTGAATTTTAGTAAAATTTCTTTTACAAAGATGGGTGCCCTTGAATTTGTCCAGAGAGATTCAGAATGGAGTCTTCCTCTATGAATATTTCCTTTGATGGATATGAAGTATCTTTCCCAATCTCCTTTGATAATTTTTGGTTGAAAGTTTATTTTATTGGTTATTAGAATGGCAACTCCAGCTTATTTCTTGGGACCATTTGCTTTCAAAGCTTTTATTTTTCCAGACTTTTACTCTAAGGTAGTATCTGTCTTTGTTATTGAGGAGTCTTTCTGGTATGAATCAAAATGTTGGATCCTGTTTACATATCCAGTCTGTATTACAGGGAAATGATTGTTAGGTCCTGTTATTTTGGTTACTGAAGATGGTATTATTTGTGTATGATTCTCTTCTTTTGGGTTGTTTTTAGATAATTAATGTCTTCTGTATTCTTGTGTGTAATTATCCTTCTTTGGTTGGAGATTTCCTTCCAATGTCCTCTGTAGGGTTGGATTAGTAAAAAAGGTATTGTTTAAATTTGAATTTATCATGGAATATCTTGGTTTTTCCATCTACCATAGTTGTGAGTTTTGCTGAGCAGGCATGTGTGTTCTCATAGGGTCTGAATAACATCTGTCCCAATTTTCTTGCTTTTAAAGTGTTTTTGAGACATCTGGTCTGCCTTTATATGTTACTTGGACTTTTCCCCTTAGAGTGTTTTTCCTTCTTTCTTTGTTCTCTGTAGTTATTATTTTGATTATCATGTGATGAGAGGATTTTCTTTTCTGACCCAATCTATTTGGTGTTTTGTAGGCTTCTTTACATTATAGCCATCTCTTCCTTTAGCTTAGGGAAGTTTTCTTCAATGATTTTGTAAAAGACGTTTTCTGGCCCTTTGAATTGGGATTCTTCACCCTCTTCTATTCCTATTATTCTTGGGTTTGATATTTTCATTTGTTCTGAATTTCCTGGACATTTGGAGTCAGGAGCTTTTTACACTTTGTATTTTCTTTGGTTGATGTGCTCATATTTTGTATGTTATCTTCTATACCTGATGTCCTCTTTTCTATCTTTTCTATTCTGTTGGTGATGCTAACATCTGTTGCTCCTGATCTCTTTCCTAAGTTTTCCATCTCTGGGATTGTCTCCCTTTGTGTTTTCTTTATTGTTTGTATTTCTATTTTAAATTCTTGGATAATTTTTTCAATTCCTTTTCCTGTATTTCTTAAATGATGTATTTGTTTCTTCTTTAAGTGTTTCTACATATTTGCCTGTGTTTTCCAGTATTTCTTGAAGGGTATTATTTATATCCTTTAAAAAATCCTCTATCATCATAATGAGGTGGGAATTTGGGTCATTATCTTGCTTTTCAGGTATGTTGAGGTATCCAGGGATGGTTGTGGTGGGATAACTGGGTTCTGGTGGTGCTGACTTGCATTGGGTTATGTTGCTTTTGATATCTTGCACTTGCCTCTCTCCATCTGATTATTTGTGGTATTAACTGGTCTTGGTATCTTTGACTGGAGCCAACCTCCTTGGAGGCAGAGGGAGCTCTATAAAACGGTTTAGAGCCAATCTCCTTGGAGGCAGGCAGTGCTATCCCTAGTTAGGATGAGTCTCTTGTGTCTCTGGTGAGAGCAGGTCTCCTGTGCCCCTGGTTACAACATATGTCCTGTATCTTTGGTACGGAGCACCTCATGGGAATCATGTAAGTTGTAGCTTGTGGGCAGGTATTTAACCACAGATCTGGTCTAGGTAGGTAACTGCCCTGGAAGGAAGATGGAGCTGGTAGAGAAAGTCCGCTGTCAGCTGGGCTCTGTTGTTGTCCCAACAGGTGTGGGTGTCCCACCTGGGGTGGGTATTTGTATCAAATTCTCACCAATGTTTTTGGTTACTTCAGACCTCCTGGGAAGCACTCAGGCTGTAGCATATATGTGGCTGTGGGGCTGCTGGCCTTTCGAGCAAACCAGAAGGTTCTATTTTCTTTTAAACTAGGTATTTGCATTAAATTGTCAAGACTGTAAGAATCTGTAAATCAGAGATTAAACAAACTATGTTTTCCTTTCATAAAGAGTGAACAGTAATAAAAAAAGATTTTGTCATTTTTCACTAAAAATCGAATGCAATTTTCATTCATGGTAACATGATTTAATAAGGAATGGGGAGTCCCATATTTTGCCTCTGTGTATTATGCTTTGTAAAAATTCAGAGCACTTCACAGCATTATTTCTAAGAATGGGTCTTAAAAGAAAAAGATGAAAGATCTTGACTCATCCCCTCTTTTTCTACCTCTTAATTCTCATTCCATCTCTGCCTATCATCCTCCTTTCTTCTCTAGGAAAGATGATCAAATGTCCCAAATGTGTATGACAGAAGCCTGTGGCAAAGAAACTAGGCTTTGGGACAACAGCAAGAATTAAACCTAGTCACCTAGTGGATTGTGAACTGGTTTCTTATCCAAAGGAAAGACAGGGACAAAAAAGGGAACAAAAACTGAAGGAAAGACCATAGACCATATAGACCATAGCCCCTTAGGGATCCGTTCAATCTGTAGACATCAAACCCCAACACTAGTGCTCTTGCCAAGAAGCACTTGCTGACAGGAACCTGGTATGGTTATTTGCTGAGATGTTCTACCGGCACCTGACCAATACAGATGCTGATATTCACAGCAAACCATCAGACTGAGTATGGGACTCCAATGGAAGAGCTAAGTAAAGGTCAGAAGGATCTGAAGGGGACTACAACCCCACAGGAAAAACAATATCAAATAACCAGACCACTCAGAGCTCCCAGAGACTAAACCACCAACCAAAGAATATACAGGGAGGAATCCATGGGTCCAGATACATATGTAAAAGAGGATGGCCTTATCTGATTTCAAGGGTAGGGGAAGCCCTTGGTCCTGTGGAAATTTGATTCACTAGTGAAGGGGAATGCTAGAGCAGTGAGGCTAGAGTGGGTGAGTGGGTAGACGAGCACCCCCCATAGAGGCAAAGGAGATGGGGTAAAAGGCAGATGGGATGGGAGAGTTGTAGAAGGGTAACCATGAAGGGGGATATCATTTGAAATGTAAACAAATAAAATGATGAATAAATAAATGATACTTAGATTAATTGTGAATTAAAAAAAAAAACAAAACAAAACAAAAATCAAAACAACAACAACAACAAAAAAAAAACCAAATGACTAAGCCTTAGGATGGCAACAAAGTCCTGAGAAACATTCACACATACAATCCCAAGAGCAACCTATAGCTTCAGTCTCCTATTCTCCTAGGAAACTTTATGTAAGAAAGAATTTGGTGGGGATGTTTCTGTTATTGATGTTCCAAGCTAACTGTAGGGAAATTGATTATGGGGCAATTAATGTATCATAGAAGCATAGTACATGTTTTAATTTCAAATAAGCTGTGGCTATGAACTAAGATTGCTTTCTTCATTTAGATTTTATATACATTCAGTAGACTTATATTGAATATTCTATTTGGAATGATATCCATGCAAATATTTTCTTTACCTTCGATGTGTTCACTGATGATAAATGAAAACGTGGTTGTCTTTTATATAATGTTATACTTTATGTTATACTTTACAAAACAATGAGAATGGTCAAATGATTTCTTAGGTGCTTAGAATGAATGAGTTTAAATCACAGATCAGCTAGAAATCAGCTGGCAAAAGTGCACAAATTAATTGCATAACATCTGACTTTCTATTCCACTGGTCTACATGTCTCTTTTGAGAACAATGAATGTTGGAAAGATCACATATTGTGATTATGTTGACCTCATAGCAGGGATGTAACCACAGTTCAGCATATACAAATCCATAAGCATCAATAATACAGGATATAAAGAGAGTCAAGGAAAAAATCCACATGATGCTTTTTACAGGTACAAGAATCTAAAATATTAGTTTTTTTCTTTATTTAGAAAAAATGGGGATGTGGTAGCACATCCACTACAATCTCTAGTGAAGACCTAAGGTCTTAATGTTTACAAAATGTTTTAATTGACCCATGTATATAGTAAACAATAAATAATATGGATTCATATGGATTTCCTGAGGAAGTAAAACATAAATAAACAATGTGACATGCAATATTACATAAGAAGAAAAATAAAGTGATGTAATCGATAAAGGTGATACAGTGGAGTTCCTTTTTTTATACAGTAAAATGACAAAATATTCAAATGATGTAATATTTAAATATGGATATAAATGAAATGACACATGACCCACAAGAATAACTGGAGAAAAAAGCATATAGTAAAGTAGTATAATTTCTTATATAAGAAATTTAAAAAGATCATTATCAATAAGAAATGAATCTGGAACAACGAAACTAAATTGTTTTAACAATACTGCAGTATGCAGTTAATATGCACAAGTTTATAATTATCATTTTTAACAGCAGAGACTAATCCTGTTACTCCTTTTCATGAAAGTTTTAATCATAAAATATATTGAATTTTTAAAAAATCCCTTTCAGTAAGTATGCATTGGATCTTTTTTTTTTCCATTAATTCAATTTATGTCCTTTATTATGAATATTGGTTTGTGTACATTGAACTTTTCTTGCATTGGAAATGACCCATATCCAGTAAAAGGATGGAGAAGAATTAGACACAACACTAGTGATCTATAGAAATCTACAGCTATCTGTTTCTTGACAGATTTCCAAAACACCTCAGGTGTTGAAAATGCTGGATCTCCAATATTTCTCTCTCTTTCTCAGGACAAAACTACTATGTGACTTAATGTAACACCAGAACAATGTTTCTACCAAAGGAAAGTATAGAAGAATCATTTCAGGGTAAACACAAAGGCAATTACTTTCAAGATAGGAATAAATCAGTTTAGAAAATAACAGAAAAAAAAAAAAAACCACAAATGGCTTTGAATAGAATTAAATGCTTCTGCATAGTAAAATAATTGAATGAACAGTCTATAGATTGAGAAAAAAATCCCTGTCAGCTCTCCATCTAATAAGGGACCAATATAAAGCAAGCATATACCCAAAGAAATGTGAGTCAGACTGAGCAAGTTCTTCAAGTAAAGAAGCACTACTATCAACAAATACATAATACGTTAAATATCTTTGCAGTTAGGAATACACAGCTCAAATATCTACTGAGCAGAGCACCCCCCTATCTCATTTTCTGATTCTTTGCTCTATCCTTGGATGGCTCCAAGATGTCAGTGTTTTGTGTAATCAAGTGATAAGAATGAAACTCTGTTAGAGAATACTAGTATGTGAAACTACTGGTTAATGTTGCTTATTTGAAAAATAGCATATTAATATCTTCACTATTAAGCAGGAATACTTTCAACATAAACAGGCACATTATGGGTAATTGTAATGCTATGTTAGGAAACCTAAAGCTTTATAATAAAACCTCATACAAGGGTAGACATTTGTTAGAACAAAAAGAAATAAATACACGCAAGAGGCTAGATAGCAGGAAACAATCAAACTCAAGGCTGAAATCAACCAAGTAGAAACAAAAAAAATAAAAAAAAAACTATACAAAGAATCAACAAAACCAGGAGCTGGTTTTATGAGAAAATCATCAAGATAGATAAACCTTAAGCCAGACTAACCATAGGGTACAGAGACAGTATCCAAGTTCATAAAATAACAGCAGAAACTGAGGAAATTAAAAAATAATCAAATGCTACTTCAAAAGCTAATACTAAAAAAAAAAACTAAACCAAACCAAACCAAACAAAAACAAAAACACCTGGACAATCTTATGAAATGGACAATTTTCTAGACCAATACCAGTTGGCAAAAGTTAAATTAGGATCTTGTGAACTATCAAAACAGTTCCATAAGCCCTAAGGAAAGAGCCGTAATCATTAAAAGTCTCTCAACCAAAAAATGGCCAGACCCAGATGCGGTTAGTACAGAATTCTATCAGACCTTCAAGAAAGACCTAATACCAATACTCTTCAAACTATTCCACAACATAAAAATAGTAGGAACACTACTTGATTCGTTTTATGAAGCCACAAGTATGAATGACAGAGAAATTCAGAACAATTTCCTTTATGAATACCTATACAAAAATAAATAAAATTCTTGCAATAGAATCTAAGAACAATTCATAACAATGATTCATCATGATCAAGTAGGCTTCACCCCAAGAATGCAGGAATGGTTCAATATCTGGAAAACATCAACATAAATCCACTAAATGGACAAACTCAAAAAAAAATTACATGATCATCTCATTAGATGCTGAGAAAGCATTTGAAAAAAATTCAATACCTCTTTATGTTAAAAGTCTTGGAAACATAAGGAATTCAAGGCCCATACCTAAGTATAGTAAAAATAATAAACAGGAAACTAGTAGAGAACATCAAACTAAATGGAGAGAAACTTGAATAATCTCACTACAATCAGGGACAAGACAAGGCTGCCCACTCTCTCCCTACTTATTCAATACAGTACTTGAAGTCCTAGCCAAAGCAAATACACAACAAAAGGAGATCAAAGGGATACAAATTGGAAAGGAAGAAGTCAAAATATCACTATTTGCGGATGATAGGATAGTATACATAAAGTGATCCCAAAGTTCCACCAGAGAGCTCCTAACCTGATAACCAACTTCAACAACATGGCTGGGTATAAAATTAACTCAAATCAGTAGCCTTCCTCTACTAAAAGGATAAACAGGCTGATAAAGAAATTAGGGAAACAACTCCTTTCACAATAGTCACAAATCATATAAAATATCTTGGGATAATTCTAACCAAATAACATTTCCAGTGAAACCTCATTTTCATTTCTTTTTTTAAAGGGTTTTTTTTTTCATTTTCATTTCTTTTTTTAAAGGGTTTTTTATTATTCATTTCATTTTTTAAAAGAATCTAAGCACTCTTAAGAGATGCATTTAAAATAACTTATTCTAACAACTCTGTTATCTAATCTCAGAAGATAATATTTAGAGTGAAATTTTTTGGGGTGAGCTCCTTGATGGCACCTTTCACTCACCTTCTATTTATATGCTTGATCTCAATGACTTGTTCCTTGTCGTCCTACTCAAGACAGTATTTATAGTTAATCTGGTCCAGGGATCACAATATTTCACATCAAGTTTTAAGTATTGGTGTGCTATAATCTTAGCACCATAATATTATTGTTAGGCAAACAAATAATTTATTGAAAAACTATCAAGTTTTAAACTTACATAGTAAGCTTTTATTAGCAGACAGCTGAGCAGTGGTGGCGTACACCTTTATCCCCTGCGCTTGGGAGGCAGAGGCAGGCAGATTTTTGAGTTTGAGGCCAGTCTGGTTTACAGAATGAGTTGCAGAACAGCCAGGGCTACACAGAGAAATCCTTCTCAAAAAAAAAAAAAAAAAAAAAAAAAAAAAAGGCAGACAAAGAGGGAGCAATTTTGACCAATTGCTTAGAGTAACTGGAAACACATGGTACAAACAGATGTGATATGTGATTTGCTTTCTGGTGCTCTCAAGCAAATCTGTTTTGCTTTAAACATATGATCCAACAGACCAAATGCTTCACATAATATTTCAACCTTCTATATGCCCACCCATATTACAACACAGTGATAGACTTTCCCTTGTTAAAAGATAAGCCCAGCATTTTACCTTAGGGATGAACCTTGAAATAAACTCTAACAGCTCTAATGTTTTGACCCCCTTAAGATTTAGATTTCTTTGAATTTTAAAAACTGGACTTGGTGATGCTATGCATAAGTCTTGAATTCTAGTTTATTTTCTCAAGCTTACACTTCATAAATTATGAATTAAGCAAACACTTTTATAACCACTGTATCTGAAATGACATGTTCAGGAACACTTCATATATCATACATCTGCCTTCCAACTCTAGCTCTCACTCCCAGGCTTTCCATTTACTTAGGTCTGGAAAGGAAAAAAAAATCAAATGGTATTATGTGTGTCTAACACAAAAATGCCATTGGTTATTCTACTTCCATTTACCTTCCACTTACAGTCAGTTCAACACTTTTCAGTTGTGAGTAGTGATGAGCAAAGCTGAGTCTAACACATTCCAACTCATAAAAACCTATTCGTACTCTGAACTCCCATGATGACTATGTGAGGAGATTTCAGAAGAGGCAGGATGCATCAAAATAATTAAACAGTTTGTTCAAATTTTAGGTTACTCTTAGAAAATAGTTAATACTAACATACAATATAGTTCTTAAAATTCAATTTGTATGTTGGAATCATAAAGGAATTAATTTTCTTTTCTGCTTTCTTTGCTTTTCTCCCTTTGTTTCTCCCTTCCCTCCTTTTTATAAACAAAATCCAGATTTTACAAATAGTTGTTTAAAAATTTCATACATACCAACAATGTGTATTGATCAAATCCTTTCCTAAAATCCATCTTGTTTGCATTTTAACACTTTGCTTCCCAATTTTATGTGCTTTTAAAATAAACTGAGTTCAATAATTGCCATACTTATGTGCATTTGTGTAGGACAATCTACTGGATCATGAATAGACTCCAAAGAATTACACTCTGAAGAAGTCTGTCTCTTCTTTAAGATCATTGATTATGAAAGATTCTAGGATATTTGTGTTATCTCATCAATATATCATCCATTCATTCATGTGTTGATTTGATATAGGTCTGTGCATAGAGCAATAGTTGCTAGAAGTTTGTGTTATAACAGTCCTTTCATGTCCTGCAAATAATTTCTCCAAAGTGATTCTATACAAATTCTGCTAAAAGTATTCTCAAAACTCCAAGGAAATAACCCAGGACTGCAAATGCAATCATGAACAGTAAAACACAGAGTTATTGTAATAAAAAAAAAAAGCACAGCATTGCTATAAAAACAAATACATTGGTCAGTGGAATAGAAGTGTGTGTTTACATATGTGTGCATAATAAATTATAATAATAGTAGAATTTAGTAATAATATATGTGTATTTTATTTAGAAATTGCTAAAAGTAAAAGTTGTACACTGGGTTCAGAATTTTAATATTCCTCTTATTGCATTTTTCCACCCTTAACTATAAAGACAATGGATAGTGCATGCAAATATTTTTGTTGAGAAAATTTGGGGATGTGCTACAGTTATGTTTGTGAGTGGTAAATATTGCCAATATATTTTTATTAAATAGTTTACCCAACTATTTTTACTGGTAGGAATGTTTTACATTTTTAATAAACATTTCAATTAGACAATCATTAAAAAAGCTTAATAGTGTACAACTCTCAAGTCTAAGTGGATGAAGGAACTCCACATAAAACCAGAGACACTGAAAGTTATAGAGGAGAAAGTGGGGAAAAGCCTCGAAGATATGGGCACAGGGGGAAAATTCCTAAACAGAACACCAATGGCTTGTGCTGAAAGATCAAGAATTGACACATAGGATCTCAGAAAATTGCAAAGCTTCTGTAAGGCAAAGGACAATGTCAATAAGAAAAAATAGTAACCAACAGACTGGGAAAAGATCTTTACCAATCCTAAATCTGATAGGGGGCTAATATCCAATATATATAAAGATCTCAAGAAGTTGGATTCCAGAAAACCAAATAACCCTATTTTAAAAAAATGGGATAAACAGCTAAACAAAGAATTCTCAACTGAGGAATACTGAATGGCTGAGAAGCACCTAAAAAAAAGTTCAACATCCTTNATCATCAGGGAAATGGAAATCAAAACAACCCTGAGATTCCACCTCACGCCAGTCAGAATGACTAAGATCAAAAACTCAGGTGACAGCAGCTGCTGGAAAGGATGTGAAGGAAGAAGAACACTCCTCCATTGCTGGTGGGATGGCAAGCTGGTACAACCACTCTGGAAATCAGTTTGGTGGTTCCTCAGAAAATTGGACATAGTTCTACTGGAAGATTCAACAATACCACTCCTGGATATATATCCAGAAGATGCTCCAACTTGTAATAAGAACACACACTCCACTACGTTCATAGCAGCCTTATTTATAATAGCCAGAAGCTGGGAAGAACCCAGATGTCCCTCAACAGAGGAATGGATACAGAAAAATGTGGTACATTTACACAATGGAGTAAAAACAGTGAATTCATGAATTCTTAGACAAATGGATGGATCTGGAGGATATCATCCTGAGTGATGTAACCCAATCACAAAAGAACACACACATGATATGCATTCACTGATAAGTGGATATTAGCCCAGAAGCTCAGAATACCCAAGATACAATTTGCAAAACACATGAAACTCACAAAGAAGGAAGACAAAAGTGTGGATACTTTGTTCCTTCTTAGAAGGGGAACAAAATACCCATGGAAGGAGTTGCAGAGACAAATTTTGGAGCAGAGACTGAAGGAATGACCATCCAGAAACTGTCCCACCTGGGGATCCATCCCATAAACAACCACCAAACTGAGATTATGGCAGATGCCAATAAGAGCTGGTTGACTGGAGCCTGATATAGCTGTCTCCTGAGAGGCTCAGCCAGTACCTAATAAAAAAGTGTATGCTCACAGTCATCCATTAGAGGGATCCCAATCCACAGGGTCCCCAGGAAAGGAGCCAAAGAAATTACCCAAGGAGCTGAAGGGGTTTACAGCACCCTAGGAAGAACAACAATATGAACTAACCAGTAACCCCAGAGCTCCCTGGGACTAAACTACCAATTAAAGAAAACACACCGAGGGAGTCCTGGCTCTAGCTGCATGTGTAGCAGAGGATGGCCTAGTCTGTAATCAATGGAAGGAGAGACTCTTGGTCCTGTGATGGTTGTTTGCCTCAGTATAGAGGAATGCCTGGGCCAGGAAGCAGGAATGGGTGGGTTGGGGAGCAGGGGGAGGAGGGTGAGGATAGGGGATTTCAGAGGGGAAACTAGGAAAGGGGATAACAATTGAAAAGTAAATAAAGAAAATATCTCGTTTAAAAAAAGCTTAGGAACCTCCAGACTGATTTCCAGAGTGGTTGTACAAGCTTGCAATCCCACCAGCAATGGAGGAGTGTTCCTCTTTCTCCACAACCTCGCCAGCATCTGCT
>NC_034611.1:26894954-26898745 GCF_900095145.1 Mus pahari | reverse complement strand
TCTCTCTCTCTCTCTCTCTCTCTCTCTCTCTCTCTCTCTCTCTCTCTCTATATATATATATATATATATATATATATATATATATATATATGAAAATTGTTCAGTGTGTAAAGCTATACCCACTTAAAAATGGGGATCTGAACTTGGACATTTACAGCATGTAGAGGAATTTAAATACAGCAACATAGTTGCTCTGGCAAGGGGCCACATCCTTCTAGGTCTATGTGATCTGGCTAAAATATAGGCACACATTGGATTACAGTATGATCTGACTGGAATAAAGAAACACCCTTAGTACATGTTCAGTGAGAGATTGTTTCAAAAAAACAAAGTGGGGAAAAATAGAGGAAGTAATGTGAAATTAAGGTTGGCCCTCCATACATGCATGTATGGTTGGGAATACATATACAAACTTTGCAATCATTAAAGTCTAAAACTAGAGATATGTGTATATGTTCACAGACACATTCTAAAGAGTGAATGCAAGTAACACAGCATACAAGTAGAAATATATGTATATGTGCACAAACACACACACATACACACACATTCTAAAATGTGAAAATTCACAGTAAATTATTCTGATGCACATTCAAGGTTGAGAAACTCTACTGTGATAATTTTTAAAGAAATTCTAATCTTCTAAAGATTAATTTTAAAACCTACTTAAAATGTTATACCTCAGTGTTACAATGTCACAAAACTGAATTTTTGGCTTTTGATAGAAAGGATTCTATCAATTTCGCCATTGAAATTGCAAAGAATGGGAACCATCTATTATTTAACATATCCCATTTTTCCTATTTATACCTCCTGTGAAATAGAAACTTTGAGGCTTTAAGTCCTTTATCCTTTAGATAAGACAACTTTGTGACAAATGATAGTCTTGCAGTTCACATATTTTAAATGCAGATTGCCTTCCAAATGCTTACAGTCCATCAATTTTCTCTTTAGCTATAGAGAGGTTAAAAATACACTACCAACTTCAGGCATCTTGATAACTTTTTAAACAGGAATTTATTAACTATAGAATGTTTGGTCTCAAAATATATTTTATTTCACAATGGACTTCAAAGTGACCTGTCAGTTTTTCCAGAAATATGTTCCTTTTCTTTTCTGTCTACATCTTTTATACCCAATGATATATATAATGATTTTATTATTTTATAATATTTGTCTTTTGTAGAAAAATAAGTTATTGAAAGCATATATAATTTCAGTATATTAATATAAGTTCATTTAGATATTTAATCTAGATAGGTTATGAAGTGGTACATTGAACTCAATTCATCCCTAGACACTTCATTTACATTCTCAGGCAAAGAAATAGAAAAGTTTTATATAAATTCAAATACTAGGAGTCATCACAGAGTAATATTGCTTTTGATAAAATCTAAGAACTAGTTTTGGTAGATGAATACTAATTCAAGATAGTCTATAGTACATTCGTGTTTAAGTCAGTTTTCAATTGTTCAAATAAGAATATTTTTTTCTTTTTTAAATTTATTCTTTAATCTATTTTCATAGTCCAGGCTTTACCCTCCTCCCAGTAACCCTCTGACTGTTCCACATCCTACACTTCCTTCTCCCATCTCCTAGAGGATGTCGTCATGCCCCCACCCCACCAGACATCCCCACCCCCTGAGGCTCCAAGTCTCTTGAGGGTTAGGTGCATCTTCTCTGGCTGAGCCCAGATCTGGCAGTCCTCTGCTGTATATGTGTTGGGGGCCTCATGTCAGCTGATGTATACTGCTTGGTCTGAGAGATCCCGGGGGTCCAGGTTACTTGAGACTGCTAGTCTTCCTATAGGGTCACCCTCCTCTTCAGCTTCTTCCAGCTTTTCCATAATTCAACCATAGGGGTACCCAGCTTCTTTCCATTAGTTGGGTGTAAACACTTGCATCTGACTCTTTCACTATCCCTAACCTCAAGCTATACTAGTACAGAGTCATGGTGAAAAAGACTGCATGGTATTGTTACAGAGAAAGACACTTTGATCAACGGAATAGAATTGAATACACAGAACTAAAACCACACACTTATGGACATTTGATGTCTCACAAAGAAGCCAAAAATGTACAATGGAAAAAAGAAACCATCTTTAATTTAGTAAGTGGTGCTGATCTAACTGGCAATCTATATGTAGAAAAAAATGAAAATAGATCTATATTTGTCACCTAGCACAAAGCTTGGGTCCAAGAGGATCAAGGAACTCAACATAAAACCAGATACACTGAATCTAATGCAAGAGAAAGTGGGAGAAAGCCTCAAACTCACTGTCACGGGGGAAATTTTCCTAAACAGAACTCCATTGAGTCAGGCTCTAAGGTCAAGACTTGATAAATGAGACCTTATGGAACTGGAAAGCTTCTGTAAGGCAAGGGAAATCAGCAAAGTTTAATCATTATTTTTCTTTGTAAGTGTGTGTATGTGTATGTGTGTGTGTGTGTGTGTGTGTGTATGTATGTGTGTGTGTGTGCTTCAGAAACAACAAATCCTAAACTATTTTATTTAAAAAACAACAAAATTAAAGAAAATAATATAACAAGTCCCTTCTAGTCGGCACCAGCACCAGGTCACCTAGGGTGCGTAGTCTGCGGATACCCCCATGGTCCCTAGAGGACTGCCCAAGTGATCTTAGGATCACTGGTGAGTGGAACACAACTTCTCTCTAATCCAATCGCACACGGGACCTGAGACAGCACTAGGGAAGCAGAGAACCGGCCTGCCCAGGGGCACAAGTCCCTTCCAGTCTGCATCAGGTCACCAGGGCACTGAGTCGGCAGACACCACCATTGTCCCTAGAGGACTGCGCACACGATCTTAGGATCACGGTGAGTGGAACACAACATCTGCTTCAATCCAATAGTGACAGGCCTGTGACAGCAGGAACAAGGACACCAGAGCTTTTCCTGACCAGAGGCTCAGGTTCCTTTAGATCAGTTCTGGTTTGCCTTGGTTTTGAACAGACCAGACAGCTCCATGGTCCTCAAAAAGACACCACTTCCACGCACTGTAACACGTCCAGGACCTTAGGACAACATGATCCCAGGATAACAGAAGCTGGGCCACACTAGTATTTGAGTGTCTCAGAGGAGCTTGACTGCCAAGAACTCAGACACACCCAGAATCTCAGGTACACAAGAGCCCACAATCAAAGAATCACAGAGAAATCTGGACTCTGAGAAATCCTGAATCAACTGGAATTAAAGGAAGGAGAGGCTCCAATCAGATATATTGAGGGCAGCAAGCATTTGAGATAATCATATGGCAGAAGGCAAGCGTAAGAACAGAAGCAACAGAAACAAAGATTACTTGGCATAATCAGAACCAAACTCTCCCACCATAGCAAGTCCTGGATACACAATCACACCAGAAAAGCAAAACATGGATCTAAAGTCCTTTCTCATGATGATGATGGAGGACTTTAAGAAGGAAATACANGAAATCACAGGTAAACAGATAGAAGCCTTTAAAGTGGAAACACAAACATCCCTTAGAGAGTTACAGGAAAATGCTACCAAACAGGCGATGGAATTGCACAAACCATCCAGGATCTAAAAATGAAAGTAGAAACAATAAAGAAAACCCAAAGGGAGACAACTCTGGAGATAGAAACCCTAGGAAAGAAACCAGGAACCATAGATGCAAGCATCAGCAACAGAATACAAGAGATGGAAGAGAGAATCTCAAGTGCAGAAGAGTCCATAGGGAACATGGACACAACAATCAAAGAAAATGCAAAATGCAAAAAGATCCTAACTCAAAACATCCAGGAAATCCAGGACACA
>NC_034611.1:26890924-26891820 GCF_900095145.1 Mus pahari | reverse complement strand
CACAAACAGGACCCAACATTTTGCTGTTTATAGGAAACTCATCTCGGGGAAAAAGACAGACACTACCTCAGAGTAAAAGGCTGGAAAACAATTTTCCAAGCAAACGGTTTGAAGAAACAAGCTGGAGTAGCCACGCCACCACGCCTGGCTCTTAAATAGTTTTAATCACTTCTGCTCAGCTTTTAAACCATTCTTAGAAAGAGTTAGCGAATATAACATTCTCCTTCTTGCATTGAATCCATTTAGCTATACATACAGTTGACTGATTATTCAATGTTATCCATTATAGCAAGAATTGGAAGTTGTTTCTGACATCACATAATCACTCCAGGAATTATACAACAGTATTAACTAAAGATCATTTAAAGTGTTATTTACATACACTAGAAAATTCCTTCAAAGAGGAAAGTAGCTGGGCAGTGGTGGCATATGCCTTTAATCCTAGCACTTGGGAGGCAGAGGCAGGCAGATTTCTGAGTTCGAGGCCAATCTGTTCTACAAAGTGAGTTCCAGGACAGCCAGGGCTACACAGAGAAACCCTGTCTTAGACAAAAAAAAAAAAAAAGAAAGAAAAAAGAAAGAAAGAAAGTAAAGAGGGTATATTATCTGAAGCAACAGGTATATGAAAATCCCAGAATATAAAGAAAAGGACACTTTTATGTAATCAACAGTAATAATTAAGTTTACCCATGAGAAAGGAGGAACANATAAAAGTAAATTATAGTGTTTTATTTAGTCCAATGAAAACCACATGAAAAATAAGAGAAATGCAAGGACATCACATCTTCATCACATTTGATTCTTTTAACACACACTTAAAGAAAGAGTTTTAGCATTCTTTGTTCTCTCTCTCTCTCTCTCTCTCTCTCTCTCTCTCTCTCTCTCTCTCTCTCTCT
>NC_034611.1:26847979-26890875 GCF_900095145.1 Mus pahari | reverse complement strand
TTTGTTCTCTCTCTCTCTCTCTCTCTCTCTCTCTCTCTCTCTCTCTCTCTCTCTCTGTGTGTGTGTGTGTGTGTGTGTGTGAATGATCTATCAGAAATAGTACTTCCACGATGAGGAAAGGGCTATTGGCATGAGTGAAACAGGCCCGGAGTTCCTCTTGAATAGTGGAGTTGCCTGAATTTTCAATTGCATGGTTAGCTAAATTGTGTGGTGAAGGCAGAATGTATTTTAAGAGCTAAAATATTTTCATAGGTAACAGAAACTTTTATTTGTGCCAAAATATTTTGGTAGTTTTTATATCATGCATTATAAAATTATGATATAATTTAAAGTAAATAATGCATTTGGGGAAAGAGAATGACAATTAATACATCTTGCTAACACATACAAGAAACAATTTTATTAAAGATTGCTTGTGCTTAAAAACTAGACCATCAATTATTTCTAATAAGCAAACATAAGTTGTAGAAAAATGTATCTGCCTATGTAGTTATATTTTTCAATAGCAATTTGATTGCTCCAAATATATTCAAGTACCCTAAATATAAAAGTCAATTCAGTAAAGCTTGACTCTGAGGGTAGATCACTGGGCTTAATATTTCAGGAGAAATATCTCCGGATGTTCTTGATGGCATTTCTGAGAAGTTTAAAAGAGAAGATTTGTCCCTAAGAACAAACTCTCTCTGAATGAGTAGTACCATCCCACAGGTTGGGATCAATGACAGAACAATGAGGAAATAACCATCTGAGTTTCATAGTTTTGTGCTCTCTGTTTCAAGATGGGGACACAATGTGCACAGTTGTTTGTGTTTTGCTGCCCTGCCTTCTACATCACGATGCAGTTGCTTTTCTCAAACTGTGAGCCAAAACTGCCTTAATCAAGGTTTCTATTCCTGCACAAACATCATGACCAAGAAGCAAGTTGGGGAGGAAAGGGTTTATTCAGCTTACACTTCCACATTGCTGTTCATCACTGAAAGAAGTCAGGACTGGAACTCAAGCAGGTCAGAAAGCAGGAGCTGATGCAGAGGCCATGGAGGGATGTTCTTTACTGGCTTGCTTTCCCTGGCTTGCTCAGCCTGCTCTCTTATAGAATCCAAGACTAACAACCCAGAGATTATCCCACCCACAAGGGGCCTCTCTCCCTTGATCACTAATTGAGAAAATGCCCCACAGCTGGATCTCATGGGGGCATTTTCCCAACTGAAGCTCCTTTCTCTGTGATAACTCCAGCTGTGTCAAGTTGACACAAAACTAGCCAGTATACAAAACCAATATTTTTTCCCTTTAAATTATCACATATTTTGTTATAGCACTGAATAAAATAAAGTAGTACCCAAGCAGTCTAGGATTTCCTCATCATTTATGTGTCAGTGTCAGTGGCATCTTTAGGATCTTTGTCTCAGGTGTTGCATGTGCATGTTGACTCTGTTAATCATTAACATAGCATGTAATGGATTCTGAGTTTAGCTTTAAATCTACCTCATTTATCACAAGTTATTTTAAAGATGTTTTAATGAAGTGAAATATTTAACACTCTTTTAATCTCCACTGTTCAATTTTAAGAAAATTATGAAAAACAGATAGTTAAATTAAAAAATAATAAATCAAAAGTTTGGATTTCATCTGTTTGCTCTCTTTGGTATTTAACTAATAAAAACTCGAATCATGCTTATGACAGAGTGTTCCTTGCATCATTAGCAGAGACATAACAGTTGTACTTGGCATGTATGGGGAATGTTTGGAAATAATAAGAGTATTAAATGGAGTTTGGAATATAGTTTGAATATAAAAGCAAGTGTTCCTGTAAAAGGTGTCAACAATTTAATTATTATAAGATTAGTTGCCCAGAACTTATTCTAGATCTGAAAAAATAGCTGCATAGTAGAGCTTCTAATTATGTTTTTAAAGGAAATATGAAAATGGAATCTTTTCCAGAAGAAATAAATTACAATGCATTATTAACGTGAAGGGATTTCATAGAGAGCAAACAATTACTCATTTACTGCTATATAGTAGACAATTTCAGTGTTCAAAGATGCATATTTAACTTTCAAAAGAACACAGAAACAAACAATAAACATTCTTTTCGGACAACAAGCTGATTCAGGTAAAGGTGCTTGCTGCGAAGTCTAACAGGCTGAGTTTGACCTCCAGACTACATGTTAGAAGAAGAGAACAGATTCTCAGAAGTTGAACTTTGAACTTCTCATGCATGCTGCAGTGTGATTATGTGTGTTGGTCCAAAAACACACACACAACCAATAAATAAACAAGTGCAATTTTAAACATTTTGCTTTTCAATATGTGAATTTATTGATATTGATTGTATAAATTGTTCATTATATAATATTTGATATCTAACATTATTATCAATCAATTAAAATATATTCTAATTTTAGTTCTCTATTAAATAATATATTAAAAGTACCCTTTGTAATTACCCTGCGTATTTAGAAGTTATCTGTAATTGAGTTATATAGTAGACAATATTATTCACAGGGCAACTCACAGTTACTTACTCATGCAGGAACTGTTCTGACTTAAAGGAAACTCCCTGCACAATTCACATATTCCCTACAGGATGCCTGCATCTAGTACTTATAGAGTCCAGAAAAATAAATGATAAATTTTCTAAGGGTGTGTATTGCTGTATTCTCATCATTTACATACCCATGCCCTAAATTTAAGTGCTTCAAAATGTTACCTAATTTGGAAATATAGTCATTGAAGGCACTATTTGTTAATGTGTGATTTTACTGAAATATGATGAATCACTAAACCAAGATAGTTGTGATGCTTATAGAAAAACAAAGTTAAAGAGATAAACACACGCACACAACACACAACACACAACACACAGAGAGAGAGAAAGAGAGAGATAGAGGCAGAGACAGAGAGACAGAGAGAGGTGGAGTGAGAATTTGAATAATTTAAGTGAAGTTATACCACTTTGGCTAATAATAATAACACATGTGTAGGCATACACATACATGCGTATACATACACAGATGATGGCATGAGATGATTAAGGCAGATTTCCAAATGATTAATCTAAAGGGAAACAAAACAAAACAAAACAAAACTGCAAACATTAATAGCAAATGACCAGAAGGCTAGGAGGCAAACATGGAGCAGATACCTATCCATGGTCTTCAGAAGTTACTGATGTTATTAACAGTTTAAACTTGGACTGTTGCTTCCACAACTGTGAGACAATGATAGTTCTGTAGTTCAATCCGTTCAGTTCTTTTTGTGCTTGATTACAGCAGCCTACTGACAACAAGCTAGGCATGTAATAATTTTGCAGTTTTGGTATATCTGTCCTGATCTGTACCAAGGCCTTTGCTGCCAACATTTCTAAGGTAACAGTATGGTTAGCAACATAGCTCTTTTCTCATATTTCCAAAATATTGTTAATTTGGACATATCTTTCAAGTTAAAACAAGAAATACTACACAATTTAAGTTTATTTCCACTCTGAATTTAATTCTATTGATCTACGATAACTTACTTCTATTATTTTCTGCCATGGTGCTTACTTTTCCATGAAAATCTTAGTTTTTCACTTTACCTGTATATTTACAAGTTTATTGCTTTTTCTTCCTTTTTTTTTTTTGCATCCCTGTATTGAACGCTGAAGGAGATTTTCAGCCTGAAGACTTTAAAATGTGTTTCAATTATCTTCTTTTGATAATAAAATTTTAAAACATGTTTAGTTTGTTTCCTTCTCTTTGATAGAGCTTTATTAAGTATGAAATTTTTGATTGATAATTTCCTTTCAAAGTATATCATATAATTTTCACTATATTTCTCCTTTTTCCCTTTTTCATTCTTCTTAAATATCCTCACTCCAATCTAACCTTTCATTTTATATGTACCTCATTCACTTAAAGGAATTTTTTCTCCAATTGTGTTAGAGATTTTTCAGTTTATTTAACTCCTTTTTTTACTTTTTACTTTGGAGGGGAGTTATGCCATAAAATGTAAGAGTTTGGATTTCTTCTATATATACAGGTTTGGATTTCTTAGAATTGGTCCTGTGTCCAGGATGTAACTCTCTGTATTGAAAGAGACCAATGAAATTCAAGGCATGTAGCTCAGTTGGTAGATTTGTTTGCCTAACATGTGAGCAACCCAGAATTCCATCTCCAGAATGGTATAAAGTAGGCATGGAGGTACAAACCTATAATCCTAGTACTTTGAAGTTAAAGGCATGAAGATCAGGTGTAGAATGTCTCAGCAACATACATAGTCTGAAACAGAAGAAATTCTGTCTCAAAAACACAATAAAAGTAAAAGAGAACACATTTTAAAATACAGTTTATAATCTACATCATGTTTATCCAATGCATTGTCTTTAGTAGCCTCTTTTTGTGTGTATGCTTGATTTTTCAACTTTATAGCTTGTATCTCCGTGCTTTTAGTTGTCATTTCCAGTCTCTAATATGAAGCTGATAACTGCTTTGACACTCAGAAGAGCACAATGAAAAGCAATAATTTCTTCATCTTTCTTTTCCAAAAAATTTTAAACACAGCAAAGTAGAAAGTGCAGATTAAGTGAGAACTACTCCAAATGCCATGTGTCCTCATCATAAATACATAGGCCTTGTAAACATGCTTTGAACGACACTCTCTTTTTTCACCTGCTACCTTTGAGGGAAAAACCAATGGTTTGTTTGCTTTAGTTTGATTGCTTAACTGACTGTGTCTACTTTACAAGGTCATAACAAGGAAAAACCAATCACAATTTGTAGACCAAGAAATACATATGGGAAGAGATGTTTTTCATCTCCTCATTCTGGATGCATAGCTCAGATCTGGCTTGGTACATTTATTATCAGTAGATTCCCCTTCCCCATTAAGAATAAAGGGGAATTATCTTTCAGTAATGTAATCATTTTCTTGACTGACAAATACCACCATACCGTCATAAACAGGATCTGCATTGTAAATTTACACACAGCACACCATAGTGATTATGCCCGTCACCTTGAAATAAAACGAGGAACAGTATACAATTCCACTTTCTTTTCTGTGAACAACAAATACTCTAAACATTGTTTTGTCACATTTATAAAACAGGGGTATCATTACTCTATAATTTAAAGGCTAATTGACCTAACTTAGGGACTTAGTAAGGACTAATCATTATTTTAAAGTTCATCACTAGTAATAAGCATTTCTCTTTAGAAAAACATTAAATAAGTATTATGTTATGATTCATAGCTCTCTTACAACTTTCAAATAACATGACAGTCAACAATCATACATTTATATATAAGAAAGACATCCTTTTTAATTTTGTAGCCTCCTAATGTACTATTGAAAATAATATATTTACATTTTTAAAGTTTTAACCAAGTTAAATATTATGTAATAATTTGATCACATAATAAACTCACAAATTTGTAGATTTCTTTTATATTACTTTTGTATACAATAGATGAAAATAATTTTATATTATTAAAGATTTCCATTAAAGTTGCTCACCTTTCCTTTTTGCATGTTATACAATTTACACAATGCTAAGGAATAGATTGTATTTAGAACAGTGTAGAAAGTATGACTTCACATAGTTAAACAGCATATCTTGCATGTGGAATTCATTTCAAATAGCACTATACAAAACTTCTTACATGGCATTTTTTATTGTATTTTTTTCTAACCCACTACAGACATGTATAAGGATGACAGAAAAGACCTGCTTCACTCACTCTGATAGTATACTTTCCCATATTGTGTTCCCGACTGAGGCCTAGATGTTCCCTTATCAAACCCAAGACTTTTTGGCAATCAGATTAGATAGTTTAGATTAAAATAGAAAAATGAAGAGTCGTCCTTTATGAACAAATGTCCTAAAGAGGGTCTCAGTGTTTATATTGTGGATCATTTGCTTTCGATTATAACAAAATATTCTTAGTGAACAATACATTTTCATTTTGTTTGAATGGAATTTTTATTGCAATTTTTTATCCCACTTAACATTCTTTTTCTAAGAAACAAATAAATAATTTGTACTTTGTTATATTTTAATATACCATTTTGCACTTGTCCTATGCAGCTTAACATATATATCAAGTAAGCCAAATCTAATGTTTATTAATATTCATTAGAAATAGGCTATCATTTGTGTGTTTGTATGTGTGTGTGTGTGTGTTTGTGTGTAATCACATTGTTATTTTTCCTTTTCTAAAGTTATCTGAAGATTGTATCTGGTGACTAAATGACTTTTATTCTTGAGTATAATACTAAAATATTCAATAAAGATAGATTGTCTGTTTCATATTATCAGTGGGCACTTACATTAGAAGAAATTATTTTAGGTTTTTTTTCACTTTCAGACACATTTACTTTCACATACATTCATAAGGAATGTTGGTTTGTAGGTCTCAATTAGGAAGTATTTCTTATACTGTTCTTATAAACTTCATATTAGAAGATACACATGAGAGTCAAAATGTTACCTGTCCTCTAAAGCTTCATAGTAATTTTTTAGCAATTTCAATTAAACAGTCTGTTTTTATAGATTTGAAATTAATTGTTTTAATATTTTCAGAACCAATTTTGAAAAATATGAAACAAACAATTATATGAGGAAATTCAGAAATATCAAAAACAAGGAAATTATAACAATATATGTTTATATTCATACTTTGTAAGAGGAAGTGCTGATACTAAGGTCTGGTTCCGTAATTGGTTCTTGATTTCATCAGTAAAGAAGGCTTGGAGCCAACTGCTCGAAGGAAGGTACTGGTGGGACTTCCTGGTACCAGGAGGAAAAGACAGACACAGGAAAAGGTGTAAGGGGATTTGCGAGACTTTGGAACGAAGAGTACTCACAAATTATGTAAGATCTTGTGAAGCTATAACCAGTGGCCTCTGCTATGGATGAATCCATTAAGTTTAGGAAGGGAGAACAGATGTAGATAATAGATAAGGGAACACATTTCCAGGCAGGAGGTATTTGAGCCCAGCAATTGTGCTAGCAGGCAAATTCTAAAGTAATAAATCTGTCTGAATGGTTTTTTATCCATGGTGCAAGTGTGGATAGAGAATGAACCTGGTCACTGCTGACACCTTGGTGGAGCTAAGCCCGGAAGAACAAAAGAAAGCAGGGAGAGGCCAGAGCAAGGTCATAGCTCCCAGGAAAGGCATTAACTTGTTTTCTAAAAGTACATGCAATAATACTTTTTCAATTAAAATAGATGCTTCTCAGAACTATGAGAAGTCCAGTGATTTATCTTATTAGAAAGGTCACAAGTTACTGTTATAACTTCTAGCCATAGATAATAGACAACTCAAGATTTCTGAGGTAGACTGAAAAGGCTCTGTTGCTTGGAAGAGGAAAGAGTATGCACTGTGTCTTTCCATTGTTTCTCCTTGTCTCTGAAATCCATTAAGAACAATGTGAAGCAGTCCATGTCACTCCTGGGAGCTCAGGCAACTGTGTGCCATCCACAGTGCAAGTCACACCAGGGAGCGTGGCTTTTCAAAACACTAATCTATTAAAAGCCTGCTGTCAAATTGATGGATCTTCATCCTTAAAGGAAGCACATATTATCCTCATCAGCAAACACATTTGTCTCTTCTTTCATGGAAGAAATTATGGTTATATTGAATTCTATACTGTTCAGTATCCTTTAGAAGCTAAAGCCTAAGAGAGAGTTCATAGGATGAATAAGTTTATGAATGATTTTCAAACACATGTATCTTATTTATTATTTTTTTTCAATTTCAAAATACATTTTTCTACAAAATGTAATTATTCTCTTCACTTGGTAAAACTCACATATTTGCATATCATATATTTGCTTTTACTTTTTTTATAATGATTAAATTTTATACATCATAAAATGAACCACAAGTCTAAATGTGCATGATCTTGTTTCTAAGAGTCATTGTTTTGTATTCCTCATTCTTAATCAGTGCTTTTTATTTAAAAGTTTAGATCTACATCTCTAAGTATTTTGTTTTATAACATTTTTAACAAAATGGTCTACTTTATATTATTAATGAATAGGAATTTTACGATTGATTCTTTGGGCCCACTGATTCACAGAAAGATAGGTGGTTTGTGCTATGCTTTTGAGTTGTGCAGTTTATCCTTTTTTCTCCCTTCCCAACATAAGTTTCTATAAGCAAATCAATAAACATCACTGCCTTCCTTTACTGTTTAGTAATCAGATAGTATAGAATATAAAATTACTTCAAGCTTGGAGCCACACTGGAAAACACAAAAATGAGGAATTGCTCTTATAAAGCATGAATCATAGCTAGAAACTTCAACAAGCTTTTTGCAAATAATAATTTTGAAATAGTTTGTGAGATGTTTTTATTCTTTTCTATTTAATTTCCCATTGTAATGTAAACTCCCTGAGTGTGTTAGTCATTCTCTCCACAAATAATATTTCTACCCAGTTTGCCAAACTCTCCTTCTCCAATGAACAACAGTGCAAAATTGATCTTCTTACTACTTAAAAATATTTAACTCTCATTTTATTGGATAAAGCTTCTATAATTCCTCAGTTTCTTATAATATTGTACAAAGGATACATTTAGATTTTAAAGATATACTGATGTATGTATTATTTGATTTTTATTTTATTGGCATGTGTGGTGGTTTGACTATGCTTGGCCCAGGGAGTGGCACTATTAGGAGGTTTGACCTTGTTGGGGTATGTGTGGCCTGGTTGGAGGAAGTATGTCATTGTTTGGGTGGGCTTTGAAACCCTCCTCTTAGCTTCCTAGCAACAGTCTTCTTATAGGGTCCTTCAGATGGAAATGTATAATTCTCAGAACCTCCTGTGCCATGCCTGCCTAGAAACTGCCATGCTCCTGCCTTGATGACAATGGACTGAATCTCTGAACCTATACGCTAGCCCAAATTAAATGTTATCCTTTGTAAGAATTGCCTTGGTTTTGATGTCTCTTCACAGCAGTGGATACACTAAGACAACATGTATGAGTGTCTGTGTTTATGCAACACATGCATATCTGGTGACCATGGAGATTAGAAGAAGTTATTGGATGCTCTGGAACTAGAGCAAAGACTTTGGAACAAAACCTGGGTATACAGCAAAATCAAATGTTGTTATCTGCTGGGCCATCTTAGAAGCTACTTAAACATATATTTCTACTTGTCTATTGATTGTACAAGGACAATTTTTGGCAACTTTCTCTTATTTTCTTTCTAAAAGTTTTTGAGATTGAAAAAAAGTATTCCTTGTAGTTCAGTCAGACAACACAAGTGTGTGTATGTGTGTGTGTGTGTGTGTGTGTGTGTATCAACTAATTAGCTAGGAATAAATTAAATGCTTTTATGTACGTTCTAGCTGGAGAATGCAACTATCATATACTCAACCAAAGATGAACCCTCCCCTGTCCAGAACACAAAGCTTTGGGCCAACTCACATAATCATTTAAGGAAGGAATGGCACATTCACATAGCTTGACAAATTAGCAGAATCAACTCTTGCTACCAGTGGAGTTATAGATGTCACAGACATACTGATCTTGCATCTATAAATATACCTACATAGTTTAAGTGAAGATTTCTCATACGGTCTGACATTGTACACACAAATATCTGTATAATTTAAATGGAATTTTCCAGTCTAGACTGGCAAAGATTTCTTAAAGATCCATAGAAAATCTAACTAAAATCCCAGTCAGTAATTTCTGTACACGCATGAGAACTTTTGATAGATTCACAGGAAAATGGTGGGGGGGGGAGGGGGCTTGGAGAGATGCTAAAGTTATCATTTCAGCACTGAAGAGTAATTTGTAGATCCTTCAGAGGCAAACTAAGTTACTTGGTGAGTATGCCCTTCCCCCAGCCTTGAGTTGGCCAAACAAACCTCCTCAGACAATGGAGCCAGGAGTCTGACTTTGCTATATTTACATCTTCCTGCCAGAGAACTGAGAAATGCCCGCCCACTGAGCTACTAAAGAGCCTAATTTGCAGCTCAATCCAGCTGAAACTAGCAACAGAACCCAGTTGAAAGAAAGGGATGGGTCCTTGGGTCTTCCCATGTATATTCAGTGCTACATATTAAAGATTGGGCCTTGATCAGAGAACTTTGTCCTGGCTTATTATTTCTTTTGCCACCTTTTCCATCCAACTCCATCATTCTTTCACAACCCCAGTAACTGGTGGCTGCTGGCAGCTACAGGTAGCATCCAAGGAATGGCCTAAAATCGGAAAGAATGACTGGGGGTACATTGTCTTGGTAGGGCTCCACAGAAAACAAAAGATGTATCCTGCATGGTAAGCAACATACAGCATTTATATTAGTGCTACTATTTTCATCTTTTAAAGGATGTTGATCACAAGGGTGCCAAAAGGATACAGGCTAGACTGAGTCAGAGTTGACCTA
Source organism: Mus pahari (assembly GCF_900095145.1). Lineage (NCBI taxonomy): Eukaryota > Metazoa > Chordata > Mammalia > Rodentia > Muridae > Mus > Mus pahari. The sequence continues at coordinate 26,880,496 of NC_034611.1, read as the reverse complement.
ACACTGATATATCAGCTAGGCATTGAAAGTGGAAAATGGGACGGGAAAATTCTAAACGCGCATTTGTCCACAGTCAAGAACTAAATCAGGCAGGAGGAGTAGGGCTTAAAATAAAATAATAAAATAAAATAAAATAAAAAAGAGTAAAAAACAACAAAAAGGGGCGAGGGAGATACTAGGCATACAAATGACATGAGAGAGAGATCAAGAGAGAAGGAAAATATATTTCGTAGCAATCCCAGGGACAGAAGGAAATGGGGAGACATCCTGCTTTCTCTCTGGCCCCTACAGGAGATATCCTTATTTCTGGTTATGAAGGGCTAAAAATTAATAAGCTGCCTAGCTACCCAAAAGAAGAAGTGGGGTCTGTGAAAACATGAACTTTTCACCCTCCCTTGCTGCACAATGGTTCCCGGAGCATTCCTGAGCGGAAAGTTTCCTGGAACAATCACAATGTCCCAAAGCCCCTGGTCATAATGATCCAACGCCCCTGTGGAATGTCACCACCCTAACCACAATGTCACAAAGCCCTGGGTGTGTTGCCTAGTGTTACACATGACTAGCATATGACCTAACTGTATGGGCAGTCTATGATTTTAGAGTTCCCCTTTTCCCTCCCCTTTTCTCCCCCTGGCTTGTGGTTTTCTCCTTTATAAGCTCTGTAAAAATTCAGGTCGGGGTCGAACTCCTCTACCCCTGCGTGGCGTATGAGTTTCGACCCCAGCATGCTGGCCTGAGCTCTTGTCTTGTCCTGTCTTCAATAAACTTCCTCGTGAGTTTACAGCAAGTCGGTCTCAGCGTCCTACTGGGTGCTCGTCCTTCCCGAGACTGGAGCGGGGGGCTCCCTTCGGGGGTCTTTCAGTTACATCAAGTTCTCTATCCTCTCTGTATTGTCTGTGTTTGGTGCCCCAATCTGTCCATGTGTCGATTAGTGTCTGTTTTTGTTTATTGTCTAAATGACTGTTGTTCTGTGTTTTATGTTGAAAAGAAAAAATGGTTAAGACTTTATCTGCTGGCTGTCCATCTCTTGATTCAGTCTCAGTTTACATAGAGGAGGCTGATTTAAGTTGCCCACCCATCCTTAGCCAAGAGTCAAGCACAACAGGAGAGGCTACACTGGAAAGCTGCTTTTAAAAGGGGTCAGCAGCTTCTTAGTTCTAAGGCAAATTAGCTGGTAATAGTTTATTCCTAGAAAAATCTCTGCAATTGTGATTATTGGGTTCAGCAAATGACAAAGTGTGTTTTCTCTTGAAATTATAGCAAAAAAAAAAATTCTTTGATTGGTCAAAGTTTATAAGATTCCTGTAGCTGCTTCATTTGGTTTCTGAGTCGTCTTAAAGGTATAAATATGATTTGCATGACTTGGTTATAGATTATTGGCTTATAAATTATTGGGTATGACTAAAAAGGTGTAACATTGGTAACATGAAAGTTAGCTTAAAACTGGTAACTCAGGGTTGGAGTCATTTTAAACAACAACACATGGCATGAACTAGTCCAGGAAACCAGGCCTCTAAAGATACTTCCAAATTGGGATATTTTGTGTAATTCTTATCCTAAAAACTAGACTTATAAGGGATAATATTTAAAACAATGTTTCTTTAATGAAGCATTGAAAGTTGCACTGCCATGCATTCATATATAAAAATTGGCAGCCCAAATTTGTCACGTGAAAGTGATGCTTCTGGTATTGATTATAAAGAGAATAGTTTGTTTAAAATTGGGTTTTACTTTCCAAGAGTTATGGGTATATTTTTATATTTCAAAATAAACTTAAAAATTATGGTTAAAATTGCCATTGTTCCATTGGCTACAGTTTGTAGTCTGATCGCAAGCTCAGGATTCTTAACTCACTCATATATTGTAATTGGAATGATTGCAAGAGTAATCATCTTATGAGGATGCTAATGTAGCTCCCTGCAGCCATCCGGCCATACAAAGCAAAGACAGACTTATCTGAACATACTCGTCTTTGTTCAGAAATTGGACCCTAATACAGTTTGGCTATGGTGGCTGCCTTACAGAGACTACAGTACACGCAATGCTTTCACAACACTAAGGTTATAAGAAATGTTTTAAATATAAATCATCTTAGGAAAGACTGTCCAAAAATGAGAGGCATAGACAGACAATAGAAGCATATCTTTTGTCTTGCAAACCCTGCCTATGGAAGTTTTGGAGGTCTTGTTTCTCCTTGCATCTGGGGAATTATTTTTAAGCCAAAATAACATTATTACAGATCTATCCAAGTGTTGTTCAAAATCAAGTTTAAACTTAAGCCTTAAGAAAGGTCAACGAGGCTGTGGATCTTGTAGAAGCATTACAATCTGGCCTGCCTACTCCATATAGAATTATTATGGACTTGGAAGGTTGTTTCTTCCTTTGCATCCTGATAATTGTAAGGGTTTTATTCTAGTGGGCTTGCAATCATTGGGAAGTGTTGCCTCTAGGAACGGCTAATAGCCTTACATTATGTAAAAAAGAAAAAAAAATTGTCTCTGCTTCAATACAAGAAGCTAGGACTTTGAATATTTCACTGTATATTGTTTCTTATATTGAAGTATTTTATTAGCTAGTGCCTCAGAAGGGAAATTTACTACAAAACTTTGCTCTTACATAATGAGCTTTAAAGTTTTGAGGAGTAGTTGTTACTCCAGAAAAGATTCAGAGGCATTCTCTTTTTCAATATTATGGGCCTCGGTTATATCCTAGAAAAGTTGTGAAGCAGAAAATTAAAGAAAAAAAAAGATGATTTGCTTACTTCAAATTATTTTAAAAAGCATCCAGGAGATGATAATTGGCCAAGACCTCACCTTAAGTTCACCACAGGATGACTTAAACCTTTGTTTGATGTTATCAAGGGAGATGAAAACTAACTGGTGAGAGACCAACAGCTTTGCAGAAAAGTAGAGGAAACTTTTGTAATCAATTATTAACTGCATATTCTAGTTATTTTACTGCAAGGTGCCTACAGCAATTCTTTGGTAAAAGAGAGCATTGATGTGGATTCATCTTTCTTAATATCCAAGTAAAGTTTTAACATCCTATTATGAAGCTTTTGTGCTGTTAATAAAAAAGAATAGCATAGAATCATGAAAGTATTTTTGGAAAGAATATCTTAAAAACCTGATGAGACATCTACTCATACTTTCAAACAGAAATTAAATTGGGTATTGCAGAATATCTGTATTTGGCCTATTGAATAGCAAACTTTTTAAGTGAAATTCATTATCCAAAAAACAAGTTGTAGTTGTTAAAAATTGCTTCTATGACACTGTAAATAAGACAAAACGGCAACCAACTGATGGGAAATGGTCTTTACCAATTCTAAATCTGATAGGGGACTGATATTCTATATATATATATATATATATATATATATAAACATATATGTATATGTATTATATACTCAAGAAGTTGGACCCCAGAAAACCAAATAACCTGAAGAAAGAATTCTCAACTGGGGAATACTGAATGGCTGAGAAGCACCTAAAAAATGTTCAAAATTCTTAAATATCAGGAAAATGCAAATCAAAACAACCCTGAAATTCCACCTGACGCCAGTCAGAATGGCTAAGATCAAAAACTTAGGTGAGAGCGGATGCTGGCAAGGATGTGGAGAAAGAGGAACACTCCTCTATTGCTGGTGGGATTGCAAGCTCATACAACATCTCTGGAAATCAGTTTGGTGGTTCCTCAGAAAATTGGACATTGTTCTACCAGAAGATCTAGCAATACCACTTCTGGAATATACCCAGAAGATGCTCCAACTTGTAATAAGGACATATGCTAGACTATGTTTATAGTAGCCTTATTTATAATAGCCAGAAGCTGGAAAGAACCAAGATGTCCTTCAACAGAGGAATGGATACAGAAAATGTGGTACATTGACACAATGGAGTACTACTCAGCTATTAAAAACAATGAATTCATGAAATTCTTAGACAAATGGATAAACCTGGAGGATATCATCCTAAGTGAGGTAACCCAATCAGAAAACAGTCACATATGATATGCAGTCTCTGATGAGTAGATATTAACCCAGAAGCTCAAAATATCCAATATACATTTTGCAAAACACATGAAACTCAAGAAGAATGAAGACCAAAGTATGGGTAATTCGATCCTTCTTAGAAGGGGGAACAAAATACCCATGGAAGGAGTTACAGAGACAAAGTTGGAGCAGAGACTGAAGGAATAACCATCCAAAAACTGCCCCACCCATAAACAACCACCAAACCCAGACACTATGGCAGATGCCAACAAGAGCTTGCTGTCAGGATCCTGATATTAACTATCTCCTGAGAGCCTTTGCCAGTGCCTGACAAATACAGAAGAGGATGCTCACAGTAATCCATTGAACGGAGCACAGGGTCCACAATGAAGGAGCTAGAGAAAGTATCTAAGAAACTGAAGGGGTTTGCATCCCATTAGGTAGAACAACAATATGAAATAACCAGTAACCCCAGAGCTCCTTGGGACTAAACCACCAATCAAAGAAAACACACCGTTGGACACACGGCTCTAGCTGCGTATGTGGCAGAGGATGGCCTAGTCTGTCATCAATGGGAAGAGAGGCCCTTGGTCCTGTGAAGGTTTTATGCCCCAGTATAGGGGAATGCTAGGGCCAGGAAGGTGGAGTGGGTGAGTTAGGGAGCAGGGTGCGGTGGGAGGGGATAGGGGATTTTCAGAGGGGAAACTAGGAGTGGGGATAACATTTGAAATGTATATAAACAAAACATCTAATAAAAAAGAAAAAAATTGCTTCTATGCTGCTTTTGTATTTCCTGTAAATTTATGCATGCATCCCATAAAGAATACATCTACTGTATTTAAAAACAGCCCTTCTAGCTAAAACCATCCAGTGGAAAAGTGACAGCATTTTCAACAAATGGTGCTGGCATGACTGGCGATTATCATTTAGAAGAATGAGAATTGATGCATTCTTATCTCCTTGTGCAAAGTTCAAGTCTAAGCGGATCACAGACCTCCACATAAAACCAGAGACACTGAAATTGATAGAGGAGAAAGTGGGGGAAAGCCTCGAAGATATGGGCACAAGGAAAAAAAATTCCTTAACAGAACAGCAATGGCTTATTCTGTAAAATCAAGAGTTGACAAATGGGACCTCATANAATTGCAAAGCTTCTGTAAGGCAAAAGACACTGTCAACAAGACAAAAAGGCCACCAACAGATTGGGAAAGGATTTTTACCAATCCTAAATCTGATAGAGGACTAATATCCAATATATACAAAGAGCTCAAGAAGCTGGAATCCAGAAACACAAATAACCCCATCTGCTTGTGGACGTTGTACATCGTGGTGCGCACTAGGCTCCGCACCACGATGTACAACGTCCACAGGCAAAAGACACTGTCAACAAGACAAAAAGGCCACCAACAGATTGGGAAAGGATTTTTACCAATCCTAAATCTGATAGAGGACTAATATCCAATATATACAAAGAGCTCAAGAAGCTGGAATCCAGAAACACAAATAACCCCATTAAAAAATGGGGTACAAGGTTAAACAAAAAATTCTCAACTGAGGAATATCGAATGGCTGAGAAACACCTGAAAAAATGTTCAACATCCTTAATCATCAGGGAAATGCAAATCAAAACAAACCTGAGATTCCACCTGACGCCAGTCAGAATGGCTAAGATCAAAAATTCAGGTGAGAGCGGATGCTGGCAAGGATGTGGAGAAAGAGGAAAACTTCTCCATTGCTGGTGGGATTGCAAGCCTATACAACCATTCTGGAAATCATTATGTTGGTTCCTCAGAAAATTGGACATAGTGCTACTGGAAAGATCCAGCAATACCTCTTCTGGGCATATACCCAGAAGATGTTCCAACTGGTAATAAGGACACATGCTCCACTATGTTCATAGCAGCCTTATTTATAATAGCCAGAAGCTGGAAAGAACCCAGATGTCGTTCAATAGAGGAATGGATACAGAAAATGTGGTACATTGACACAGCTATTAAAAACAATGAATTTATGAAATTCTTGACCAAATGGATATATCTGGAGGATATCATCCTTAGTGAGGTAACCCAATCACAAAAGAAGTCACTAGATATGTACTCCCTGATAAGTGGATATTAGTCCAGAAACTTAGAATACCCAAGATACAATTTGCAAAACACAAGAAAATCAAAAAGAAGGAAGACCAATATGTGGATACTTCATTCCTCCTTAGAATAGGGAACAAAATACGCATAAAAGGAGTAACAGATACAAAGTTTGGAGCTAAGATGAAAGAATGGACTATCCAGAGACTACCCCTTCCTGGGGATCCATCCCATCATCAGTCACCAAACCCAGACACTATTGCACATACAAGAAAGATTCTGCTAAAGGGATCCTGATATAGTGGCCTCTTGTGAAGCTATGCCAGTACCTGACAAACACAGAAGTGGATGCACACAGTCAGCTGTTGGATGGAACACAGGTTCCCCAATGGAGGAGCTAGAGAAAGTACACATAATGGTGTTAATTCTCGAGGACTTGTTCTTAATTAATTATTACAAATGGATACTCGTATTTCTAATTTTAGAAAAATAAAATATGGACATGTGACTATTGATACCTTTTCAGGCTTTCTAGTTGCAACTCTTCTAACAAGAGAAGCAACTAAAAATGTAATTGGTCATTGCCTTATTAATTTTTTTATGCTTTGTGTTCCAAATCAGATTAAAACATATAATGGAACTGGCTATTACATTCAAATATTTGAGATGTTTTGTTAACAAATTAATGTTACCCATGTTACTGGGATTTTTTTTATAACTCTCAAGGACAAGATATTATGGAACATTAAATACAATATCTTCTTTAAAAACAAAAAACAGAGGAATTATATCCCCTTTCACATTATTTAAATCATGCTTTTTATTTTTAAAATTTTAAAGTTTGGATGCCAAAGAACTCCTTGCTGTGTGTCTTATAGTATCTTATAAGTAGGCATATTCATACCTAGGTGAAATGGAAGAATCTACTTATTGCTATATGGCATGATCCTGATCAGATATTTAATATGGGGAAGAGGGTATGTTTGTGTTTTTTCCACATAATGCTGAAGAAGGTTGCTAGCTAACAGAGTTATTGGTGTGACATACCGACACAAAAGGATAAAGCTGACCTGAGAGTTTGCTGAGTGCCGTGACGATGTGACAGGAAAGATGTGTTTGGTACATGGTATCGACCCAACTTTGCTTGCTTATGTCCCAGATTAAACAAGATAAGATGCCTTGCTTCAAGCTTTTAGTGGGACAGAGCACATAGAGACTGTGGAAATTGATTTAGAAAAATTAATCGAGGAGGGTTTATAATGACTCTTTTTTTAATGTGACCAGTTATTCTGACTCAATTATGGACTCGTCTAGAAATAAACACAATGTTGGAGATTCCAATTATGAAGATAAAAATCTTTATCAGCCAGCTTACCTGGCCCTTACCACTATTTCCTTAGACTTAACAGTTTTTCTGTTGATTCTCAAAGCTACCTCTTCTGTAAGACCCCAACTCAATGTGTTTCTTAGATCCCTAGAAACAAAGCATGGAGTTCTTTGTTCTTTCACCTTCAGCCTGAGAAACCGATGACCACTAGAACTGGCTCATCACAATCTTGACCCACCTTGGCGCCTGACTCATTGTGTAAGGGACCAAGAATGTTTGCCAAAGATAGCCTGCAACCCTTCTGTAAGAGATGAGCTATAATACATCATCCCAATTCTTATGATGTTTACTTAGCTTCCTCACCAAGAATGTTTGCCAAAGATAGCCATTAACCCTTCCATAAGAGATGAGCTATAATCTATCACCCCCATTCTTAGATGTTTACTCAGCTTCCCCATTCTTTGTCGTCTTATCCTCCCCTTTCTTTGTGTTTTTTTTTTTTTTTCCTTTAAAAACCCTCAACCGCACCTGCTGAGGCTCAATCTCCTTTGCCCCTGTGCTCGGCCTCAGCATGCTGAATCCCAAATAAACCTCATGTGATATTGCATCAAGAACGGTTTCTCTCAAGTTATTGGGGTGTCAGCTCATCCCAGGACTTGAGCAAGGGTCTCTCCAGAACGGGGGTCTTTCACTTCCACACCTGGGACATCACAATAGACAACCTTAATCATGTTTCTTTTAACATCTGACTTTGTATTTCAAGCAAGTCAGTTACCTCCATACAGGCTCACCTTCAGCAAAGCTCAAATGGCAGTTATTCATTGCTATGAAGAGATGAATTGATTGTATATTTGGCTTTGGTTTGAATGGGAAAAAGGTGTGCAATGAGGTCCAGCAGTCAAAGATGGGCCACTGGTCTATGGCTTTTTTCATCCTAAAATAGAGGCATGTGCCAAGAGGCAATGTTTGTTCATAATAAACACTAAAAGGTCATGTTTGTGCAAATATATACAAACAAGCTGCATGTGTTCTCCGAAAGAGTCCAATAGTTTCAGTCCTAAAACAAGCATGGCCACCAGCCACAATAATTCTGAGGCAGGATCATAGAGAATAAGTAAATCTCATGCCCCAATCCAGCTAATCTTTAATAAATAAAAGGGAATAAATGTGCCCTTCCCCCAGCCTTGAGTTAGCCAAACAAACCTTCTCAGACACTGGAGCCAGGAGTCTGACTTTGCAACATTTACATCCTCCTGCCAGAGAACTGAGAACTGCTAACCCACTGAGCTACTGAAGAGCCCAATTTGCAACTCAATCCAGCTGAAACTAGCAACAGAACCCAGCTGAAACAAAGAGATGGATCCTTGGGTTTTCCCATATATATTCAGTGTCATATACTGAAGATTGGGCCTTGATCAGAGAACTTCATCTTGGCTCATTATTTCTCTTGCCACCTTTTCTATCCAACTCCATCTTTCCTTTCAGGAACCCAGGAACCCGTGGCCACTGGTGGCTACAGGTGGGTACCAAGGCAATGAAAGGTGGTCCAACACACACACACACACACACACACACACACACACACACACACACACACATCAAAATGAAACTATGGTGGATTGTGGAACCATGAAAGATACTCTTGTTCCTGGTTGAGCTAAGGCTTAAAACCCCAGAAACCTTGAAAGGACACCATGCCTCTGTCACTATCAGCAGCCCTCCTTAGATCTGTAGCCATCAGCCTCTTAAGGACAATGCCCTAAATCGTTCCACAGGTAGAGGATATAACCTGTGGTCAGCTATGCTCAAGACAGATCTCCATTTTAATGAGGTACCTAAAGGCTTAGAGGCTTAGCTAATAAGCTTTTCTTCCCAGACACTCCTCCCTGCAAAAGGTATTTAATCTCAAGCCCACCCTGAGAAGTGGGGTATGGTTACACTCATCCACTTTCCACCATGACAATAAATGCCTTAAAACCATGGACTGCCTCTTTTCATATGTATCCACTGTGGAGTCACAGTCTAATCTATAGAAGTTTCTCTGCACGCTCAGTCACTACTACCACCAAGCCCAAAATCAAGTTTGTGGCCACCATCAAGCCAAGAACTTTCCCTGTGGGAACAGCCAGAGCTCCCCTCTCCCCATACCCCAGCTCTGCTCCATTCTCTGCCCTGAACACCTGGGTATCTGAGAGGCTGAGAACCAGATGGCACCGGCCTTGTAGCAAACTTGGGCACCCAGGAACCAGTTCTGGCTGTCCTGGCCTCAGATTGAGCTTCTTCGCCCCTGGAGTGGTGTCCTGGGGCTGCCATATAACCCAACAGCCACCCATTCCACCTCCCAAGCATTCATGCCCTGTGGCAGTGCAGGCTGGGACTCCATTAACCCTACAGTGAATAGTATCTGAGGAAAATAATCTGGGAATTGTATTTGACCTTCAAATGGGCAACCAAACCTGTGCATTTGTACTTGCTTATAAGCATACATTCAAATAGGGAAAAAAATAATAAAAGCAGGGATAGTAATTGTTACATATTATTTAGTTGGTTTACATGGTAAATATCAATATCCCAAATGTGTTAACTCTCTTTTGATAATAATTAAAATTAAAACCATCCTTTTTGAAACATAAATAAAATACTAATGTGGATATCCACAAGACATCTGGAAAATAAAATATTAGAAGATGGATATAAAATTTATATTATGTTTCAGAAAGCAGTGAGCATAAATAGTACATTGTCTTATTAAGTTTTTGCATCTTTATTTTACTGTATCATCAAGACTTTGATCATAGTGCCTAGATTTAGAAATCTGACTCAAATAATAATAAACACAAGGTGTTTGGAATCAGTATACTCAGTATGCTCTCTTTGTGAAATAAATTATTATATGCCTTGATATATATTATATTGTTATGTTTAAACCTTTCATTAAAATTTGCTAGAATGGATATAAATGATTTGCAAAATACTTTTTAAAATTTGATACATATAAAGGTTTTTCAAGGTAAACCCTTGTTGCTGCATACTTTACTGTATTATTTCCCTTTCCTCCTGTTGTTGTGATTAAGATAATTATTAATGCCTGTTTATTACTAAAAGTTGGGGATTAATATTAACACACTGAAATTTAGTCTCTTTTATATCACTTTGATGAGTTCATAACTATCAAACCTACTTGTGATCCATTTTCTAAAATGATAAATTGATTTTGCCTTAAGAGATAGTGAGTTTATATCTTCAAAATAAATTCCTTTTGACTGAATTTCAGAATGACTGAAATAGGGATTCTCCAATAAAGTAGTGTATTAAATTTCTTTGATGACAGAGCAAACATTGTACAAAAGAACTTATAGTCTCATTTTTTTTGCAGACCCTTCAATAGTTATGTTTAAACAGATGTACAACAGATGTGGAAACATCTGGTGGGTCAATAAAATCCTGCCATGACTTTTTTCTGGCTAGAATTGTGGACTAACATCTAATTGTTAAGTAAGGACCATCCATGGAAGAAGTTAATGTATTGCTTCAAATGATGTATTGGTGTTTGCTTTTCCTTTATTTCTAATAAGTGTATTCACATGTGCTCACTAGAAACAGCTTTGTAACCTTGGTTACATTCTATTTGTTTTCGATATGATCATACAATTTTCATTGGCCTGTATGTAATTAACCACTCATTGTGGGCTAGTTTCCATCATTTTTTTCTATTACTAAGAGATTTGTAGGTCCACTGGAGATAGAAAAAAAATATCTCAGCCTCATAGTGAAAATACTAATTAATCAAGATCTTAAGGCTTGGTGTTTCTTTGCATTGCTTTCAGGATTCTTGGAAATGATTGAAATGTCTTGCAGAATTGCGACAAATCACATAGCAGTCTTTATCTGCCTCCTTTCTTTCAATGAGATAAACATGTAGGACAATGTATGCATTAACTCTGTGCTATGAATTTCTTCACATTTATGACTGTAGGTGTTTCAGGCATGCACATAATAGAAAATTGGAAAATTTAAAGATTTATATACTCCATATTTTAAAATATTTTATTTCATTTAGTATATATTTTATAAACAAAAACTGTAAAAACCTACAACTTTCATATGCACTGTCTCCATTTTTATGAGCCAGGAGATATTTGTGAGACCAAGGAAATTGTTTATAAAGATAAAAATAAGACTCTCTATAACTTTTACCTGAATCAGGAAAAATTAATAAGATTTTTTTAGCACTTAACAGTGTGATCAGAAATCTTGAAGGAAAAGTAGTTTGAACTGTTGTATTTAGTACTGGGTATTCAGGTGATTCGTGGCCCCAGTAAGATACTTCTCAGTCCTAAATGGGCAGAGGCTGTATGACTCAAAGGATCAGGTTGCACAGTGGGAAGTTGTAGAAGTCATCTAATATTTATCAGAATGTATACTGTAATGAAAACAGCATAGAATCATTACACCACACAGACAGCCTCAGCTGGGAATAGAAAGGCAAGACAAAGAAGTATAATGAAAGCGAGGCCCTTACCCTGTGAGGCTCAGCTTTCTTCTTCAGGCTTGTCTATGATTTGTTTATTTTTCTGGCAATGCTCACATTTCCATTGAAGTGGGTTTGTTTTCAATACATCATGAAATACTCCAATCATCTGGTTTTTGTTTACTTGCTTACTAGTTCTCTTTAAAACAGCCTTTTCCTACACCAAAGAGTGTATTTTTCTTTGCATTTAAACTCAGCCCAAACATCTAAATTTTAATCAGGTTATACTAATACTAAATATTAACTCTGGCTCAGAAAATCATGACCACTCCTTTTCCTGCTTGTGAATCAATAAACATGAACTGTGAGTTTATACTATATCACCATAGTTCAAAAGCATGGTAAAGGAAGGTTCTGAGCCATGGGTATTCTATTCTCCAATATTTTTCATTGTATGTGTTTGCTGAAAACAGATTTTCTCCATATAAAACCATAAGATGCTTCCAAAGCTGTATTATAGTGTCTAGAAATCTCTCACAGATTTTGCATGGCAATCACTCTACTGTGAACTTCTAATTCCTTCACCACAGAGGACAAGCCTTCTTCCAAGTCTCCAGGCAGGATGTTTGCAATGGGCCTCATCTTTAACCAGCTGTTAGATGTTGTAATAACTGCAACAGCATATGCTAGGTTTTCTCCAAATGTCTTTACACAGTGGCAGACCCTTTCGTCCTAATAGACAATGAAAGAGAAAGGCTGACACAAGATCTATAAGAACATTTTTTAAATCTCTGTTGTGGTGTAGATTTTTCTAGTTTCAGATGGAAAATCCATTGCTTTCCAAATGTTTCTTCACCTTTTAATTAATAAATTACAATGAAATATTTCTTTTTAATTATGCATTCATCTCAGTTTTGGATATAATTCTCTCTTTCTGTTTTCATTCCTTCATCCCTCCCAACAAACATTTAATGAGGTGTTTTGCTCCAGGTACGCATTCCTGAAAACATGACATTTCCATCCCTTGAGTCTGTCATCATACCAACAATACTCTGGAATGACTCATTTCAACAAGGAAGGGCACTTTTTGAAAGGATGAAAGTTTTTTTTTTTTTTTTTTTTTTTTTAAATTAAGAGGCAATTACCTCTGAAAGGTTTTTATACAAAACCTCTGAATGCACAAATGTACCTTAAGTGTCTTCTCCTGACAAATTATAAGATACAATTTTTATATGCTAGTTGAATTCAAAGAGAGAAGCAAAGATGAGAAATTGGTAGAGCATTCAAAAGAGTATCATAATGTGTGATATTCTGCTGCAGAGACTCTTAAATGAAGGTGTGATGATGGAGGTTCAATTAACTATGCTTTTATCACATTGGCCAAGATCATGTTTAAGGAAAAAAGCTTCTTTTGTTTAGTTTGTGGGATACAGGTACCATGGTTTGGTGGGTAAATAACACAAAGATTTTCACTGGAAAGAAATTTTTAGCCTTTTAGAGGAGTACCAAGGTCCAGCCTTCGCTTGGTTGTGGGCACTAGGAAAGGAGTGTATTGAAGCAGTGGAAGGAATGACTCAAAGTAAGTGATAAAATACAAGCTGACAGCTCTATTTTTTCCTAGAGGTGGATCTCTAGATAGCTCTCTGCTAAGACAGCCCTCTGCTCAAGACAGCTTTCGGCTAGCTCAAGTAAGTATCTAGATAGTTCATGCATTTTCTGACCAAAATCAGAAAACCTGCTAGAAAAAGTTTAAAAGAATGGCGTTAGCTCTCTAAGTAGAAAAATTGTAAAAGAACTATTTTAGATCTCTAAGTAGCTTTTTGGATTTCGAATCAAACTCAGAAAACCTGCAAAAAAAAATTTGGATATTTCTTACCAAAGTCAGATACACTGCCAGGCAAATTCCAAAAAGAGTTGTAATAGCTCTCTAGACAGCTTGTCTCTTATAGTCAGGGGCCCAGTCTTTATTTACATATCAATTCAGTCATTTACCCCAGGTTCCCCCCATTTTTGGGCATTTTTTTAATTCGATATTTTCTTCATTTACATTTCAAATGATATCCCCAAAGCCCCCTATTCCCTTGCCCCACTAGGCCATCTTTGATTATCCTAAGAATCAGCATTTTATGACCTTAGCCTCTTGAGTCTTAGAAAAATGTACAGCAAGTACATTTTTTTTTAATAGGAAATTAATTTGGAGATCTACCTGTCTTTGTGAACACAAACAATAAGCTAGCTGGGTGGAATCTCACCATAAGATTACCACTCTCTAAATTTCTTTGTTTCCTTAATTTATTTTTGATAAGCTGGCTCATTAGTGTAGCTGTCTCTGTTCTTTTAGACCAGTTAAGCCCCTCATACATTTCATATTGCACCCTTATATTTTCATAGTTGACAAATCCTATAAAGAACAGCTCTTACGCTGGTTTATACATTCTTGAAATCCTGCTTTCAGAGATCTTTTCCTGAGCCTTATGGTCTGTCCTGAAGGTCTTAGTGTCAAAGAGACATAGTCTTGCTTCCTGTACTTGTGCTGTTTTTGTTTATTATGGAGTCATTAACCTTGGCAGATAAATATCCTGAAGAAGGAACATAAAGTAAAATATGTACATTATTATACAAACAAGCCTTATGCCTAGCAACTATCAACAGTGGTGGAGGCCCATACTCTGGTAGCTCTGCTCTAGGGGCAAGAACTATGTCACACCATCCCCTTCATGGCCATATAGGACTCGGCACAGCAGAATCAAAATAGTGATTTTGTTTTATGCTACTGTAAATGCCTTTTATTTACAGAGTTAAGCCAGATATATAACAAAGCCTAATAAAATATGATTTAATAGTTAGCTTTTATCAATCACATTACATGAATGGATAGTCTAATTAGATGGAAAATCTGAGATCTTGACTCTTAAATAAAATGGTCTGTCTGCATTTTAACTTGTAACAATTGCATTGCATATTTCCCTATGAAAATTCTAATTGTTTCTAAGCTAAATAGGCATTCAAAGAACAAATGTTAAAATCATAATGATAAACAATTATCACAATTTCAAGTTGAATTCATTTTCAATAAATATAATGGAATGATTATTGCTTGGTGACTGTGGTAGTCAATCAAAACACTATATTTGAATTCTAGGCCTATGTCTTTCATTTCAATCAACTGAAAAATCAATGTATTATTTTTTGGGGAATTTACACCATGCATTTGATCATATGCATTCTTTATACCCATACATTCATATCATCATATACTCCATCACTTCCATTTTCACCAAATTTTATGTTGTCTTTTTTACTATTATTCTTTTAAACATATCAAGTACCAGTGGAACTATCTGCATAATTTTGTTGTATGGTCTTTCACTTGAATGTGATGAACTTACTATATGATGACCTTACTATGTGCCACATCTATAAAGTAAACAGACTTTTCTTTTAACAGATATCAGTTGCCACCATCTCTTTAGCTAAGGATGGAACATAGTGCCCACCTCCCATTTCCTTCTTGAATTTTGTCTTGATTAAGTTTATACAGGTCTTATACATGGAGTCTGACCAGTTGTGAACTCATACATAGGATTTACCTTGCTGGACAACACTATATCTTTTTAGTCATCCACCATTTCTGACCTTTACAATCATTTGCCATTTGTTCCCATAGGTGCAACCACTATGAAAATCAGTTTGTATATTCCTCAAACTAGAAACAGATCTACTGCATGATCTGACAACAGTGTTCTTGGGTGTATCTCCAAAAGAGTCTCTAGTCTACTATAGAGATATGATATCAATAATTTTCATGGTAACTTGATTAGCAGTGGCCAGGAAAATAAAGTGATTACCTTTCCATGAATTGATGAATAGATAATAAAATTTGTAATATTTACACAATGGAATGTTACTTTTGAAAAGCAAAATTGGAAATTTTTTTGATTGATAGATATGATGGTTTACATATGCTTGGTCCAAGGAGTGGCACTATTAGGAGGTATGACCTTTTTGGAGTAGTTGTATCACTGTGGGCATTAAGGCCATCATCCTTCCACTAGCAGCCTTCAGATGAAGATGTAGAACTCTCAGTTCTGCCCTAATCATGCCTGCCTAGATGCTGCCTTGTTTCTACTTTGATAAGAATGGACCGAACCTCTGAACCTGTAAGCCAGCTGAATTAAATGTTGTCCTTTATAAGACTTGCCTTGGTCATGGTAACTGAGTGAAGTTACCCAAACTCACAAAGACAACTTTGCATGCTTTCCCACATTTCTGAAAGTTAACTTTGAATCTTCAGAAATGTGTTTTTCATTTGGACTATCCATAAAGGCTGGGAAATTACTATGTTGTATGGAAAAGGGGGTCTTTAAAGGAAGGGAGATTGAACATCATAGTTAAAGGGTTAATAAGGATTGAAAAAAGAAATGAAGTTGACATTTTAAACTATACTTACTTGCAATACATATAATCCAATGGAATATTTATTATATTTTATATGATTTTAATTTTACTAATTTGAATGTAACTTTGTACACCACGTTAATGAATTCTTGAAATCAAGATGTGTCTACATTTTTTTTGTAGTTTAAGATTAATTGTAATCTTTGATTTGTCTCACCTAGCCTTCTGTATACAAATTACATATTTTTTCATTCTTTACTGCAGTTGTTTGCATTTTTTTCTTTGAATATTTTCCTATTGGATAAATGTACTTAATATTGGTAGTTTGCTCAATTCTCATCATAGTTTAGACTTACTTATATATAACTATCATTATTATATTATTTACAAATTTATATTTAGTTTATATTTTATATTTATATTTACCTTTTATGAGAATACATGAAGAAACACATTTAGAACTTCTAAGTTGTTCCCTAATTAAATTCCAGTGAATTAAATATTAAACTTTAAATAACTATATTACATGGTACATTTTACACACAAACTTGTATGAACTTTACAGTGAATACTTAAGATTTTGGAATTGATTCACTTTGGCTTGAGTAACTAGTGTATGTCAGAGATACAGGGCTCTTTTAGCATTCTAGGAACCTTGTGTCTATTCTAACAACTCAGGAAAATATAGCAAGTTTCTAGTTTACTAAACATTTTAATTTAAGTCTGTTTTCCTATGGGAAAAATGATAATCACGTGTATGTAATGGGTGAGTGATATAGTGGAAAGAAGAGTGTATTGCTTGACTGACCAGCATGCATGTGTACACACAGTCATTCAAATATTATAAAATAATTTTAAAATACTTTGGCTGATATAATACAAATTGCATTATTTCTCCACAAAGAGACAATTCTGAATCCAAAAAGGCAAACATTAGGTTAGTGCAAAGAGAAGCAAAGCAGTCTCACATGCCTTTTGTCTTATTTTATTCTGTTCTTAGATATTCCTTCTTGACCAATTCCAGACATTGCTTTCCATATATTACACATCTGGTGGCCTAAAATATGAATGAATATAATTTGAAAAGAGAATATAAGAATGGAAGTAGTAAACAGGGAAAGAAAATCCAGATATATTCATAAAACTTGTCCATGAGTGAGAAGGGTTAACAATGGGGAACAATGAAAAAGCATGTGTGTACATGTTTGTGTGTGTTTGTGTGTGTGCATGTGTGTATGTATGAGTGTGTGATAATTATGTAAGAGAATAATTGGAAAAATGTTACAAGAAATAATTATTAATTAAAGGTGTTAACAATAAGGTAAGCTGTAGCCAAATCTGTATATTGCTCATGCCATTTTTTTGTTATGCATCACTATGTATAACTTCTGAAGGAGTGTTGTGGAAATCTCTTTGTGGGGTTTTTCTACTTCTTTAGCTTTCTGATTTTCTTGATGTGGTTAAATGAACACTAAAAATTACAGACTCTATTGCACAAATATATTTCTGGTAGACATTTTAAAGGGATGATTTTTAATTCCATTTGTGGAATGGTTTTGCCTAATTCAGTAACGGGCTGCCACACTCTGAGCTATAGGTTACTCTTTCAATTAACATGTGTTCTGTACTAGTGACACTTATCTCAAAGCAGGAATGAAAAAATAGTCTGTAAATGTCAACCTGATAAGTCTTTGCTCACAATATACCTATTTTGTGTTCGCTAAGCATACTCGACCTCGACATGTGCTCTTACCAGCAAATGACATCCTCTTTCCAGGAACACATTCACAACCCCAATCCTCAAGCATTAAGATTGTAGTCATGGCACACACATATCACTTTAAAATTGAAATTGATTTCAGAAGGGCTTTTTCCTATAATCGCTTTCTTATTTCCAAGATTCTATTATTTTGTTTCTTACTCATTAACTTTAGAACTCAGTGCTGGATCTATTCCTGCAGTTCACTTAAGGACAGTATCCATTACAGTCTTTCACCACTTGCTTTAGAAGCTATGTCTTCCAAATTTAGCATGGTGTCTCTGCTTTTGAGTCAGTCAATTTAGACTTGGTTTTATTTCATTGGTGAAAAAGGATCTCAATGTCTTCCTGAGGCTTGGTTCAGCAACCCTGCCTTTTTAGTAGCCATGAGTGGTGTCTCCTAAACACTCTTTTACTAACTCTGAAAAACATGGTTCCCCCATCACTGGTAGTATAAGCAACCATAGTTAATTTTTGCTCTTTGTAAAACAATGAATTTATCCAGTGTCTGTTAAGATTGATCCTAATGTGGACTGATCTTGAACTCATATGCTATTCAGGTTGACCATTGTAATAAACAGCTAGAATGCCTTTGAACATACACTTTTTCTACATATTCAAATCAGAGATTAATACTTGACAGAAGGAGATAATAACCATTCCATAACCATTGCATTAGCTGCACTCTACAGCCCAGTATCAATGAGAAGAAAGACAATATCCTTGCCCCAGGGCTATGTTTCCATTAGATTTCTCGTCTAGACGGGAGCCAGAGCAGAAACAGTCTCTGGTTTCTTTCAAGTATCAAAATATAAAAGCAAGTTCAAAAAAAAATATTTAAATAAACTTCCTGAAGAAGTGGAACATTATTAATTACAGTTGCACATGCGAAATTTTGAGTACACTTTCTCCCTGTTAAATGTGTATTAATATAAGACAGAAATGGGCAATTCACAATCCTGTGAAAATAGGAGAACTACACTTTATTTTCTGTTATAGCTACATACTTAAATTGGTATAGTAAGTCATGATAGACATATTTGATACCAAGGATAACTTCAAATTCATTTTATTATGAAATGCTTTATATGTTTTCAATTTTATCTACATCCTTTCTTTAATGCAATTTATTTGGAAATGGAGTTATGAGTGAAGATAAATAGAAAGTAGAAGGGTAGAAATGGAAGGATCCTAACATGAAATCATGTCCATTTTAATGCCACAGTAACTTTTAAACTTTGGTTTTTATCTTCCTTAAGTTTTGTTTTGGTTTTACACATGAGTCCTAGTGATTTCCCTTTCACTAAAGTAATTGTAGCACTTGGTCCATGTATCAATTTTCCCTTTAATCACAATCTAAAATGTTGTAAAAATAACTTAAATATGCTATTTTTAATGCTATATGTAATATTTGGTAGTTTAAAAATTGATGGAATTTTGGATACAGTTACCTCAATGGTTTTTTTCCTAATTTAGAATTTTCTGACAACTTTGAATCTTATACATTGGATACTTTTTCTCCCTTTCTATATTTATAATTTTGTCCTCTGTTCTTTAAAATTCAAAATGCATTAAGACTCCTTTTAATGAACTTAGAATTTAAATGTACTTTTTAAGTCTATATGTTTCCTGAGTCCAAGAAGACACAGTTTTACAGATAAGTAATTATCTTTTACTTTAGCTGTTACTGGGCTTAATGCTAGCTTTGCTACATGGACACTAAGCCATGAGCACCAGTTAATGCTGAAAATGGTTGGTTGATCCAAAGAGCTCTTTTCTGGAATGAATGATACAGGTAACTATCAGAAAAACTCAGGAGTACATGGATAACATCTTTTGCTTGACTGATTCATTTCCATGAGTACCTAGTAATGCTCTTAACTGCAAAAAGAAAAAGTAGATTACTATGCTAAGTATTTGACGATGAGTATGATAGAAAGAAGAAAAATACCTGTAGTTTATGACTTTTCATTAAGATTTTCATACAAGTATACAACTACCATATTTGTATAGATTGATTCCCATGATGAAGAGACGTTAATTATTTAGTTGATGTTTTTCATGAAGTTAATCTGAGAATAAGAATTTGATGCATTGAGAGACATAGGCTGCATTGGCATACCATATCCCACGTATTCCATTGTGTGTGACAAAATAAGAGAGGTGGTTAAAGTAGATTAAGATTCTAATGTATAGGCAAGTTTTTGGATGTTTCTTTAGTTGTAAAAAAATGACAAATGGACAAAATCTGATTCATCAGCTTCACATATAATTTCTGTTAGTAGAGTCAAAAATATACACATTTAAAATGAAATTTACATAGTAGTCAGGCTACAGCTACTGTGGAAGATCTGAGTCAGAGAAAGTTAATTTTATGCCTAATATAATAAACATAACAATTGAATTTAATCATTGCTTTGAATAAAATTCCCACTTTAGGAAAGCTTATATTTCAGTGTTATCATCCAAACATATGCCCATTTATTTTGGCTCACACAGTTTCATCATGAAGAGTGTGAAATGCATGTTCAAATAGTGTGCCTCAGTATGCTGGAGTTAAATTGTTGTGCTATTTATTGTTGTGCTGGGCTGAAATTTGAAAGAGACAGCTGATAGAGACATAATTAAAATCTTCCTTGTCAAGAAGACTTATGAATTATTAAAATCCAGATCCTATTATTCATTCTTAAATTGTTCTTTTAAACTTTTTGTTGCCACATGTGCAGGCCCCATTAAAATGTTAAGCAATTACCGTTCGTAGGTCAAAGTGGCACCTAAAGGGCCTATATGGAAGGCTGAGATAAGGGTTTGTGGCTCAGCTTAAAGACCAATGAACTGAGACATTAAGAAAAGGCAGGGAAGAAGCCATTACCTTGGGGCTCTCTAAGCAGCTAAAGGAGATTTATTCAAGTTCAGTTCACATTAATTCTTTTGTGCTTTTGTTTGTTTTAATGAAGTTAATTTTCATTTAACTTCAAAATGTTGGCCTATATTTCTGTAAACACACACACACACAGAGACATTATTCATGTACTTATGTTTGTGTATGTATTTATATATGTATAATGAATGCTGCCTTAAAAGTACAGTTTTCATACTGATATGATAATATGCAAAAACACATATATGAAATCTATTAATGAATTTTAAATAATTCTTAATTATTTGTTAATTTCATTAAAATATGATAATAAAAATTGTTTTTATTCAAGATGACTTTTTGAAAGTTAGTTTAAAGCATAGGTTCTTTGATGTGTTTATTTTTCCAAGTCAATTATTTCCAGAGGGCAGAATGATTTATTTGGTTAATGCTTAAGTTTAAAAACAATAATCAACATTGCATTATGGAATTTGCTACATGAATACTTTGATTGGTCCTTCATAAAACTACTGGCCTTGGAAGATATATTACACATTTCTCTGATCTTTGTGACTACAACTTTAAATGCATATCCAAATAAGCTGAACATTGGCTTATATGCTGCTTGTATAGAGCCACTTAGACAAACACTACCAGTAATAGCTGCTTTTTAGATCTCCACACTGTCCTTCGCCAGCCCACAGTGAAGTCTGAGCAATATGACTCAAAACATAAAAGTAAAATGTTTTATGAATGTAAAATTTTATTCTAAAGAAATTATGAATGCATTGGTGACAAATTTGAGTCTCTGAATGTGTGGATGGCAGCAGAAAGATTGATCATTAATGCAGTTAGAGTAGATGGAACCTAATCCACTGTACCTAAAGCTGAAGCCATGACCAGAGGAAGTGATATACAGAACAAAAATATAAAATCTTTTTACATGCTCATCTGTTAATATAAAGACATAAATATATAATATGATAGCACATTTGTAAAGTGTAAATATAACAGTGCTACTTTATCTTAAAGCCATAGTCTTAAATGTGGATGGGATTTGCCATAATGCTAGGAAATATTAAGGGTAAATTACTAATTTTTAAATGGCATATATAATTTGTTCAGTATATTTAACACCCAAAATTCTCCTTCAATCAAAAGAGAGAAAAAATTAAAAAACAAAACTAAAGCATCACCTACACACACATGCAAGAGTTCACACACACACACACACACACACACACACACACACACACACACAGAGAGAGAGAGAGAGAGAGAGAGAGAGAGAGAGAGAGAGAGAGGAGAGAGAGAGATGCATATGGCATGTGTATATAGACACTGAACAAAGAATTTTCAGACATAATTCTATGTAATCAAATATCCATGTAGGATTTAAGTACTAGTATTACTAGTAATGTTCATTAACAGATATATGACTAAGAAAATGTGAGAAATAAATATTCTGTTGAGTTTATTTAGAAATAAAGAAGAGTTAAACTGTCTTTTTCAGAAACTGTGTGGAATATAAAACATTGTGTTAAGAGAAACATGCTAGACTTAGAAAGAGAAATATTGCACGGTCAAATATTCAAAATGTCTGGATATATATGATGTATATGTGTGTGTATTTATATTTGTAATGTAAAACTAGATAGAAGACCCTTTGAAATGTGGCAGGGCTCACAGAAAGAGGGATAAAGAAATAAGTGTGATTAATAGAGGCTAACGTATGATAAATACCAAAGATTTTCTCATATGTGCTATCTAGTCTTTTTTTTTTTTTTTCTAAATCATATATGAAAGTAAAAGCAGAACATTTGGTTAAAGGTAGGAAAGGAAGGAGGAACATAGAAGATAAGAGGGAGCAATAAGCGGTGAAAGGGGGCAATGTAAAACAGGAGACATATCTTCAAAGCAACCTATGTTTAAGTGACTGAAATTAATTAGAAAAAAAAACAAAAATTAGAGAGTTATCATTAGTTTATTCTCACCTTACAACTTGTAAATACTAAGATTACAATTTTGCTCTAGCTTTTGCTAAAGGTGTTGCTCGAAGAAATGGGGATTTTTGTATGTGAGACCAATGATGAGGAACAATTATGTAATTATTTGGTAGTTATTAACAGATTATATGCCTCAAAAATAAAGTATACTATATCCTGATGATTGCTTACTCTTCCTTTTAGACTTTGATTTTTTTGTGTGATGACCCAACTTCAAAATAATGCTAGTTTGTTTATTAGGTTCTAAATTTATGTATAGGTGTGTGTGTGCTTATGTGTGTGTGTGTGTGTGTGTGTGTGTGTGTGTGTGCTTATATGTGTATGTTTGCATGCTAAGGTTCTAACCTTAATCTGAGCTGTGCATATGCTAATTATATGCACCACAGCATCTCTAATTACTCATTATTTTAATGAGTTTTTGTTAATGTAGTACTTTTCCTTTCTCACCTTTGGCTCAACGGTCTTTCTCACTCTTGTATAGCAAACCATTGTCACGCTATCTTGTCAGAAGCAAATTCCATGTACATTTCTGGGTTTATGAGTTCTTGCTTTTTAAAAACAACAAAATTTGTATATAATTTTAGGAGTTGGTAATAAGCAATGGGGCATCTTTTTCATATTCAGGGTAAGGAGTTTTGCTCAAAGTTCCTGGATACTCAAGTTCAATCATTAAGAAAGTATAATCTAACCATTGTGTTTGTTAATGTGGTGGAAATTTGCATTTTCTTTATCTTATTGAGTCCAAAACTTCCTGCTTTTTCTCCTACTCACCCATGTTTTTGAGAAATAATCTGAAAATCTGATCAGATTTCTGTTTGATGGATATTAACCTTCAACAGCAATAAAATTATATTTTAAGATATAAGCAGATAAAAAGAAAGTAAGAAAAGGGTCAATGAAAATAAGTAGAAATGAGAAAGAAACATTGATTTTATTGTGCTTTGTGTAGTTGATGGCATTTATTGTATGATTTGTCTTTGGTAGAGAGATACAGATTATTTATAATCTATAAGTTGAAAATATAATGGTAATTTAAAAGAAATCAGATACAAAGATGAAAATGACATGAGCTTAGACACAGCAATAGAAGTTCACATGAGATATCAATGTAGATTCTCATAAGGACAGGAGGAGTTGGGCATCTGAGTCAAGGGCCTTGTCATCTTCAAACAAACTAACACAACCTGTGACCATAGACCAGACTCTATGGTGAGTTTAGTTTATTCTTTAAGCAAATGAAGAGAGAAACTCAGGCTTTGAAATGCCAAAGTAGCTTCCCAAATTCCCAAATTCAATACCAGGATGGAAATTCTTGGTTTTCACTCTGAAAGTCTCTGGCACTATTTTTCTGCTGATACTGTTTTTTTTTTTTTGTGTGTGTGTGTGTTTGTTTTGTTTTGTTTTGTTTTGCTTGTTTTTGTCTTGTTTTCATTAAGAACATTGATATTAATCAAAGCAAAAGTGAAATAAACCAATTCCTCTGAACAATTTAAAATATTTCATGAAAAGTCACTAAAATTAAAGACAAGTTTCTTTTTATTGTTGTTTTGTTTTTTTATTTTTGTTTTTGTTTGTTTGTTTGTTTGTTTGTTGAGACAGGGTTTCTCTGTGTAGCTCTGGCTGTCCTGTAACTCACTCTGTAGACCAGGCTGGCCTCAAACTCAAAAATCCCTCCCAAGTGCTGGGATTAAAGGCATGCACCATCACTGCCCTGCTAAAGACAAGTTTCTTGACTGGAAATTCTCCTTGGCTAAGTTGGGGATACACCTTCATACATCACTTTGTTTAAAGTTCTAGATAATTGAGTTGAAAGATATTAGATTTTTCTGAAAAGCAATCCATACCAGAACTTCAATACAGTCCCTCTTTTGAGGAAAGGCCTCAGTAAAGCAGAAAACCAGTGGCTCTAAATGATCATTTGGTGCAATTAGCAGAACATTGCACAATAATTCTGTAGAAGGGTACCAGGGGCTCCCAACTGTAGTTAGGGTAAAAACTAAAGACAATGATGTAAAAGATGCTGATTGATTTAAGCTTTTAAAACTGTTTTTCTTTGAGGACTCAAAATTCTTTGACATTAGTGTTTTCACATGTACTTTCGAATACAGAATTTAAATAAAATTACATCTGATCAACACTAGGCCTTTCTCTGAAACTTGAAAGGCTACACATTTTTCATACTTTAATCCATTTCTTTAAAGATGAAATGATAGTTGTTCTTATACAACCTATGGACAATACTTCAGATCTTGAAATATGATGGGACTATGTGGATAATAAACTTTATTGTGATATAAAATATAATAAGACCACTCTCAGATGTTAGAGAATATTTTCATATTGAGGAAAACCTAAAATGTCAGAATTTATCACTGTTCATATTCTAATATAAAAGTTAGAAAATTAAAAAGTCACAAATGATTTGAATAATTCAAGTGAAAGATTTGATACTCAATTATTGATGCAATTATGGATAAACTATGAAACAGGATTTGATCATAATTTCAAGGTGATGGGTTTAAAATGAGAAGAGTACCACCCCATCAAGTCCCTTTGAAGTAGTGGGAGGTAAAGGAATGCAGTGACTTGTCCTTAGAAAGGAATGTTTAGATTGTTTTTTTTTTTTTTTTTTTTGAAGCTTTAGGGATTTTAAGACATTCCTGAACACTGACTCTCCACTATTAACCCATACCCACTTATATCATATATTCTACTCAAAAGTCTTTGAAAGAAAATAAAGAAATAAATGCAGATTGTGTTTACAGAGGAACCCCAGGAAGCATTTCCTACAGGTATGAAGAAAGAAATATAATAATGTGTTGCTGTTGGGGGTTTGTTGACACATGTGGAACTAACTAAAATCAAATCAACAAAAGTTTTTCTTACACAAATAATTTCCTCAACTGGTATGCATATAATGGATTCATGGTGTTCTGGGGAAAATCTATCTCCAGATCAATCAGAATAAATGATGGTTCATGAAATCAGAAGTTCCATGTTAATACACATGTTTTGTATTAAGAACTGGAACAATTGGAGACTTCAAAACTTGATATTCCTTTCTAATATGTTATCAAGTTTAAAAGATATGTTCCAAAACTCAGATCTTTTCATCAATTGCAACACATCAAATGAATGTCAAAATATCATTCATTAGAAATTTTGTATGTTGAATGAAGAATATGAAAAACTGTGTTTTCTTGTTAGTTCATTCAAGGCTTATAATCAGAAGAGCTGGTCAAGGAACAACAACAACACAAATACATGAATTCCAAGACATGGGTATATAAGCTCATCATGTTTACTGAATAAGAGAATTGATTCATTAGTTGAATTTTGTAAAACCTCACCAATAGAAATGAGTTCTACTAGTAGGAAATCAACTTAGAACTGCTATGCATGGCTTCTACACACTAATTTTTGTAGTATGTAATTTCAGTTTTGTTCATTTCATTTGTAATTAAAATATAAAGGAACTTGTTGCAACATAGCATTTCCATTCAGATTTTCCTTTGAATGATCATCTTCCCACATTCCTCTGCAACCTATCTTTACCCTTTTAAAGATTAAACCAGAGCTCTCCATGTAGGGGGAATAGAACAGTATGTCCTGAACACAAACACAATTGGATTTGTAATCCCAAATGCCAAGTTCCAAATTTGTAACAGCTTCATGAAGTTTTCATAGTCATTAAAACTATATGTTCTTAAGCCAAGGAACACTTGAAATGCATTGGAAAAATTATCAGGTGGATCCTTGCAGGAAACTGGACTCTAGGTTTTGGCTTGATTTGATGACCTTCTTAATTTCTGGTGTACTGGAGGTCTTTTAATAGATTCCAGAAGGATATTATGACAGTCACAATGATGTTAGGTCCGACACAGGGGTAAATAAAAAGTTGATATTAAGAATCTCAAGCTAATTTGATTCCAGATTCTTAAAACTGAAGTTTTCATAAGACAGATTCTCATCAGTCAACTTGGTTGAATTTTACCATAGGTGCAGTTTTTTTTTTTGTTTGTTTTATTTTTGGGGGGAGGGGTTGTTTGTTTGCTTGTTTGTTTGGTCTGGAATGTCAGTTCATACCCCATTTTTTTTTGACAGCACAGTAGAGCTTTTATTATTATAGTTCCTTTGCTATTAATTTTTGGTATCTCATCTTAACTTTACTTAGACATACTTTTTTCTATCATGTGTATCTGTGGTTCTGAATGACCATTAAGTTTAGATCTATATGTCTTTTCTAGCTTTGAGGGATTTTCTTCAACAAATTAGTTGAAGAAATTTTCTATACCTAAAGACTTTATCTTAGCTATATATTTTACATGGAACATTCTTAGGTTTGTCCTCTTGAATATCTCACAGGATTTCTGGAAATTTTGGTCATATTTGTTCTTTATTTTTTCCTTTATAAATATCTGAATATTCTACTGTCTTTTTGTGTCTTTCATCTATGGAATTCATATTTTGGATACAGTCTGTCTATTAGTAATGCTTTCTGCTTTGTTTAGTATTAGCTTTTAAATTTCCAGTACTTCTGCTTTGTTTTCAGTGTATCAAGAGCTGATAGCCTTTTCTCTGCTTTTGAGTCTTCTCCAAGTAATCAATGTTTTCATGTACTTTAGTGAGTTTCTTTATTTTTATTGAAAGTGGTCTTCTCTTATACAATGCATCCCAAATACAGTTTTCCTCTCTCATCCCTCCTCCCTCCCTCTCCAACCTTCCCAGGTTCACTCTACCTCTGTTTCCTTTTCAGAACATAGCAGGCTTCCAAGAGATAATATTTTGTGCATTTCCTAAATTGGTTTTTTTACTTGATTCATTGTCTCATTTGAGTATCCATTGGAATATTCTATATTGTGATAATTCCTTTTTAAAACTAAGACTCTGACATCCTTTTCTGTATTGCAGCTCATCTCAACCCCTTTGGTTTCTGATAAGTTAGGAAGAGTGGAAGAATCATAGTGTGTTGTTGTTTCACAGTTGTTCCCTTATTGTATTCTGTTCATCTGTTGGGACAAAACACTATCTTTTATATTACATTTTTTATTATTTTCCATTTGGTTTTGTTCATTAGTTTTATTTCACGTGACTGCTGCCCAGGATTTGTCTTTGCTTCAGCTATTTGGGAGGTAAAGCAGTACTGTTCATGATAATTTATAGCAGCTCCCGTGTCGACTTACTGTGCAAGGCATTTGTGAAGCTCACTTGTATCTCTATTTAGGTGCAGAACTAGACACAGTTTGGTTTGGGTTTAGAATCTTTAGAAATCAATGTATCAGAATTTAATTACAAAAAAGAGGAAGTAAAGGGAAAAGAGAAGAAAAAGAGCCTGAAAAGGAAGTCATGGAGTTATAAGAAATAGGGGAGAGATTACTTTAGCTGAGGAAAATAATTATAGAGCACAAAATGGAAGAGCTACCATTAAAGTTCTTCTCAGAAATATTCAGGTTAAAACACAGTAACCCAATAATTAAAGTGCAAAGTAATAAAGTAAAAAAAAAATGAACAAAATAAAGAAATAAGGTTTTAACATCTTTAGTAAGATGATCTGGCTTCTTTTTTCCTTCGGATTGTCCTTTGTATCCATCTCCACGTGTTGGTGGAAGTATGCTAGTGTTCTTAGTTCCAACACATTAATTTGCATGTATTTTTCCTGTTAGGGCACCATGATGGATTCTCAGCATATTCATAGGGATTTTATAAGGGCATTGGCATTAGAAAAAGACTCTTTTTTTTTTTTTTTTTCTTACAGATACATCCTGGTGTCAATTTCAGGTTTTATTTCTGTCCTAATCTTTAGCTTGTGCTCATCTTCTCTGTATTAAGCTTTTATTGCTTTTCTATAATATAGAACCTTTATTTCCAGATCTCACAATACCTATCTAAGATGGCACTGTACCGGTAGCTACAGTTGGTACTGACTGGAGGGAACAGCTTTCTGGGCTTGGCATCTCTTGTGCCTGGGATCCTTCTATACTAGCTCTTCCACTGTGGCAGATGTGGTCTTTTTCAAAAGATGAAATTAAGTGTTTTAGTACCTGTTTATTCAGTTCTTAATCTGCAAGTAGTTCATTGTGGTGGAAGATTCTCATAAATAAGTAAATTCATGCTCTCAGAGCTATACGTAATCTCTTTCTAACAGGATCATTCAACTACTGTTTTAACATAATTTAATGTTCTTTCAAGATGCATGAGAGTTCTACAATATTTTGAAAGTTCTTTTACGTATAATTAACTTGCTCTAAATAAAATTTCAGTATAAAATACTTGTAAGGATTAAAAAAATAAAAATCTCAGCACTTGGGAGGAAGAGGCAGGCAGATTCTGAATTCAAGGCCAGCCTGGTCTACAGAGTGAGTTCCAGGACAGCCAGGGCTACACAGAGAAACCCTGTCTCAAAAAACCAAAATAAAATAAAATAAAAATAAAAAGACAGGGAGAAGGGAAATGGTGGACTTTCTGGGCCTTGACACAGCTGTCTAAGACAATAGAATGGCTCTAATCACTCTTTTCTGCTTTAAAAAAAATATAAACAAGTTATCTTTTGAATATCATACTAATCATAATGACCCATATCATGTAATTATTATAAAAAGCCCCTAATTAGAGCTGACCATGATGTATGACATATTTCTCATTTAATTCTAGGTCAAAACAAACTCAAGCAACACTGTTTTGTTTGGATTGTTGAGAATGATGGTTAGATTATTTACATGCATTTGTAAATTTAAAATGTGTCAACGTATAAAATTTTTAGTTGTCATTGGACTTACTGGACTCACCTTCACTGCTGAAAAAAAAAAGAAGTTAATTGCTCTGTTCAGAGCTCATGAATTTAGGGAGAAATAGTTGTGAGGAGGGCAGGGCAGAAATTGAAGAGGAGGGAAAGAGGCCTAGATTTAATCAAAATGAATAATATGGATATATGAAGTTCTTAAACATTTCTTCACAAAATAACTAAAGCAGATATGTTAATATTTAAAATGATAATGAGAGAGAGAGAGAGAGAGAGAGAGAGAGAGAGAGAGAGAGATATCAAAGGATCCAGGGAAACTGGAGGTGAGGGAGTATTAGTATATCCAGATATATTCATTGTCTATATGAATTTTTTAAGGACTACATTGCAAATATTACTAAAAAGAGACAAGGATCTCATATATGAGTTAAACTGAAATGTGTTTTTCAATACCCCTCTATTAGTACACCCTTCATAATCTATGCCTAGAAAATAATGCTAGGAGATGTAAAGATAATTAATGAAAATGAGTGACTGTAAATTCAACGTCTAACAAGAAGTGTCAAGGGAATTCTATATATTAAAAGTCAGACACTAAGGTGACAATCTCTGATGGAACAGCAAGTGATGGCATTGATACTTTTTCAAGCCATGTTACTATGTGAAGGTAGTGCTTAAGTTCCTAAAAATCATGGCTACAAGAAAAAACGTGAAAGGTAAAGTACTTTCCCTCCCAGTATTCATATAGAGATTCATCTTATCTTGACCCTAAAATCATACATACTATTCATGGGCCATAGTAAGGTCTCTAACTTTATTGTGTGAATGTAGACTTTAAAAAGCATCACTTAACACTTACAACAGGTAAAGAATATTGAAAGAAGATACTAAATGTCTTCTGTCTACAGCCAAGGATGTGCTTCATCCTTTGTCTCATGAGAACCAGACTGTGTTTTTTTTTGGGGGGGGGGGCTCATGAACTAATCTATGTGTGTATGTGTGTGCACGTTGGATGCTTTAAAGTATTTTGCCATCACCATCTCAGTTTCTTCTAAATATTTAAATACTATGCCCTTAAACAGGTTTTGCCATTGCTTATATTATTTCATGTCAAATTAAAGGCAAAAGGTTTAAGAGTACACCAACTTGTTTAGAGAAGCTCGTATTAGCATCACGTCTGATAGCTCTGTTTCTTTTTAACAGATCCCTGTAGCCATATCTGTAGGTAATAGCTGCTCTGTTTCTTTTTCAGCCATGTCAACTGTGCCTCTTTTAAAATACCATAAAAAATGAATGATAGGGTGTAACTTCTTCTCTGTAAGACATGATCCATTTATGCCTTTGCTCTTTTCACCTTATTCTTATCTGTTTCTAATTTTAGCTAAGGATCTGTTTCTACTTTCAGTTTAGGATCTGTCTCAAGGGGAGACTCCAAGGCTTAACGCCTGATGCTATAGTGTGCCTACAGAAGCCTAGTGTGGCTGTCCTAGAGGCACAGCAAGCAACTGACTGAGACAGAAGCAGATTCTTACACCCAATCAATGGACTGAAGTTGGGGACCCCTGTGGTTGAATTAGGGAAAGGCTGAAAGAAGTTGAGGAGGAGAATGGCCACATAGGAAGACCGGCAGAAAGTACACTCTTTAAACAGTTGACTACAAGAAAATTCAGGATACAAGGCTGTGGGACCAGGGCAGATGAGTAACCGTAAGAGCTGGAGACCTCTGGGGAGAGTGACACGCACGCAATCTCTATAGCTTGCGCTGCAGTTTTTTATGAACCTTGTCTTTATGTGATCCATGAACAGGAATCAATAAGGTGATTCAGGGAGGGGAAACAATAATTTAACCTAGAGTGTGAGGAGAAATACCATGTCTTTATACTGTAATACTAGAACTTCAGTAAAAATAAATTGTATCATGTTCCCCTTCTTAGTGGAAATATTATAATTTTTTTGAAATTTTATTTGAAAATATTGTGTTTTATACTTTTATTCAACTCTGGACATAAAAACATTTTTATAGCAACTATTGTGGCTATTGTTTTCTGCAACCCGTCTCTTCATCTCTCTGAGCTCCAGTACTCACACACTGCCCTTCTGCAGACTCTAGTCATATCTAGTTGCTCATAGCAGTTACTGGTCAAATCATTAGTCAACATTAGCAGCATTGATCTGAAGACCGAAGGAGCTAATTTAGGGCTGGTCATTCATGCCTCACAGACATGCATTGAAATAATCCTCATGTACCTTAAAATTCAGACATCATTTTGTAAGCAACTGCATTTGTAGGTACTATTAACTAATGCTGAAACACCTTGTGGATTCTTGAAGTCTGGCCGCAGTGAGAGAAGATGCACTTCATTCTTGAGAGACCTGAGGCCCCAAGGAGTGGGAACGCCTTGCAGAATGGAGTGAGACATCCTCTTGGAGATGTGGGGGCAAGAGGAATAGGATGCTGAATTGTGGGAGGTTAGGCCCAGAGTGGGTAATGACTGGACTATAAAAAAATAAAAGTAATAAAAGAAATTCAGGTCCCATCAAGTGAAGGTTGAGCTAATGTTTGCTTCAGAATATCTTCCCAGAGACTTATGAAGAGATGGGGCTTCCCTCTAAAACAAAGTGCAGGCTTGCTCTCAGTTATAAAACATACATATTCCTTAAACTTGTTTTCTATCTTATATGACAACATCTTATCAAAAGTGCTGAAAAGTAGTCTTATCTTACTGGAAGTACCCCACCCGGGGATCCATCCCAAACACAGCAAACACCAAACACAGATACTACTGCACAGGCCAGCAAGATTCTGCTGAAGGGACCCTGATATAGCAGCCTCTTGTGAGGCTATGCCAGTGCCTGGCAAACACAGAAGTGGATGCTCA
>NC_034611.1:26791086-26846789 GCF_900095145.1 Mus pahari | reverse complement strand
CATCCACTCCCACTTCCTGGCCCTGGCATTCCCCTGTACTGGGGCATACAATCTTCTCAAGACCAAGGGCCTCTCCTCTCATTGATGGCCTACTATGCCAAACTCATTTCTAGGTGTGCAAGATCATGCCCACTTTCCCTATAAGCACAGGAAACTCATCTGGCTTAGAAAATCAAGCAAGTAGTGCATATTCAGTGGCAACACAGATAGGCTTAGTTGAACTAAATATGTTACCAAAAGAAATTAGTGCATTTAGGAAGGGCTTGGGGTGGCACAAAGATAGAAATGGATGGCCAGGGTAGTTCCATTATTTTCATACATGGCTTTCTATTTGCACTTTACTATGGAAATTGCTAACTTTTCCTTAAATATTGTAAAAGATTTTGATGGAAAATTATAAGGCAAGAATATATGCTCTGAGTCTACTTTCTCAAACTGGGAAACAAAGTCTTTCTTGAAGCAGAAGGCGGCCTAATATATTAATCTCACTGAAAATCAAAATGTTTCTCCTTTTGTGTGGACCATTGCTTCTGGTAGCTAAGCCTAGTATTGAAAAACATAAAGAATTAGAGAAGCCATGGTAGGGTACAATCTTCTCAATTTCTCTTAAATTTGGACTTCTTTGAGAGAATAAAACTCATTGAAATGTAAGGATTTATTGTATTTTTCTATAGCAAGTCTAAAATTACCTTTCAGTTATTAAAATTAAATCACTTTTCCCAAACCTGTGTAGATGTTATTGGTTGGCTCAATAAAAAATGTTTACTTTCTACAAGTCAATCCTATGTATTCCGGTAACTGATTTTACCCTATGTACACATAACATGTTGCTCTTTGTCAGCATTAGGCAATCAAGTAAGCTAACACAAAGAGATCAAAATAAAAAAAAAAATTTAAAATATTTTATTTATATTCACGTCATCAATAGTTGAATATTTCAACACATCCAACACTATTTCTGACAGTACTTAATCAAGTGTGTTTGGCTCTGTATGGTATGGACTGCAGTGAAGTTTGCAGCAAATAACATTGCTTCATTCCCAGCTGCAGTGTACACTGGTGCTATCTCACATACAAAATATGCTAGTATGATTAGGCCCAAACACAGGGAGCAAGGGAGTGATTACAAACAGCAATGGAGCCAGCCAGGCTGGGAATGGAAGGGTGGCACTTGGAGTTATAGCCTAGATCAGTGCTGGACAGAGGAGAAGAAAGGCAGCAAAGCACTGTGCCAGCCACAACTGCATAAGAGACTGGTAAAAATGCTCCTCATATTACTTTTTTTGTTTTGTTTTGTTTTGCTTTGCTTTTTTTTTGTTTTCATGTGTGTGTGTGTGTGTGTGTGTGTTGTTGTTGTTGTTGTTTAAATGATTTAATTTCTTTCTTTTCTTTTTTTTTATTCTTATTTCTTTATTTACATTTCAAATGCTATCCCGAAAGTTCCCTATACCCCCCTTCCCCTGCTCCCGTACCCATCCACTCCCACTACTTGGCCCTGGCCTTCCCCTGTGCTGGGTCATATAAAGTTTTCAAGACCAAGGGGACTCTCTTCCCAATGATGGCCGATTAGGCCATCTTCTGCTACATATGCAGCTAGAGACAGGAGCTCTGGGGGTACTGGTTAGTATATATTGTTGTTCCACCTACAGGGTTGCAGCCCCCTTCAGCTCCTTGGGTACTTTCTCTAGTTCCTCCATTGGGGGGCCTTATATTACTTTTTAAAAATAGATTTCCATGATTTGGGTTATATGGATGTCAGGCGTTGGAGTAATATACAGGTCACATATTAAGTGACAACTAAGGCTTCATATTTGGCTTCTCCGAGACAGTTTGAACAAATTCCAGGAGTATTTTGGTATCATACGTAATTAACATTTGACTGACAATTCTAAAAGTAATAATTTTGTTTGCTTGCATACTTATTCACACCTGGGATATGTTGTTTACAGTTAATTCACATCGTAGTATAAGAGAAAAGATACTTCATTTACTTTGTGTTATCTTGGGTAAGAATGTATATTCATTTCTCACTTGTCCTAAGAGATTAGTATAAATCTAGTGTCCCCACACACATACACATACACACACGTGCACACGCACACACACACACACACACACACACACACAAACACAAACACTGATGAACGTACACAAATTAAGTCCTCTTTCTTTTTCTTTCTGTCTCTGTCTCTTTGTCTCTGTCTCTGTCTCTGCCTCTCTCTCTCTCTCTCTCTCTCTCTCTCTCTCTCACACACACACACACACACACACACACACACACACACACACAGAGTTTTTTTTTTAACTTTGCACCAATTGTTAATTTCACATCATGTACCCCAATCCCATAGATTTCCCTGTGACTCCATATTCAGCCACTATCTTTGCAATGTCCCCTAAACAAAATAAACAAACTAACAAACAAAGAAAACAATCCATCTTATAGTGGGTGTAACCTTTATTTGTCTGAAATAATTGTCATCTCGGAGGCTTATTGTTGCGTAAGCTCACACTTTCTCTTTCTGAATGCTGACTGAGTAGTTCAACTCAGCTGTTCTCCCTTGAACTTTTCTCCAATTTGACTAATTAAATCTGCTGTCTTGACTTCTTGCTGAATTGCTCTGCTTGGAAAACCTGCCTCTGAATTGTATGTACTGAACTGTACTGATGGCAATAACTGCATGAACTGAACTGGATTCCACTAAACTGAACTGCTTTACACTAGCTCTATGTAACTGACTGTCTCTCTCTCTCCCAGCACTGCTCACTCTAGTCATCACTCTTTCCTGCCCTTTCTTGTGAGAGTTGAGCATATCCCATCTTTGAACCATTCTGTTAAATCTATCTCTGATGATCACTTTGTCATGCCCTCAATTAGAAGTCACTTTCAAGCATGACTGCTTCCTTCTGTAAACAAACCACATTTACATTGTTTGGTATTAAAAGTGTATGCTAAGCACATATGTGCATTCCAGCCAGAGGAATTAAAGAGGTAGAGAAGTTTTAATCCATAAACATGTCTGCATTCCAGCCAGATCATACAGACCTAGAAGGTCTTTGGATGTGATCCGTTACCAGAGCAGCCATGTCACTAGTTTAAAATTCGTCTGCAACTAGCCCAGAAACTGCAGTGTGTCACACCATTTACAGTTTTGCTCAAACATCTTTATCTGCTAATGTTCATTGTTGACATGTGTCACAGAGATTCTTCAGCTTTAGTACTACAGGACCAACTCTTTCACCTACTCTAGCAGTTTACAGATGAGTTAGATGTTGGGATGGGCCAACACAAACTCCTGAATGTGGGCCTGGATGGTAACTAAGTTGATCAGCCCACCAGTTCTCCTGCCCACCCAGGCAAATGGTGTGGCCAGCTCTCTCAAGGTCAATAAGGGTCCTAATCAAATGAGTATATCTTTGTGTTTTAGGTGTAACAAAGAATACCAATACTTGTGAATCTCATGGAATGAAATACTAATGGGAAATTACTTGGTTTTCACTTAAGTGAACCTGGAGATATCTGAAAGAGGGTCAGTCAGAAAATTGTTTCAGAAATCAAGAATTTCACTAGTGAAAAATCATATTTAATCATCCCCAATATATTTTGTATCATCTTTTATAACATTTAATGTGAAAAAATGTATATTTAGAAGGTTCTTTTATAAAGTCATGAGATTTTTTGGCTATGTAAAAAAATATAAAAATCTAAAGTGTCAGTAATATTTTAAAAAAATCAACTTATTGTGAAATACCTGCAAATAGAAACTCACTACAAGGCTAAAATAAAGTTGCCCCTTGACACGGACTGGTCTCAGTTGGTCCCTCAACTTGTGGGGAAGTG
Source organism: Mus pahari (assembly GCF_900095145.1). Classification (NCBI taxonomy): domain Eukaryota; kingdom Metazoa; phylum Chordata; class Mammalia; order Rodentia; family Muridae; genus Mus; species Mus pahari. The sequence continues at coordinate 26,842,948 of NC_034611.1, read as the reverse complement.
GGGTACCAGTATTTAGGTGAGCAAGGAATCAGAGAAAAGTGACAAACAGACACTGACACAGAGAGAGTGCTGTATCTGAATGTAATTTCTCAAAGCGAGCATCAGACTTATATTACAGAAGAAAACGGAGAAGTTAGTTGACACATCAGCCAAGGTACATTGAAGTTATCTGACACAAAACAGAGAAATGCATACATAAAGACAGGCAGGAACCAGGCAGTGTTTACAACTGAGATAAGATCAGCCCTATCTAAAGTCAGCTATTGACAGGAGCCAGGTGAGGATTTCATACCCTAGTCTCAATTTATGCTATTCCTCTGAGTCTTGTGAAAACTTGCACCAGGGGAAGGGGTTGTGCTCTTGCTCACCTTTTCATGAATAATGCAATACTGTAGTTCCTCCTTAAACCACAACTCTCTTTCTTCCTAGATCATTATAAATTCTTGCGTATGAGAGTAACTTGTCTGCTCTTTTAAGTGTCTGTAGGGAATCTCCATTTGTCAGAAGAAATCACCAACTTTCTTCTAATACGTAATGGAGTCTGCTATACCTGACTATACTGAGGATTCTAAGTTTACTATTTTGAACTAGACCTGAGATTTCTAGCTCCTAGCCAGCAAACTGTGAGATGCCTGATTACTAACTGTCAACATTGGGCATTTCGTCTGAATGAGTAACATTCTTATGAAATTCCAAGCCCAGAGTTGGCTCCAGGACTGCCTAGGACATTGGTGAAGGCCAGGAAACAAAGTTCCATCTAGCTTAGGTATTTGACAAATCATTTCTTGGAGGCACCTACAATAAAACAATACTGAAAGAAAGCACACAGATCCATTCACTGACTAATGCAAGGACAAGTTCAGAGCATTCATGCTACAGGATGCCAAGGCTCCTGGAGACTAAGTTTCTGTGAAACTTTTTGCCTCAGGACTGTGTCCAAGCTTTTGGGCCTATTACACAGTTTTTACTGGAGTGAGTGTGGCAGCCCCTCAAACTCACACTTTCCTATACTCAGTGCTATATATCTCTAGGAATGTCTGTTCAGTCCCCAAAACCATTCTATTCCTGATGTTTAATTAATTGCCTTTTCTAGATTCAACTCTGTCACTGATCTTTTCTCTTCCTTTCTTCCTTTCTTCCTTTCTTCCTTCCTTCCTTCCTTTCTTTCTTTCTTTCTTTCTTTCTTTTTTTTTTTCATTCTTGTTTTTGGTAGTGAATTCATGCATAAATATATAATTGATAGTTAAGAAAATGATAAATTATTAAGGATAAGACGGTAAGAAATGAATATGTAAAGCAACAGAGATAGGATAAGGATGTCATATTTGTATACACACATTAACGTAACTTTCTTAAATTAGAAGTAGATTAAGGATGCATTAGGAATATATGAGATATATAATTACTTATGTGCTTATTCATTTATTTAATTTGTGTTATAGGAGATTCAACTAGACTCTCACATATGCAAAAATGAGTATTTCCCAACTGTGTTATATATCCTAGTTCTTAATTTTTATTTTAGTTAATAGCATTATATATGTTTTAAAGTATGAGGCTAGGCTAGGCAAATAGATTAATAGATAAAGCTTTGCCATGCATACTTAAGTGTCAGAATTTAGGTACCTAAGATTCAATCAAATGCAAAGTTGGCTTCAAAATCTGCCTCTAATTCCACTCTTAGGAAAGTGGGAAAAAAAGTCACCAGAACAAAACAGCTAGTTAGACTAACCATATCAGCAAAGTCTGGATTAAGTTGAGAAAGCCTGTTTCAGTGAGTAAACTGGATAGCAACTGAAATCACCCTCAAATTACCAGAGAAATAATCGTATACATTCAGCCATATAGATGTGGAGATATATATATATATATATATATATATATATATATATATATATATATAAACATATTATACAATAGACATGTAAATCAAGAAAGAAAGAAAGAATGAATGAATGAATTTATGAGGAGTGTGTTTTTTATATTAGAAGAGACCATACTTGAGAAACTGGACTTTTAGAGAAGTTAGGTATTTTAAAGAGGCTGAACTTTTAAAGCCTTTGGATTTTTCATTTATTTATTTACTTACTTACTTACTTACTTACTTATCCATTCACTTTACAGTCTGATCGTAGTACTGTTCCCTCCTTTCCTCTTAGTTCTATCCTCACACATACCCCCCTACCTCCCCCAATCATCCATTTCCATTTTCTCAGAGAAGGAATGTCCCCCATGGGTACCAATCCACGTTTGAACTAAGTGCATCTTCTTCCACTGAGGGCAGACAAGGCAGCCCACCTATGATAAAGTTATCTCAAGACAGGCAACAGAGTCAGAGACAGCCACAACTCCCATTGTTAAGGACCCACATGAAAAACAAGCTGCACATCTGTGTAGAGGGGCTAGGTCCATCCCATGCATGTTCTTTGGTTGGTGGTATAGTCTTTGTGAGCCTCCATGGGCTCAGGTTAGTTTACTCTGTAGTTAAATACAATCTTTAACACCAATTTTGTCCTACCTACAAGACATGCAGAGATAAAGATGGAGCAGAGATAGGGGTAATGGTAAACCAATACCAGGCCTAACTTGAGACCCATGCATTGGAAAGAGCCAAGCCCTGACAGTATTAATGATACTCTGCTGTGCTGGCAGGCAGGACCCTGGTATAACTGTCTCTGAGAAACTTCATCCAACACCTATCAGAGACCAATAGCCCAAAAAGTGCTTCAATTTTTAGAGACTGTGGGAAATTTTAAAGTATGCTGTTTTATTGTGATCTGTTGTTGGGGATAAACAATACAGGATACCTAATAGTTTAATGGTAATGTACTTATTGTGAATATTGACAAGAAGCTGATTGTGCTTGCAATGTTTCTGTTTTTAATCAGCTTGACCATATGCTGCCACAAGAGTAACCTCTCAATTGTCGAATCCCTGAAGAACCTGACTCCTCCCATCCTCTAGCAGCAGCAGTTTTCGGTAACTCTTCTACTAGGGCTGTGACTTCATGAGTTACTCCTTCATTCGTATTGAGGGTTTAACTCGGCTTGATGTTGTGCAAGTCATACGTATGAAATCACAAATACTCTGGTTTCAAGTGTAAAATTCCCAGCAAATATTGTTTCACTGCAGATATGCACTACTACTGGCACTTATGATTTTTCTATATTCTCTTCCATAATTATCCCTGAGCATTGGAGGGGTAAGAACTCTAAAGCAGATGCCCTATTTCAAGCTGAGTACTCCACACTCTCTTATTTTCTTATTTTTATTGACTACCATCTACTAGAAAAGAAAGTTTTCTCTAAGTTGAGAAATACATTATATAGTTATGAAGATGAGAACATACAGACTAGTTCAATACTATATCCATTTAGCTTAATAATAGTCCTAGGTTCTCCCATAAAAGATATTACTTAGGTAACCACAAGAGTTACCTAAGTTAACCAGGATAATGCTACCAAGCATGAGAATTGTCTTATGAGAGAGGCATTAAATTCAAGCAGTAAGTAGCTTGTTTGTTTGTTTGTTTCCATCACATTAATGCCACTGTTTTACCATTGACCATATCTTGCCAGGACAAATATTATTGTCACCTGGAAAGTTCAATGCTAGGAAAGACAGTATGACAGTTCTGCTATGGGATGTACATTCTGAGAGGAAAAAAAGAGCAAATTCTTTCTGTTTCACAAATTCACAAAAAAGTTACTATTTTTTTTTAGAATTTAAAGGAACTATCTACCATTCCTTTTTTATTTCAGCATCCCCCATTGAGTCCTACGGTGTTATTTGCAGTGCCTACCAATTTGAGCTCTGTGGAAGAGTGTGCAAAATTGTAGTTTATCCCTTCATGTTGATAGCATCTTTATTAAACTATCTGAAATATGAATAGCAAGAACTGGTGATTTTTCCGGAGCTCAGAACCAATATTGAGAAAAAACATTTACCCATTACACTATAAAATAATTCTTATTAAATATGTGTATCAGACAGTGAGACTACTCCTTTGAGAGTCTGTCTTCTTCTTACTTATGACATTTACTCACAAAATGAGTTCTCAAATGTTTTTTTGAGTGACATTCCAAGCATAAAGCTCTTTAAAAGTAGGTCATTTATAAAGTATAAATAGAGAGATTGTTAGACACTGGTTACAACAAGAAAATATAACTTTTCTCAGTTGTTAGCATTTTCTGAATAATACCAATTATTTTAAGTAGTTTTAACTTTGTGGCCCATCAGTGTTTGATGTTTGTTGTCGTGTGTGGTTTTGTTCATGTCACAATAATCAAAGGAGACTGCACAATCATGAAAACAATTATATAATTCTTGAATAGTTATCATGACTTTATTCCAAAAAGTATATATATTCAAATATATATACTCATTCCTGAAATTCTATCTTCCCCTTATGATCCTTTCAAAATGTAAGAAAACTATGTCCTATCAAGAGAAATTATACAAATTCTGTAGAAGTTATTATAAAAATGTAGGAAGGAGGAGGAAAAATGGAAGGAAACGGAAGTAGGATACCCCTGGATAAAAATTTTAAAAGACCCAAAGATACCAAGTTATAAGTTAATATCACATTTTTCAAAGTATTAGGATAATGATTGTTAAAGACCAAAAAAACCTAAATGAAATATGAAACTTTCCAGGTTATATATTAACGTACTTCTTCATTTAATTATTCAGAAAAATATTGAGGACTCCTTGCATTAGTAAATCTTGTACTAGATGCTCAGGATAGATATGTGTGAACATTCTGTGAAAATAGTGGAAAAGTTTTGGTAGAAGGCCAAGAAGAACTGGTTGAAGTGGAGGTCATTAGCTGATATCTAAGAGGAGTTTCCTGAAGGTTAACATCTCATATATAGTAAAGAAAATCTTTATATGTAATGATAGTTTCCTAATGGAATACCTTCATCATAAGGGAAATTACTATGAAATGATTACTATAAGATTTAATATAACAAGATGTATATATTAAATTTAACATGTCAGTTTTAGGAGCTCAGAACAAAGAGTTAACTAAGCTATTTAATTTATTTAAATTAATTAAGTTATTTGCACACAAAAATAAAAGCAATGAGGAATGGTTGACTCCTAAGCATCAGGCTAAGGTCACTAAAGTAGAGTGAGGTTTTTTTAACCTTGACAACAAATGTACATCTCCCCACAAAACTTCTAATAGCTTAACACTTTTGTGTCACTTTATCATTGGAATATTATCTTTATTTTAGTGGTGGTGTTTGCGTGTGTGAGTGTGTGTGTGTCTACTTCAGTTCAATTGCTCACATGTATAGATGTATGTATGGAAGCCAGGAATCCATGTTTGAGTCTTACTTCAGTCATTTTATTTTTCCACCTTAAGTTTTGAGATGTGTTTCTCACTGAGCTTGGAGTTTACCAGTATTGATAGACTGGCTGTGGGAAAGATCCAGGGATCCACCTATGTTTGTCTCCAGTGCTGGAATTACAGGTAAACATTACTCCACTCAGATTATATACGTGGGTGCTTAGGGTTCTGAACTCAGTAACACATGATTTTAATCCTTTACTGATTTAATCAATGTCCCAATTCCATGCATCATTTTTTTAGGAATGCCCATACTAATAAAATTCCAATGAAATGATCTAAGTATGGGGATGATGTCTTGTTTTGCTCCTGTTTCTCTTTAATAGTGCATGAGATAAATCTAAAACTCTGCATTGAATAAATAGGTCAGCAAATGGGAAATTAAATACTATAATAACCAGCAAAATTGCAGAGGACAATATATATATATATATATATATATATATATATATATATATATATATGGAGATAAGATAGCTATTTAAATGCTGCAATGTTGAGAGTCCAGTTTAAAAAGTTCTCTATGCAAAGGTATACACACAAACATCTAATTAGTTTGAATTAATTAAAAGTATTAGAACATGGTTTATCCTTAATAATTTTCTATTAAAGTGTTATAATAAATTAGTAGAAAGAGAAGTTATGTTAAATAACTAACCCTACAGCACTGTTAGATACAATGATTCCATTTCTGCCTCTATCAGTGAGACAACTTTTCCTGTGTCCCGTTTTTGCAATTATTCCTATAGGTCTATCAAGTAAGGAGTGATTGGAGGCAAGCATGAAAGGAAGACAGGAAGGGGGCAAAAGTGTAGCATCTATTGTTAGTGTTTAGAGCTTGGAGTACAGCAGTAGAGTGTGTGGTTCACAATAAGGAACGGAAGTGTAAGAAAAATCAAACATGGTTGGCTCACAAAGGCAAAAGTACTTAAAAATAATTGGCATCGAAAATTCACAAAAAAGTTATGTTTGCTTGTTTTATAGTGAGCCATCTAATACTCTTTGTATTCATACCATATAAATGCCTTATTACAGTAGACCCCTAGATGTACATTGTCACTCAGAAGACCTTTTACACAGTAAATGCCATATACACATAAGAAGAAAGGCTAATAGAGTCTCTAAAGTGCAGTCAACTTATCCCACTAAACGGGAGCTGCAACTTAACTCTACTGGAGCTTTGGTTTTTCCATATGTTAAATGAATATTTTAATATGTCTGCCCTATAAGCCATTGGGAATATTTACTATATAATATATACCATATGTAGACCACTTATAACTGTCATGGTCATATTGCAGGTGTTTTGGAGTTTTAACTGTCCATTTTCCACTCTTGCTGTAAACTATCAATTCTTTTGGTCAAGTGTCATTTTACCTTTTGGAACTGAAATACTTCAGAATTTGATATTTTTTTTGAAAAAGTAGGAGACTGTGGTCCAAAATTTAGAAAATATTGTGGAATATTTGCACAGATACTGTTACTTAATTAATCCATTTGCATATTTATTGCCAATATTAAAAGGAATAAGAATAGAAAAATATATTTAAAATCATATAACTGGGCACTTCTTACTAAAACTTACAGGCCTATGTCCTGAATCGTTTGTGATTTGATGGTAATAAACTAAGAATGGCAAACTTCTGTAACATATCCACTAAAGTTAAAAACAAATTCTCTTCTAGTAATCATGTCTCTATCCCTATAGGGCCATGATGGCCACCAGATGGCACTCAGATTTCAAATGACAATTCAACTTAGATCAGTACTCAGAACTCTTCATTGTCTCTTAAATTTTGTAACAGCAGGATTTCTTTGTTTTTGTTTCATTTCTCTAAATACTTTGAAATTCAACAAGACAAACTTGAATTTACTGTACAACCCAATTAACAGTCACAGACTCAATATAGGTTTAATAATATGTACATGTTGGTTTACTGTGATAAAAACAAGTTTTTTTATTTCTACTGTATACCTAAAATATTTTTCAAAAATAGCCTGAAAGCTAAAACAAAGATCTCTCATGATATCAGTCTTCCTATACCAAAGCCACAATAAACATCCATCAAAAATTATACCTTGAAAAGACAATTTTTGACTGTACTAAGGATTAGTCCTCTACATAAATGGGTGTTTAATGTCAATGGAATTTTTGAAATAACAGGCAATATGTACTACAATTTCCTAAATTATTGTAACCCATCCAAAATGTTATTATTTATAATATGCAATATGAGAGACACATGGTACAATGAATAAAGAAGAAATAAGGAACCATGAAGCAAATTCACAGGGCTTCATGTTTCAAAATCATGCAGTATTTTATAAAGAATCTCCAAACTGTAAAAAATAAAATGCTGTGAAAATTTTAAGCATGAATTTTAAACATTAGTGCAATGTTAGTGAATACTATTTAGCAAGTAAAATTAGTCATCTCTAGGTGAATACCTATGGTTGAATTTTATTTATCCCATCTTTAAATGGTAGTTAAAGCCCTGTGGCTTAACAGTTAACTACATGCTGGAGATAAAAGGGTACAATCACATGTAAACACAAAGGTGCCATGTTATATCAATACTAGCCAAGGAAAGAAACAAAATGATTTTTTTTTAAAATAACAGGTTACATAAAGAAAATGGGACAAAACATTGGAGCAAAAGCCATTGAAAGCTCTGTATTTGGTTAAATTCTTAATGTTTGTGAAGAAAAAGCAGGGCAAATTTTGAAAGTAACAGCCACCAATAGGAAAATAACTTCCTAGAAGGACCTTAGTGATTTAATTGGAGGGCTTGGGTTGTATGTATAAGATGAGTACCCAAAATCCAAAGGCTATTTCTTGCAGAGCCAAAACAGTTAGCTAGGCAAAATCATGTGTGAAATCTTCTTGAATTTTCTTAGTCTGCATTTCATTATATTATACTTATTAACGTGTATTGGTAATACTTCAGTGTTATGTGTTTTGTTCACAGTCAACTTTCTTATCTATAATAACCTATATTATGCATCCCATACTCTACTGATCCTCCTATTACTCCCTTCTGTTCCTCTCAATGACTCTGGTTTTTATGTTTGTTTGTTTGTTTGTTTTTGTTTTTTTGTTTTTGTTTCTTTTTTTAAAAATATAGTGACTTATAGTAAGCAGCTTATATAGGAATGGGTGACAGTTTGTTTTCAGGAATGGGGATACCGTACCAGTGACCATACCATTAGGGAAAATTATCTCTCCCTTCTCAGATTCCATTACCTGGGTATAAATTTTCAAGGAGAGTTAAGACCTGCTAATCTTCTCCTGGCTGCATGTCAAGCTGCTGACGGATCCAATACTGTGTGGATCTTATCTATTAGTTAGAGCTTAGAGCTATTTTGAGTTAAAAAATGTTATAGCCATGTCATTTATGTAAGACAGTATTCTATATGCCTCCAACACTTCCTACAGCTCTTTAAATCTTTGATATCAAACATGTAATGTCATATATAAATATATATATATATATATATATATATATATAATTTAGAATTAAACTAAACATAAATGGATCAACTTTAATCAATTATCTATGGATATTGCACATATAGTTTTGGCTATACCTTACACTCTCAATGCATAACAGTGCTTGAAAATCTTATGCACAATTTTGCCTTAAATAAATGTGGATTTTGCCCAATAAAAATAAAATGATAGATATTTGATTTCTCCTTATGAAGTTTTGACTTTTTATTTATTATTCTTAAAGTTTAAAACTGATTTATGATTCATTAGGATTTATAAGGTTATTACTAAGATTTGAAAATTCATAGTAGACAATGTATGCAACCAAAATTGTTGAAAAAAGGAGACTGTGAACTTGAAAGACAGGAAAAAGAAGGTATATGGGAGGCCTTGGAGAGATTAAAGGGAAAAAGGAATGATGAAATTATAGTGTATTCTTAAAAATTAAAAGAAATGATCTTTAAAACATTCAGATACAAATGAACTAAACCAATATCTTTTTGTATTTATTCATTAATTTATAAACACTTGACCATACTCACTATGTACAAATCATCTAGCCACATTCTGTTTTGTCATAATCATTTCTCAATAGGATGTAACTTTCTGCCATTATAAAAAATTCTCCCCCGAATTTGATAGCACAATGTCTTTGACAATCTCCTCTTAATTTCTTTATTCCAAAGCACTACAACTGTTCGCTATTATGTCCACCTATAATATAGCATCCCAACTTTGTTCCATTACATGTGCATTCCTGTTGGGCTTCTGCTTGTGTGTGTTGAAAAAATGCATGATTATCTTGTGACTTAATTTTAGCTGATTTAGGAATATCACATTAAATTTTCATTTACATAGATAAGTCTATATGGTTTAAGAGATAACTTTGAAAAGGTAAAATATAAAGTACAAGTAGAGACATGAGTCTCTTTACATACATTCCCATGTACTTGAGGCATAGAATTATATATTTATCAGAATATATAAAGGAGAAAGAAACTATATCTGTCAGCCTAAACAGCTTTAAAACTAATTATGGACTTTATATTAATAGTCAAAGTGGAAAAGCTATAGATTATCATTAAAAGAAATATGCATCTCAAGCTTCTTTGTAATGAGTAGATGGTACATCAAGATCAACAGGAAAAATATGGCTATTGTATTAATTTTCTCTTATTGTCCTGGCAAAATTCTTTAAGAAGTACCTACTTTCCAGACATCACGTTTCCAGAGCTCTCACAAAGTGCTTCCCACTCATTTTCAAGTGAAAAGTTTCTAGGTATTTGAAGATGTACTCCTGTCATAAACACACACATGAAATCTGCAGAGTTGATTTTTAGAAGCTAACAACTTATTCATACTCTATAAACACATAGAGTATAAATCACCTGAAATTATTAAAGCTACTCTGCTATGAATGCAGACAGGAGCCTCACACAATTGTCATCTGCAATGATTCATCCAGTAGCTGGTGGAAATAGATGCAAACATTAGGCAGACCTCAGGGAGTATAAGTAAATAAATAAATAAGCAAATAAATAAATAAATAAATTTTGAAAAAAGAAAAACAAATGAACAAACAAACAAAAGAACCTCTGAAGTGAATATTCGATTAAATTCCCAATCTTAGTACCTTTGTTTACTGGCATCTAACTGATCATAGCACAGAAATTATTAAACATACAATTTTATAGTTTTGTTACCCCTTGCTAATATTTGCATGCACATTCAGAAAATTTTGTTGACTTGAATAATTGTAAAATTGTCTTGTGACAAAAATATCAAAGACATGATACAAACATTACCACTATGTGCCAAAGATCAAGAAGGTATCAATACTAACAAGATAAGAACCTTTCCTACTAGCCGGGCAGTGGTGGCACATGCCTTTAATCCCAGCACCTGAGAGGCAGAGGTAGGCAGATTTCTGAGTTCAAGGTCAGCCTGAGCTCAGTGAGTTCCAGGACAGCCAGGACTATACAGAGAAACCCTGTCTCAAAAAACAAAAACAAACAAACAAAAACAAACAAACAAAGAACCTTTCCTACCATAATCCCACTTAATAGCTAAAATGGTAACAGCTAAAATGGAGACTCACTCAAGTAATGACTAGACATAGAATTTTTTCACTTGTGCTGTGCTGGTGAACGTTGTTCGTGATCCTAAGATGCTTGTTTGATAGTTACCATCTTACAACAGCTCCTTAAATCAACTGTATGGTTTTATTTGTTTCTTCAAACTGCTTGCTTACATTATGAAGACAAAAACCCCCTGATACTATTGCATATAAAACACTAGTCCCACAGGAAATTTCACATTATCAAGGACTAAAAAGAGGGAAAGTAGAAAATAAATATTAACTTACACTAGTCATCCCATCTTAGAAGAATGAGGAGGCTTTTTAACTCTTTTGTTGTTGCGGATACGGCAACCATGTAATTCTCCTAATCAAGGAAATGTCCACAGTAGTCAATACAATGAACATGTTCTTTTCTAATACTATTATGCACAGCAGGCACAAAGAATACTGTGTGGAGCCATTAAGCTTAAATTAAAATTACACCTCAGAGTGAAATTCTGCACTAATGTACATTGTACTCCTTTAGGGCAGTTTAGCTTCCTTTCTGTGTTGCATTAAGCATGCACTTGACATCTTTGGAAATCTACCAAGGGAAAAAAAGATAACTACATCACCCTTTTGTTCTGCTTTGTACTGGGTAGCCTTGATGCCTGAACTTTGCAAAGGTACACCATTCAAATATTGAGGCTCAAAAAGGCAGGGAAAGCATGCATTATCTGCTCTCTAGCCTTTTCTTTCAAGAAAAAAAAAATACCACTTGCATTTTGTACTTATTGTAGTGGTGCATAATTGGAAATAAGCTTTGTGTTTTTTTTTTTTTATCCTTGCTATTTAATTGTAATAAAGACAATACTGGTAAAAACGCATAGAATTCTGTGGAAGGGTAGGCACTAAAGTTTCTAAATAAACCTCTAAACTTTTCCTCTATGTGTTTCAATCGGTATGTCTTGAGGCATATTATATTTTAAGCTATATTTTACAAATAAATGTGTTCACACATGCAAATGTCCCTGCCATGTGTTCATAATTTCTGTGCAAATATTGTAAAAAACAAAATTGTAAATATTGTGGTATATTCAAATCTCATAGCTACCTAAACATTTCTTCCTTATGTCTTTTTATCCTTGGGCATATGTGACATGAAAAATTCAGTCAATACATGCAAGTTGACTTAAATTTATTTTGTTGTTGAATGACTAATATGTAGTTAAATTTTATATTTTTATATTCTTCATTCCCCTAGACTAAATTGGTCTGAGCAATTAATAATTTTAGATTGAACAAATTCATATTTAACATACATTTTATGATTTTATTTTTAAACTATATAGCATAACTCCACCCACTTAAAAAATTGTACTTCTACCAATAGAAGTAAAATTATAGCATCTCTAGTATGTTCTAATTTTTGCTTTTAGTAGTTAAATGCTATAAGTTTGGTTGTTTGTTCAATAAATTTAACAATATAAATAATGATAATCATAGTCCTCCTTTTTAAATAAGAAATTCACATCACTAAGTACAAAATAAGTAAGTAACATGTATAATTTTTACATATAATCTAACAATTGTTATAAGATAATTTTAATATACAAGCACCATACTTGGTCTTCCATATCTACAGAATTAACATTTCAATAATGTTTAAGTTTGCATAAAAAGTAATAGCTTCTACTATGATATTTCCACATATATGTGTCATTGTACTGTGTTTGAAATTATACCATTCTCTCACCACCCTCTTTTAAAGTGCTCAACCTTGCTTATTGATTATTTTCTCCCTCCATATAGTATGCATGCTTCCAAGCCACTTTTATGAATTACTCTTGCTTTTTAAAAAATGTCTTTTACTTTAATATCTCTTCCTTCCTTTTCACAGTCCCGTTCTAGAATTGTGACTACAGATTTATTTGATTGCACATAACACACACACACACACACACACACACACACACACACACACACACTAAGGTACACACATGAATTTAAATCCAGATTCCATGAGGGAAAATACACAGTATGTGTTGCTTTTGCTGTAGAGGAATTATAATAAAGCAACATGGCTGTTCTGACAAGGGATCACATCAAAAGACCATATAGGTATGTGTGATCCAGCTGAAATGAGACAAATTTAATCCCTCTGGCAGAATACAGGCACACCCTTAGCACACACCTTTGGTACCAAGCAATTAATACAATTAATTTATTGAAAAATACAATTAATTTATTGAAGGAAGCAGCCATATTTGAAAATGGAATCTAATTAAGAAGAGAAAGTAATGAATTAGAAAAAGATTTCACAGAGTGAGTCAGAGATAGGATACACTTAATTCTCATGGGAACTGACAGTGTAGAGACAGATGGAGGGGGAGAGAGAGGGAAAGAGAGAGAGAGAGAGAGAGAGAGAGAGAGAGAGAGAGAGCAAGAGCAGTTTTTTTGTTTTTGTTTGTTTGTTTTTTTGGTTTTTTGAGGCAGGGTTTCTCTGTATAGCCCTGACTGTCCTGGAACTCACTTCATAGACCAGGCTGGCCTCGAACTCAGAAATCTGCCTGCCTCTGCCTCCCGAGTGCTGGGATTAAAGGCGTGTGCCACCACGCCCAACTTGGGAGAAGTTTTACCGGGACAGTTTTACAGATACAGGATGAGCCAGAGAATGAGAGAGAGCCAGAATATTAGAACAGATTGGGAGAACTATAAGAGGTAGTTTGAGGCCAAGCAGAGGAATTCAGTCAGAAGCTGAGAGAAACCCCTTTGTATCTGTCATTTTGGAGAGGAGTTTAGGACAGAACAGCTGAATTGGATCAGCCCTCCACGTTCACAAGAGAAAGGGTGAGACTGATTAACAGTAAGTCTAGGAAGCTGAAACAGTCAAGGCCTAGGTCAGCAGACACTGGGAGACAGTACAGAGAGTAGAGCTTCCAGGTCTTGGCCAAGGAATACTTAGAGCTGAGAAAGAAATGCTCTGGGTTGAGTTCAGTGTGTATTTGTAAGTATTGGGTACAATTCTCATATCATCCCTGCCTCTGAGGAATAATTTACTTTACAGTACTAGATTGTTTTGATTAACTTATCATTTGTGATACTATCCATTTTTCTCCTTCCTTCCTTCCTTCCTTCCTTCCTTCCTTCCTTCCTTCCTTCCTTCTTTCCTTCCTTTCTTCCTTTATTTATTGGTTTTTCGAGACAGGTTTTCTCTGTATAGCCCTGACTGTCCTGGAACTCACTTTTTAGACCAGGCTGGCCTCGAACTCAGAAATCCATCTGCCTCTGTTCCCAAGTACTGGGATTAAAGTTGGGCGCCACCACTGCCCGGCATACTACTCAGTTTCTTACAAATGATTTTATTTCATTTTTTTTTCTAGCTAAAGAAAATCCATATATAAATATGGATACAAGATACAAGAATATTGAAATTATATAGATACAAGAACATTGAAATATCTATATCTATATCTATATCTATATACATATATAGATATAATTTTCTCTATATATTTACCCAGTGATGGACAACTAGGAAGGAAATTCTTCTGTTTCTTCTGGATACTACAACAATGAACATGAATGTTTACTGTGGTATGATTATTTAGAATATCTTAAATATAAAGAGACAAAGCAATCCTAATGGAAAGAATCATTCTACAGGCACAATATAACCTAAACTCAGAGGATACTCAAAGGAAAACTCCAACACAAGGAGGATAACTACACCCAAGAAAAACTAATTTCTCTCTCTCTCTCTCTCTCTCTCTCTCTCTCTCTCTCTCTCTCTCTCACACACACACACACACACACACACACACACAGACACATCGACACAAACACACAGACACATTGACACAAACACATAGAATACCACCTCCAACAACAAAATAACAAGAACTAATAATTATGAGTCATTAACATCTTTTAATATCAATGAGCACAATTCTCTACGAAACAGACATGGGTTAATGGAATGAATACATAAATAGGATCCATCCTTCTACTGTACAAAAAATACACCTCAGCAAAAAAGATAAACATTAGTTCAGAGTAAAGGCTAGAAAAATGTTTTCCAAGCAAACAATCCCAAGAAACCAGCTGGAGTAACAATTATAATATCCAATAAAAGAGAAATTCAACCAAAAGTAATCAAAAGAGATGGAGAAGGATTCTTCATGTCAATAAAAATGAAATCACAACTCTGAACATCTATGTTCCAAATTGAAGGGCACACATATTCATAAAAGAACTTTTCAAACTCAACATAATAATAGTGGGAGACTTCAACACCCGACTATTACTAATGCAGAAGTCATTAAAACAAAAACTAAACAGGACATAGTGAAACTATCAGAAGTTTTGAACCAAATGCATTTAACAGATATCTATAGAACCTTCCAACTCAAAACAAAAGAGTATACCTTCTTCTCAGCACTTCAGAGAACCTTCTCCAAAATTGACTATAAGATCAGACCGGCCTCAATAGATACAAGAACATTGAAATAACCACTTATATTATATTAGATCACCATGGAATAAGGCTTGACTTCAACAACAGAAATAACAGAAAACCTACATATTCATAGAAGCTGAAAAACTTTTTACTCAATGATAACATGGTCAGGGAAGAAATAAAGAAATTAAAGACTTTCTAGAATTCAATGCAAATGAATGCATAACCTACCCAAACTTATGAGACACAATGAAAGCAGTTTTAAAAGGAAAATTCATAGCACTAAGTACCTTTATAAAGAAATTTTCTTACATTAGCAGTTTAATAACACAACTGAAAACTATAGAAAAAAGAAAGCAAATACACAAAAGAGGAGTAGATGGCAGGATATAGTTAAATTTGGGGCCCAAATCAACTAATTAGAAACAAAGAGAATGATACAGAGAATCAACAAAACCAAGCACTGGTTATTTGAGGTGATCAACAAGACAGATAATCGTATAGCCAGACTAACTAAAAGACCCAGCGACAGCATTCAAATAAACAAAATCAGAAATGAAAAAAGAAACATATCAACAGAAACTGAGAAAATTCAAGAAATCATCACATCTTTCTATCAAAGACTATACTCAACAAAACTAGAATATCTAGAAAAAAATGACATTCTATAGATAGATAACACCATATATCAAAGATAAACCAATAAATTTTTCCCTTTGTCTATTTGTTCAAGGATCATTCCCACTTTCTCTTCTATTAGATTCAGCATATCTGATTTTATGTAAAGGTCTTTGATCTACTTGGACTTAAGCTTTGTACAAGAATATAAGAATGGATCAATTTACATTTTCTACTTGCTGATTGCCAGTTGAACCAGTACCATTTGTTGACAATGCTTTTTTCCACGGTATGGTTTTGTATTCTTTGTCAAAGATCAAGTGACCATACGTGTGTGGGTCCACTTTTGGGTCTTCAGTTCTATTCCATTGATATACCTGCTTGTCACTGTACAAATACCATGTTTTTGTTTTGTTTTGTTTTGTTTTTTTAATCACTATTGCTCATAGTGTAGCTTGAGGTTAAGGATGGTTATTTCCTCCAGAAGGTCTTTTACTGATGAAAATGTTTTCTTGATATCTGGGATTTTTGTTATTCCAGATAAATTTGAGAATTGCTCTTTCTACTTCTGTAAAGAAATGTGTTTGAATTTTGATAGGTATTGCATTGAATCTGTAGATTGCTTTTGGTAAAATGGTCATTTGAACTATGTTAATCCTGCTGATTGATAAGCATGGAAGATCTTTCGACCTTCTGAGGTCTTTGATTTCTTTCTTCAGAGACTTGAAGTTCTTGCCATTCAGGTCTTTAACTTACTTGGTTAAAGTTTCACCAAGATATTTTATATTATTTGTGAATATTGTGAAGAGTATCCAGAATTCCTCCTGTCAAAAGGAAATACAGGACAAAGAGTGGAGAAGAGTCTGAAGGAAAGGCCATTCAGAGACTGACCCACCTAGGTATCCATCTCATCTGCAGACACCAAACCCAGACATTATTTCTGATGTCAAGAAGCACTTACTAACAGAAGCCTTGTAAGGCTGTCCCCCGAGAGACTCTACCAGAGCCTAACCAATACTTATGTGGATGCATGTAGCCATACATTGGTTTGAGCATAGGGACCACAATGGAGGAGTTAGCACAATGATGGAATGAGCATTTGCAACCTCATAGGAAGAACAACAATATCAGCCAACCAGACCCTCCCCAAGCCTCCAGGGACTAACCCACCAACCACAGAGTACACAGGGAGGAACCTATGTTTTCAGTTGTATATGTAGCAGAGGATTGCCTTATCTATCATTATTGGGAGGGGAGCCCCTTGGTCCTGTGGAGGCTTGATGGCCCAGCATAGGAGGAATGCTAGGGCACTAAGGCAGGAGTGGGTGGTTGGTTGGGGGAGCACCCTTATTGACACAGGAGTTAGGGGAAAGGGATGGGAGATTATGGAGGGGAAATAGGAAGGGGAATAATATTTGAAATGCAAATATATAAATTAATCAAGAAAAATATGGAAAAAATAATTAAAACACACACACACACACACACACACACACACACACACACACACACACACTTAAAGATAAATCAAGATCAGGAAAACTACCTAAACAGTCCCATATCCCCTAAGGAAATAGAAGCAATCATTAAAATCAAAAGAAAAAAAAAAGCCCAGGGTAAAATAGTTTTAGTATGGAATTCTACCAACCTCCAAAGGGGAGCTAACTCTAAATCTCTTCAAACTATTCTTCAAAAGAGAAACATAGGGAACACTTTATAATTCATTCGATGAAGCCACAGTTACCCTGATATCTAAACCACCCAAAGACTCAATAAAGATTTTCAGACCAATTTTGCTTATGAATATTGATGAATATCAATAAAATTCTAGCAAACCAAATCCAAGAACACATCAAAGCATCATTCACGATGATCAAATAGGCTTCATCCCAAGATCCAACATCCAAATCCATAAAGATCATCCACTATATAAACAAAATCAAAGAAAAAGATCGCATGATCATCTTATTAGATGCTTAAAACGCTTTTGACAAAATATAACACCACTTCCTGTTAAAAGTTTTGGAGAAATCAGGAATTCATGGCACATACCTAAGCATAACATAAGCAATATACATTAAACCAGTGGCTATCATTAAATTAAATGGAGGAAAATTTGAAGCAATTCCATGAAAATCAGGGACAAGAGAAGGCTATAGACTTTGAAAATCTAGCTAGAAGGATAAGACAACAAAAAGAGATAATTATTTCCAGATGATTTGATTGTATATGTAAGCAAATCAAAACTATACCAGAGAACTCCTACAGCTGATAAACACCCTCAGCAAAATGGCCGGGTATAAAATTAACTCAAGCAAATCAGTAACCTGCCTTAATACAAATAATAAATGGCTGAGAAAAAGATTAGGAAAACAACAACCTTCACATAATATAAAATATCTTGGTGTTACTCTAACCAAGGGAGTGACATGTCTGTATGACAAGAACTTCAAGTTCCTGAAGAAAGAAATCAAAGATCTCAGAAGATGGAAAGATCTCCCATGCGCATGGATTGGTAGGATTAAAATAGTAAAACTATTGATCTCATCAAAAGCAAAATGCAAATTCAATGCAATCCCTATGAAACCTATAACACAATTCTTCATAGACATGGAAAGGGCAATTCTCAAGTTCATATGGAAACAAAATCCGAAGATAGACAAAACCATTCTGAAATTCTGCGGAAATCACCATCCCTAAGCTCCAGTTGTACTACAGAGTAATAGTGATAAAATCTGCATGGTATGGGTATAGAGACAGACAGGTGATTAATGGAATAGATTTGAAGACCAAGAAAATAAACTCACAGAGCTATGGACCCTTGATCTTTGATAAAGAAGCCAAACCATACAGTGAAAACAAGAAAGCATATTCAACAAATGGTGCTGGTCTAACTGGCTGTCTGAATGTAGAAAAACGAAAACAGACCCATATTCACCTATGTGCACAAAGCTCAAGTTCAAGTGGGTCAAGAACCTCAACATAAAATAAGATATACTGAATCCAATGGAAAAGAAACTGGGAAAAGGCCTAGAAATCATTGGCACAGGGAGAAAGTTACTAAACAGAACTCCAGTGGCTAAGGGTCTAAGATCAACAATTGATAAATGTGGCCTCTTGAAACTGAAAAGCTTCTGAACGAAAAGGACACTGTCAATAAGCCAAAACAGCTGCCTAGAGATTAGGGAAATATCTTCATTAACCCTACATTTGACAGAGGGCTAATATCCAAAATAGAATTCAGGAAGTTAGACTCCCCCAAACCAAAGAACCCAACTTAAAAATGGGGTACAGAGCTAAATAGAATTCGCAACAGAAGAATCTTGAATAGCTGAGATGCACTTCAAGAAATGTTCAACATCCTTAGTTATCTGGGAAATGCAAATCAAAACAAGCCTGATATTCTACATCACACCAATCAGAATGGCTAAGATCAAAAACTCAAGTGACAGCACATGCTGGTTTGGATGTGGTGAAAGAGGAACACACCTCCATTGCTGGTGGGACTGCAAACTGGTATAACCACTCTGGATATCAATCTGGCAGTTCCTCAGAAAGTTGGAAATATTTCTGCCTGAAGACCCAGCTATACAGCTCCTGGGCACATACCCAAAGTATGTTCCATCATACCACAAGGGCAAGCTCTCCATGATGCTCAAAGCAGAATCTGGAAGAAACCCAGATGTCCTTCAATGGAAGAATGGATACAGAAAATGTGGTTCATTTACACAATGCAATAATATTATTCCGCTATTAAAAATGATGATGTCATGAATTTTTCAGGCAAATGAATGGAACTAGAAAATATCATCCTGAGTGTGTAACACAGATACAAAACACATACATGATAGGATGGCTGTTCTGCGAGGATCCACCAGCACCTGACTAAGATAGATGCAGATAGTTACAATCATTGGACTGAGGTAAGTGAACCCTATGGAAGGGTTAGGGGAAGGATTGAAGGAGCTGAAGGGGATGTCAACCCTATAGGAAAACCAACAGTGTCTACAAACCTGGACCCCTGGGATCTCCTAGGGTCTAAGTGACCAACCATATGATCTGTGGTTCCTGACACATATGGAACTGAGGACTGCCTTGTGTAGACTCAGTGGAAGACCTGCCTTGTCTTGTAGAGACTTAATGCCTCAGGAAAGGGGGAGGCTGGGGAGGGCACCCTCTCAGAAGTGAAGGGGATGGTGGATGGAGTAAAGAACTCTGGGAGAGGAGACCTGGAGGGGAGAATCATTTAGGATATAAATAAATAAAATAAATATTTTAAATAAATAAACTATGATAAAATAAAAAAAAAACTAAACTTAAATTATAGTATGAAACCTTAGCTACAAACCCCAGGAAGCAAGTGAATTTTTTATTCTAATATCTGGAAAAATGTAGTGTAAGTCAAAAGAAGCTGTAAGAAATGATGAAGATCAATTCATACTGACTAGTGAGGGAATCCATTCATCAAAATGGTGTTTCAATTCTAAACATCTACACACAGAAACCAAGTATTCCCATTTCATAAAATTGACACTACTAGTGTTATAGATTTACTATAATGCAAGACTAAGGGTTGACTTTAATCTACCTCTGTAACCAATAATAGGCTACCTAAACAAAAAGAGACATATCTGATTGAAATAGTATCATAGATCTACAAGACCTGATACATAACTAAGAACATTTAATCCAGACATTGCAAAATAGATGTTCTAAGCAGCTCATGGAAATTTCTATATGTGGTATAATAGAATACAGAGTAGTTTTCTGCACACACACACATACACACACATACACACACACATACACACACACAGATCATGTATTATCAGATCATAGGGAAGTATGACTAAAATGGAGATTACTAAAAACATGCAAACATACATAAACATACAAACATAAAAATTTTTGGAGACTGAACAATGCTCTATTAAATGATAAATAACCTATCAAAGAAATAAACAGAAAATATTCTATAATTGAATGAAAATGAAAATAGAGTACACCAAAACACCTAGGATGCAATGAAAACAATCCAGAGAAATAAGAACTTGTTGCTACAAGTGTTTATAGTAAAATTTATAGAGATCTGAAATGAATAACTTAACAGTGCATCTTATGGTTTTGAAAACATGAAAATTAGCCAAGCTTATACATGGCACCACTCTCTGTTCTGGAGTTTGGAGTGTATACCTAGAAGAAAGGAGTGTGCTGAACACATTCTGCATTCTGCTTCTTGATTTCAGATGTGATATGTCCAGTTATTTAAACCTCCTTCTCCCTTCATTTTTCCACTTTGATGGATTTCACCGTTCAAGTACGAGACAGAATAAACCTCTTCTTCCTTTAGTTTCTTTTTTCAGACTATTTATCACAGTAACATAAAAAAGAAAGTGAAACACCTGTCACAGTTTTAAAAGGCGAGATTAAATAATTTAAAATTTTTATAAAATCAGTGAGATTAAAGCCAGAATAAAAAAATTCATCATTTAAATAAATCCAAGTCCAGATGCCGGCACTGCTGAATTGTGTCAGGCTTTTAAAGAGTTAACACTAATGCTTCTTAAATGGTGCCATTAAATAGGAAAGGAACAAATGTCACAAACTCTTTCTAAGGAGCAAGTGTTACCTTGAAACAAGAAATGACAAATCAGAACATTATAGTCTAGTCTCCCTGATAAAAATAGATTTTCAAAACCTCAGTAAAACACTTGAAAAACAGAATAAAAGAAAACAACCGTTCACAGGCTTTGCAATGGCTGTGTGGGAGAAATGACTTGCTGCCAAGCACTGTGACCTGAATGCGATCCTAGGGACCACATGGTGAAATGAACAATTCAATACAAGTTGACCTCTGATTTTCACACATCCACATGCTACGTTTCATGCTGGCAACTGCATGCAAACACACACACACACAATTAATAAATAAACCAAAAAATAACTATTGTAAATAATAGAGATTGTGAAATGGTTTAAAATAAATACTGTAATAAAAATCATAAATCTGACTTTATCAAGAGGCAGTGCTGCCTCAACTGACATATACTGATGAATGTAAATTCATTTCATAAATGGACTAAGAGACAAAAATCAGAGGATAATATTCACATGATAGGAACATTTAAAAAACTTCAACATCACTTAAAAGTTTTCAATATAGAGAAATAGAACGAGCATATGTCAGCATAATATTAACTTATATTAATGTAGAATCCACATTAAGCTAAATGGAGAAAATTTAAAATGTCTCCTAAAAGGAATTAAATTCAAGAAAAGCAAAGGACTTATAGTCAAAAGTATAACATGAGACAAATAGGGCAATATTAGGAACTTGAAGGCCTGAGGCCTGACAGGCCCTGAAGATTTTACAATAACAAGTCCAGGCATGTCCAGGAGAGCCCCTTGTTTGGACATTCCTGAGGATGGGTGGCCCCAAGGATAGACATAAACACAGGAACTGTTTTGGGTTATTTTTTTGATTGACTCAGTGGCCATCTGGTGGCCTGGGTTTCGCTGACCTGGAATTGTTGATGCTACAACCTGCATGTATTATTCTACTGACTTGTAATCAAGCCAATTGTGTGAAGCTGCACCAAGTTCCCCCCAAAATCCCCCAACCCTCTCCCTATAACTCCCTATAAAAACCCCTAGCTTTTGGGTTTCAGGGTCGATGCCTCTGCCTCCTGCATGAGATATGCATCGGCCCGGGGCCCCACCATTAAACTGCCTCATACTTTTACAACAAGAAGGCCTCTCATGGTTTTTTTGGGGGAATTCCCTGACTTCCCTGGCATGGGTTCAACACTCCCACTAAAATTAATAACAAGTGTGACAACTGCTTTACGCATATTCAGTGCAGCCTTTAATAGTCTCTTTATATAAAAGGAAGTGTCCTTGATGCAGGATCCTTATTATTTTAGGGATTTCAGCCTGGAGACCATAGGCCACATGTGTCTCATGACAGTCCTGAATACAGCCAAACACATTTAGAGATGAAAACCTAATATCATACTTTCAAAATGTCAGACACTGAGAATTTTTAAACACTGAAGAATGAAATTAGCAATGAAAATAAAATATGGAGAGATCTATAGTTATTAATGGAGAAAAATGTTTTAAAGTATCTATTATAGTAAAGGCAATCCAGAGAATTAATACAATCCCCATCAAACTTGTGTAGAGAAATTTTTATGTAGCGACATGGCTACTTTAGCAAGAGACTACATCTAAAGATCCTCTAGGGTCTATGTGATTGGCATAGAGTGCAGACAAGCCCTGGATTATATGATCTGGCTGGAATACAGACATGTCCATAGTACATAGACATGTCCATGTAGTTAAAACATGTAGTTAAAGTTAGTTGGTAGAAGGAAGCAGCCATTTTTAAAAGGAGAAGAAATCAATCACAGGAGGCAGAGGGAGGGAGTATCTGTATAGGAGAAGAGAATGAGAGAGGAAAAGGGAAACACAACCAGGTTTGTGGAGACAGAGTCAGGAAAGAAGCCCTGAGGGCCAGCAGAATGGATAAAAATATGCAACCTTCAGAAGTGGAAGGTGGTGGGACCCTCTACAACACACCAGAGACCTGGGAGGTGAGAGATGCTTAGGACTCAAAGTGAGGGACTTTAGATGAAATATCCAATAGTAGGAAGAGAAAACTTATAGAGTCCATTTCCAGTAAAAAAAAAAAGACAGGTCATCAAGTGGAGATTTCTATCCCACAGTCAAAAACTCTGACTCAGAATTGTTCCTGTTTAAAAGAATCCCAGGGACAAAAGTGGAGAAGAGCCTGAGGGAAAGGGGGTCCAGTGACCATCCCAACTTGGGATCTATCTCAAGGGGAGGCTCCAAGGCTTGACACTATTACTGATGCCATGGTGTGCTTACAGACAGGAGCCCAGCATGGCTACACTCCAAGAGAACCAACAAGCAGCTGAGTCAGATGCAGATAATTACAGCCAACCAATGAAGAGAAGCCTGGGACCCCTGTAGTTGAATTAGGGAAAAGATGAAAGAAGCTGAGGAGGGCAACCATAGAAAGACCAGCAATCTCAATTTACCTGGACTCCCAACATCTCTCAGGCACTGAGCCACCGACCAGGCAGCATACATGAGTTGGTCTGAGGCCCCAGACACATATATAGCAGAGGACTGCCTGTATGGCCTCAGTGGGAGAAGAGTGCCTAGTCCTTGAGAGATTTGAGGCCGAAGAGAGTGGGGAGGCCTGGTACAGGGGTGATAGGGACATCCTCTTGGAGATCAGGGAGGAGGAATGGGATGAGGAACTGTGGGAAAGTAGACCTGGAGGGGGCATAACTACTGGACTGTAAAAATATAAAAGTAATTTTTAAAAGGTGACATCTAATTGAGAGCAAACAAATGATATATCAGAGAAAGATCTGACAGAATGGGTAAAAGGTAGGATATGCCACACTCTCACAAAAACAGAAAGGAAAGAGAGGAGACTTACAAAAGCAGCTGAGAGAGAGAGAGAGAGAGAGAGAGAGAGAGAGACTGAGAGAGAGGCCCCTTGGTCTTGCAAACTTTATATGACCCAGCACAGGGGAATGCCAGGACCAAGAAGTGGGAGTGGGTGGGTAGGGGAGCAGGGGCTGGGGGAGGGTATAGGGAACTTTTGGGATAGCATTTGAAATGTAAATAAAGAAAATATCTAATAAAAAATAGAAAAAACAAACAAAAAGCAATCATGAAACTAAAGGAATCTAGAGTTTAAAAATACAATGTTGCAGGAATCACCTCACATAAGTTTTGTGTGCTAAGGATTCATAATAAAAACAGAGTCTGCTATGAAAAAATTCAAAATCCATAGATCAGGAGAAACGAATAGAGGAACCAGATATAAACCAACATAGCTACAGACACTCGTATTGTGCCAAAGATGCTGAAAATGTACATAAGTGAATATACTACCTACTGAAAAATTAGTGCTGGGGAGACTATGTATTTACATGTGAAAAACTGAAACTTATAAATGTCTCTCACCTTAAATCAATGCAGTCTCAAATACTTTTTCATAAATTCTAAAATTTGTAGTGAAAACAACAGACAAAATTAATATTGTTCTTCTGAATTTCTATACATTAAACACCCAAATGCATATATTACTTTTAACAGTACAATTCTACTGGAAACTCTTCATTTAACTCTTAAATGTCTGTTTTCTAAAGTAATGTTGCACGACAGTTTGACTTCAAAGTAGAGTCCCTTGCTTCACAACCCATAGCCACATTAAAGTAGGAAACAGGAAAGTGATTATCACTTTTTGGAAATAATGCGTACGAGAAGACATAACTAGCTGATGTCACTTCTGGGTGAGTATGTCTTCCAGAACAGGCTATAGCTGGTAGGCACAAGGCTATTAGGCTTGTGCCCTTAAAGGAGAATTTTCAACATGCTTCTTTCCCTTTCTAGTTCATCATGAGACTGTGTAGCCTTTTTCTGCCAAATGTTTTTTTGCCAGTCTGTAAAGCAATAAATCCTAGTGACAAGAACTGAAATCTCTGAAACCATGATCAAAAGGAAATCTTTCTCCCTTTAAGTTGGTTTATTAGGTGTTTTATCATGGAGATAAAAATCTAACTCAAATATATGTGACAAGAAGAAAATGCATGTTTGAAGAACACCATTGATTTGAACAACAAAAAAAAACTTTCATGAACCAATAAAATAATATGACTGTACCACACTGTCACAATTCTTTGTCTCAAAATATAATTGTGTGAATGCTAAAAAAAAATTAATTTGAATTTGGTCTTGATTACTAAACTACTTGTACCTTTTTATTCAACTCCACCTAATTTATTCATATACCTGGTAATTAATTGTGGTATTAACTTTATTACATTAAAAAACACATATGGTTTAGAGTATATCTGTGAGGGCATTTCCAGAGATGATTAATTAAGGGGCAAGAAGGTTTGGCCTGAATTATGGTGGCACCATCCCCATTGACTGGCATCCTGAGCTAAATAAAATAAGACAAAGATGAAGGCCAGATGATTTGACACTCTGCTTTCTTGATGTCCTCTGAGGCATAAATAAGTGGCCTCACATTCCTGCCATCCTGAAGCTGCCTCCCACCCTGCACCCATCCATCCTTACCGTGATGGCCTGCCTACACAGTCTCAAATTGTGAGTCATAGTAAAACCTTTCTCTTGTAAGTTGCTTTTGTCAGGCATTTGGTCACAGCAACAAAAACCTAACTGTTATATATGTGGAGGCAAGTACTGAATACAGATGAGCTGTGTCTTTCTTAGATCAAGCCTAAAGTTTATGCAAATGTACTACCCACACTTTAAAACTGTCTTTTCTAAACTCTTACTCACTGGCAAGTAATCTTTTTTGGTAAGTGGTCCCCCTTTCTATCTTTAAAAAAATCAGCCATATTTTGGATTAATTGTAAAAATAAATCATTTATTGATATGTTTGTATGAATTTTGACATCCCAAATAAATAACAAAATATTAAGAAAGAAAAGACTAAGTTCAGGAAAGAAATAATGTACCAAAAAGCATACAGAAATTTCTGTGTCATCTTAAGAGGAATTGGGTAAATACAGTGTTGATTCTAGTTCACAATTACATGTGACAAAAATGACCTGTAAATAATCTGCGAGTGTACTATTGTACAATTGATCTCTTCTCTTGGTAAGGCTCCAAAGGCCAAAACTTTTTGTTTGTTTGTTTGTTTTTGTTTTTTGCTTTGCTTTGTTTTTGCTTTTTGTTTGTTTGTTTTTTGTTTGTTTGTTTGTAGGACTCCACTTCGAAGCCTATAGCCCAAATTGTAAGCAAAGGGAATTTTTTTAGAATCACACAGGCAACCTGATATCTCATGGTCTCTAATTTCACTGAACTATGTCTCTATTCTGTAAAGTAGACAACAAAGAAAGATTAAGAGAAGAGACAGCCACCAAATTTTAATCTTAAAAGCATTGTCATGAGTCAACTTAAATTGATAATTAAGTACCATGTCTGCCCATCAAATGCCCATAATTAGTATATCATGTGTTATAGTGTATGAACACAACTGGATTTTTTTTGCTTGCCCTGGGGAAAAAGGAAAAAAAGTTGACCTTGGTATGGGTCAGAAAACAATGTTATCAGTGAGGAAACAAATTCAAAGGCATTCTAAACTTAGACATTTGCAATCATTTAAGAGGCATCAAAGGTCCTCACCTGTTCTTATCCTAAGTGCGATTGCTTTATATTTCATTGATCTTGATTTTCACTAAAAGACATTGATTGCTTTCAAAGTTGCACTTTGGATGTTATGCTTTTGGGAGGAAAATTAAGGTTTGTCATTCATTATCTGAAGCAAGGTTATTGGTTTTTTTCGCAAAACATCCTCATTTGAACTATGTATTTGTGAATTTTAAAGTCAACCATGATAAAATGCCTCATATTACAGATAATCACAACATGGATAATTGAAATTTTAAAAATCTCCTTTAATTTCCAGAAGTGGAAATTTCTGTTTTCTTTAACAACTCTGTTGGGTCATGTTGTTTTTCTGTAAGTTGTCTTGTGAGAGGCCATGTGATGTTTTGCTGGAAACAAACGCTTGAGAGGGAGCATGTGCATGATATTTTAAAAGAATATAAATAGAACCCCACAGAGAGGGGGGGACAATCTTTCCTTGCTAAGCTGTGTAATGCTTCCCTTGTCTTCACTTCACAGATAGAAATTCACCAAAGAATTTCTTGTGGTATTCCCGCTGATTCTGACCACTGCAGTTGCTACTGATTAGTGTTTGTTCTTTGATATTGAACTGGACTGCTGGTGTCTTGACAACAGAGTGGATTTTCACTAAGGAATAACTTCTAAATTGGTCCACACGCCCCTTTTCCTCTTAATGTTGTTTCTCCCATACCTCTGGTCAGTGGGTTAGAAGGGAGAGGCCCCAGAGTGTAGGGAGGTCTGGTGTTGACATCCTCTTGAAGATGTGGGTGGAGGTAAGGGATGGGGAACAGTCAGGTGGACCTGGAGGGGGATAATGACTGGATTGTAAAAAAAAAAGATTTAACAATAGTGATGATTATAATAATAATAATAATAATAATAATAATAATAATAATAGTGATGATGATAATAATAATAAATATACTTTATTGAAAGAACTCTAAATAAAGTAGCTTTTGAAAAAAATCTACGCCTATAATTACCAATTTGAAATTTTTAAGACATCTGATCTATGTAGAAATTATACTTGAAAGTAAGTTAAAATTTGAAATAGTTTAGTCAAATTAATGAGTGAAATGTTGCAATTTAGCTGGTGCTCAAACACAATACCTGAAGGACTCACTGCCTTCTCATAGATGTCTGGAGGGACCCAACTGAGACACTGTCTGAGGTTTCTGCTGACACACACTGAGTGCCAGGGTTTCTTTTCCTGTACTTTGACTTTGCATCAGAATTGGCTTTGTGGTCACACACTGGTCTCCCCACCCAATCCTTGCCTCCTACCACCCATTACAAATTGTTGCAAAACCTCTCCTAGCCTCAGCAATTTCTAAGAGTTGCTCCTGTTGTCATGTGGGCCCTGATTCCTCTTTTCAGTGATCTACTTCTGCCTTTCTCCCTGTCACTGGTGCTAGAGGCAGAACTCTCCCAAATGCCCTGTCGTGCTGTTTTCTATCTGTCTGCCTACCCACTCCTCTAATCTACTCCATATCCCAAACTCTTACAATAGCACTTTTAATTAATTACTTAACCCCAACAACCCACCTGTGTCACTTTGAACTCATATCTGAGTGCTTTCTCTCCTCTTTCACCGAGGAGAGATATAAACTTGTTAGGATATAAGACAAATTATACATATTGAGCTTTATAGAATCCTGTGTATGTACATAATTTATAGAATTTCTATGGCATATGGCATACATAAGCAAGATTTTATTTATTTCCATGGACTTGCCAGATTTATATGAACTGATATGTATTTTTTGGAGGGCATTGTCAAATCCAAATTTTTGAAAAGAAATAAAATCTATCACATATGTAGCTGTTAAGACATATTTTCAGCATGTGAGCAATAAAAAGAGTACAAAAACACCAGCTGTTCCCATAGTCAATGATGCTTTGATGAGCTGCTTCACTGTGACTTGTAATAGAATAAGACAATTATACTTGGTTGTTGTTTCCAGAACAGTTATGAGCTGTTCTGTCAAAATATCAATACAGACCAATAATTTGTGAAATAAAAAATAATCCTGAAACTAGTTATATGTTTAAAGATTAATGATATATATTCTTTAAAAATGTCATAAAAAAAAGATTGTATGTCTCTTAATAGTTTATATGCTAGATTAAAATTTTCTTAAAATTCTTGAAAATATTTTTCTTAGTGAGGGTTTGTATTCCTGCACAAAAGTTGGGGAGGAAAGCGTTTATACAACTTACACATTCACATTGTTATTCATCACCAAAGGAAGTCAGGAGTCAGAACAGGAACTCACACAGGGCAGGAACTTGGAGGCAGGAATTGATGCAGAGGCCATGGAGGGGTAGTACTTACTGGATAGATTCTCCTCTCTTGCTCAGCTTGATTTTTTTAATAGAACCCAGTACTACCAGCCTAGGGTGTGGCACCACCCACAATAGACTGCCCCTACCCCCTGCTTGGTCACTAATTGAGAAAATGCCTTACAGTTGCATCTCATGAAGGCATTTGCTCTAGGGAGGATCCTTTCAATGATAATTCCATCTTGTGTCAAATTGACACACAAAACAAGCCAGCACTTTGTCCATATTCTTTATTCATTTCTGTGATAAAATATCTAATGAACACAACTTAAGGACAAAAGGGTTTGCCTTTCCATAAAGAATCAGAATTCGGTCCAACATGGCAGTTCAGGCATGGGAGGGAGAAAGGCAGGAGATGAGAAAGAGCTGGCCATTTTGCATACACAATAAGGACAAAGAGAAGGGAATGCTGGTCCTCAGCTCATTTTACTCTCTCCTATTTACTCAGTCTTGGATTCTAAGGCAAAGAATGTTCCACACATACTTTGGAAAAATCTTCCCTACTCAGTTAAACCTTTCAAAACATACCCATAAGTATGTTTCCATGGAGATTCCAAATCCAGTTGGAGAAACAATAAATAACTAACCAACACAGGTTTTTTGTTGTTTTTGTTTTTATTTGTTTGTTTGCTTGTTTTGCCAACTTGCCACCCAAACACATCACTTCTAAATTTGATCAGGAAATGTTAAGAAACAATTTTGGCCAAACATGCCCTCTACTTTGGTGCTTATTGG
The DNA here is from genome assembly GCF_900095145.1 of Mus pahari. Classification (NCBI taxonomy): domain Eukaryota; kingdom Metazoa; phylum Chordata; class Mammalia; order Rodentia; family Muridae; genus Mus; species Mus pahari. The sequence goes on along the minus strand of NC_034611.1, from coordinate 26,812,686 downwards.
ATTGTGAACATCTCTCAATGCAAGATACATTAAAATCCACCAAACCTTAAGAGTTCTAAAATAGTTTAAAATCCCTAAGTGGAACACTTAGGACACATAGGCAGGCAATCTTCTGACTGTGAACCCCTACAAAATTACAAACAATTACACATTTCTCATATATAATGAATGCCACAGAGCAATGACACTCATTCCAAACCGATATACAGAACCTAGCCGAAAAAAAAAAAAAAAAAAAAAAAACAAATAAAAAAATAAATTAGGTAAAAGCTAGACGGAAACAGAATATGCCAAAGAGCAAATTCTGTGACTTTGTGCCACTTATCATGGTGCATGTTGGTATATATTTGCCGATGAGCTGGACTTGACCTCATTCTATTAGAGTTTTTGCTACATGTACCAAGAGCAACTACTCCTGAGCAGACTCCGCACTGTACTTTCCATTTTGCTTGGTAGATATTGTTTACAGTTCTGGTGAGAGACTAGGAGTTAGACAGGGTCCCTGGCCAGCAGATAGGTAGAGAAAACATGACTAGGTGATATAGGGGGTGAAATTCCAGGATGATCTGTTTTTCCTTACATTTCTTATCTTTAATGTTTCAAGCCTTGCAATTTGGAACAAAAGTCTTGTAGACATTTCCTCAGCAGTAGGCCCCTTGCTGATAGACTGGTTTAATAGCCCAGGGCAGATCATAACACTTGTGAGGCAATAAATCACCCGATCTTTTCTAAATGTATCTTTCATTCCTCTGAAGTAATTGTCATCACCAAGGCATATAGCTGCCAACCTAGACCTAATCTTGGAAGCTTCTAGCCTCCATACAATCTTAACTAGGCCTAGAATGTTTTTAGTCACTGATATTTACTGATGAAAAGGCTCACACTTTCTAGTTCTTTCTGAGCTCTGGGTGGTTGGTTAAACTCAGTTGTTCTGGCTCAAACTCCTCTTCAAGATGACTGATTCATCTTGGCCACCCCTGAATATCTCTGCTTGGCTTCAAACTGTCAATCTGTTCTAACCTTCCTGCTACTTCTCATTCTCTGGGTCATTCTGCCTTCACTCGTGACTAGCTTGTTTTCTCTCTGTAGCCTGTTTCCCTATAACTGTACCCACTAAACTGCCTTCTTCCTCTTCTTTTGTCTGAGTTTCTCTCTTAAGTAACTCCCCTCTCTTCTAGTGAGAGTTAGGAATATGCTAGTTTGTCAGTTCTTTCTCTGATTCATCATTTTGTCTGCCACCCAAAAATCCATCACTTTCAAATACTAGTAATTCCTTCTTCAAACTAACTTTACCTTCATTGTTTGGGATTAAAGGTGTGTACTATAGGCATGTCTATATTCCAGCCAGAGGGACTAAACATGTGTGCTAAGGGTGGTTCACACATCACAACTTGAAGCAGTTTATTTCAGTAAATAACACCATCTTGGGGCTCAGAGTGTGGTCAGATATCCTACAATCTTTCTTTATACTTACCAATCCTAAATCAGGAGAGGAAGACTTTTCAGAGACCACAGATGCCTAGCCCCGGAGAAGAGATTGGAATTTTCTGCTTCCCGCATCCCTCTTTGCTCTTCAGAGGCTCTTTTCACTCTGTGTATCTCCTGCAAGTGTCTTCGCTCACTCTCACCCAGTAGAGACCTTTAATCCCCTGCTGATTTCTTTTGCTGCTGTCTGCATCTTTCTGTAGCGTTTGAGATTGCTCTGCTGCTACCAGTAGTGTTCAAGCTTTCCTGCCTTTCACTGTTTTAATTTTTAGAGTATTTATTATTTTTTTCCTTTTTTTAAAATTCATCCAGATCACTCTTAGCCCTCCCATCACTTCCCCCATCACTCCTCTCCTCCTCTGAGAGAGTGGAGGTCACCCGAAATTTTACCCTATCCTGACACATCAAGTCGCTACATAGCTATATACTTCTTCTCCCACTAAGGTCATACAGAGTAACCTAGTCAGGGGAACAGATGCCATAGTCAGGCAACAGCTTTAGGGATAGTCCCTGCTCCAGTTGTTCGAGACCCACATGCAGACTGAGCTGTCCATCTCTTGCATGTGTAAGTGCGGACCTAGTTTTAGCCCATGTATGCTCTTTGGTTGGTGGATACATTTCTGAAAGCCAACAAGAGTGGTTTTCCTGTGGAGTTCCTATTCTCTTTGGGGCCCTCAATCCCTCCTCTAGCTCTTCCACAAGAGTGTGCAAGCTCCATCCAACGTTTGGCTGCGGGTCTCTGCATTTGTCTAATTCAGCTGCTGAGAGGAGTTGCTCAGAGACTAGCCATGCTAAGCTTCTGTCTACAAGAATAACAGAAAATCATTAAGAATTTTAGGGATTGGTGCTTGCCCATTGGAGGGAGCTACACCTGGGCAGGTTATTTCTTGGCCATTCCCTCAGTCTTTGCTCCAGAGCTAAACAGAGAGTTCTCAACAGGAATCTCAAATGGCAGAGAAACACTTTAAAGGGGTCAAACTTCTTAGTCATCACGGAAATGTAAATAAAAATACCTCTCAGATTCCATCTTAGACCAGTAAGAATGTCAGCACAAACAACAACAAAAGCCTTCCATTGCTGGTGGATGTGTACTTATACAACCACTTTGGAGAATAATTTGACCATTTCTCAGAAAACTACGTATAGTTCTACCTCAAAACCAAGCTATACCACTCTTGGGCATATACCCAAAAGATTCCCCATTATACCACAGGGACACTTGCTCAACTATGCTCATAGCAGCTTTAATTATAATAGTCAGAAACTCTAAACAACTCTGAAGTCCCTAAATGGAAAAAAAGGATAAGAAAAATGTGGTTCATTTACATAAAATAATACTATTCACATATTAAAAACAAGGACATTATGCATTTTGTAGACAAATGGATGGAACTAGAAAAATGTCATGCTGAGTGAGGTAACCCAGAGCCCAAAGGACATGCATGGTATATACTTACGTATAAGTGGATATTAGCCAAAAAAAAACCCTGCAAGATACCAACACTCTACTACACAGACCCAAAGAAGCTAAACAAGAAGTAAGGATGCTTGAATCTCACTTAGGAAAGGGTATAAAATAGTTGTAGTAGGCAGATATAGGGAGGAAACTGGATGGAAGAAGGAATGGGTGTGTCTGTTAGGACCAGCTGTGGGGAGAGACAGGGGATGTGCCCAAATGGCCAGGAGAATGAATGGACATCTGCAGGTGCCAAGGGGGCATCTGGAGGATGTGTCAGAGACCTGGGATAAGGGAGGCTTCCAATAGGGATGAACTTAGCTGAGACCCACAGCAGTGGGGATACGGGACCTAAAGAGGCCACCTCCTGTTTCCAGGTGTTGCTGCGGGAACACCAATGGAGCAATAGAGACACCAACCCACCCACAAAGCTTTCAACCCAAAAATGTATCCTGCCTAGAAGGAAGCTTTCAATTCTTTAAAACACAGAAAGTAAGAACAAACAATAAAGAACCTCATCAAAGCCCCTAAACTGTATCTACATAGCCTGAATTGGCTTCTCTATAACCTGGAATCTGTATTTTAATTTATGTTTCACATTCAAAACGTCATGCAATGTCTTTGTAGGGACTTACCAATCACTGCTTACTTAAGTAGATTTCTGGGTCTTTGTTAGGTTTCTCCATAACCCTAAAAATTTTGTATTTGCTGTGTATGTAAAACCAGATCATGGCTATCAACTGACAACTTTTGCTGCAAGATCAAGATATAGCTTTTTTCCCCTCTGAACTGAAGCTGCCTCTATGTATCTTGAAACTATTTTCTAGATCCTCCTTTGGGCATTGTCAGCTCAAGCTCTTTTACTTTTTTCAAATGAAAGGCATTTTTCATCGTTACAAGGTAAAGCCTTTGATGGACAGGGACTTATTCCCCAGTTATCTATGCTATCCTCTAGGCTCAGGACCTGAGGTTTCTCTTTAATGTTTATTGATTAATGTTACTTTCTATGCATTCACCCATCTCTAACTTTAAGCACATTTCTACTCCTTTTCTCTGTATATCTTTCTGCTCTCTGTCACTGTAGACCTCATTGGAGCACTGAAGAATAACTATGACACTGCCTGGTTATGATGGACTCTTCAAGTTTGCTTTACCCATACTACTTAATCCATTGCCTTTTCAATTCAGCCCCATGCAAGGTTCTAAGACACAGGCAAAGTTCAGGTGAAAACTTTGCCAGAATGTGTCATGAATGTATTTTCACCAGATTTCCAAAACCCTCTGGGCTTTCTGAAGCCTCACAAGCAAGAGGATCACTGTGTATAACTTTCAGAATTCTGATTTTCCTCATTCCCTCCCGAATGGCCCATTAAACTTTGCTTATAACATGTTAGTCCTTTTGTATCCCACTGCTGTAAACTTTTCTGTATTCCTTCTACAGTAAAATGCCAAAGTTCTTTAAAACACATGTTTCAAAAAACAGAGCAGTGGACACTTTTCTCTATTGGTTAGTTTCCTTAATGTGTGACAGAAGCAATTTATGGACATAAGAATTTATTCTTACTCAATTTGTAGAAACAATCAATCATGGTGAGTGTTGGAAACAAGCAAAAGAAAACATTTCTCAGTAGTACCATTTGTTTTCAGACTCAATTGAATCATAGGAAGAAACAACATTCAAGGTCCCAAGCCCCAAGGGAGTTATGGGCTTCCCAATAGCCGAATGGTATCTGTTTTAAAGAAACAGTTGTCTGAGTTCAGAAATCTCAGGAACAAGTTGTAAGGAGGCAGTTGTCTGAGTCCAGACACCTCAAGGATAAGTTCTCCATTTTGCTGGCAGGATCAAACTAAGCTCATGTTCCCAAGCCCAGGATTCAACTCAGATCCTTATTGATGGAAACTCCCTTGCTTAACTACATATATCAGGATATGACTTGGCAATGCTACAGGCCACTTTATTCCTTTCTCTCTATGATTTCATCCTTTAAATATGCTGTCCAATGATGTCACTTCAGCATCACAGTTCAGCTCCCGAGTCAGTTCTTCCACTCTGACAGATCAGTACTAGCTTGATTAAAATAATTTTTTGTCATCTACATTGCTGTGGTATTTGAGTTGTGTAGAATTTATGGTGGATTTAAGCAGACTCCACAACACTGAGGAATGTTTGATGGCAATGGTGCTTCTAGTTGTAAATTGAATTATAAGACAGCTGATCACATTGTCCACAATCAGGAATCAGAAAGCAGTGAATGCCAGTTCTCACACCACTTCTATCTATCCTTCTTATTACCTGGAATCATAGCCCATGGGATAATGATACTCACACCCTTCTAGCTTAAAGCTGTTTGGAAACTCACTCAAAGATATGGTGGGGGATTTCCTACATTATTGCTTTCAGGTCTAATTCACTTGACCTTGAAGATTGTTTTAACTTTATTCTTGAAGATAACCTCTTCAGTAATTATTACTCTGGAGTTACTTTCACTTTGAAGATAATGGTTATCTTTCCCCACTTTTCCATGTTCTTGAAAGACACCTGCTGTGAGCAGGAGGGATAGAGGTGACATGAAAGTAAAAGAAACAGACCCACATCTCCAGCAACAAAATTACCCCTTTAATTGGAATAACTGAGGAACCACAATGTCTCTTTGGAAGTAGAGACTACACATATATTGTGGTGGGATGTAGAGGTTAGCAATCTGATAGGTCAGAAAAATGGAACTTTGGGAGAGTGAGGTTCCATGTGTACATCAGTTCTCTAACAGTCAGTTGAAAAGTGGTAGATACCTACAGGGCTTGGTATATTGATCATCTTTTAGAAGCTTCATGGATTCCAACAGCCCACAAGTATTATCAGTGAAGTCCATTTCCTATCTGGAGTTTCTCAGCCCACCTGAAGGTAACTCTTCATGTGGCAGTAACAATCAGCTATTATTAAAATCCTTCCTACTATCTGTTTAATCTATGGTGGTCTGATTTGTCTTCTAGACTCCATGTGCCATTGTCACTAAAAGTTGGTCAATCATCCTTTCTGCTATATGCATGATTTAAAATTAACCCAATATCAGTATTATTTAAAGAGAAAATAATCCCTACAAGTTGCATAATCTTCATTATGACTCTTCACAGACAGAATGAAGACAACAGTGTTACTGTACAGGAATAGTTTTTTTGTCAGTTGTTCACATATGTTTCCTATGTTGAATCAGTTTCCCCTGAATAAAATTCAGATTCCTGCTGATCCTTCAAGGTATTTTTTCTCCCATTTTATAGTACACAAAATTTAATATTTCTTTCAAACAGAACTTTCTCTAAGGGAGAGCCAGAAGTGTGATTGCTTAAGAATAAATACCCTCAACCAACCTGGTCATTAGATGTCACTTCTCTTTGAAATGGCAAGAGCTAAAGGGAAGTTTATATTTTTCTTGGCAGCACAAAGAAAATGCAGCCGACTGAGGCAAACAAGCACTTTAAATAGGAACTACAGATGTGTGAACCATTTGGAGAAGTAACTTGTTCTAAGTTAAGGGAGATTTATGAAAGTCTTTTGAACTAGCCTGGAACAATTCTGAAAGTTTATAGCACATTTAGCTTTTACCATGTAGTTGTATATTTCCCTGAGTGGTTTTCACCTTTTGGCTTTCTTGAGGAAATTTAGTTCCTATAGAAGTGCCAGAAAACTAACTGTTCCTAAAGATGAAATTCTCCTCCAATCTCAAGCAGAAACATAAAATAACTCTGTTATTGTGTATTGCTCTTTTTATTTTTCCTACAATTTTCAGTGTAGAGAAAATTGTTGAAAAACCAAAAACCAAACAAGCATAGAAATAGACTATTGTTCACTGGAATGGTGATCAAAGTGTACAACTATATTATCAAAAGCATAGAAAGCTTTGTCGTTCGTCATGTCTGCTCTCTGAATTCTTCTTAGGATTCTATCTTTCCCCTTGCAAATTTCCAATGAGTGCCAATATGGCTGTTGGGTAAAGTAGAACACTTGGCATGTAACAGTTGGTTCAACTACATTCATTCAACTTACACCTGTAGGTCTTAGAGATGTGTTAGAAGCACAAGATGGTTGTACTTTTCAATAATTATGCTGTGTTGAGTCAATCAGTAGAGGATGTGCAAACCTGCACTATTGTATAGTAGAGAGTACTGTGTCAACATCAGTGAAATCAACTGATGACACCTGGAAGCAAAGGGCAGCCTGTTTCAACTTATGTTTGTTTAAATAATAGATTTAGATATAGGTAATAGATATTGGACTATGCTTGACTCTCACTTTTTTCATTGACCGAAACCTGTATATTTAAGTTAGTACAAGATTAGTACACGTATCTAAAGGAATTATTAATTTAAAAAAAAAAGTATAGGACTTCTTTGGATAAAGGAAAAATTAGCCCTTAAATTATTAAAATATTTTACTGTGATGCTACCAATTAGTAAATCTGAGAGAATACTATCTCAACTATAGTCTATCTGTTTTAAAGATTGCTTAATAAACATATCTAAAGGTTGGAAATAAAAATAAAGCATTTTCATTGAAAATAGTAGTATTTGCAATTAACTTTAATAAGATGCTTATATAATTTCTTCTATAATCTAGAAAATATTATTGACTTCTAGATTGTATTAATTACTGGTAGAACTCCCCACAATTCTCTCAAGTATAATAAGCTAAGAGAAGATGTTGTTAAAAATTAAAGATCTTCCATTGCTTCAGTTTGAGCATGTTTTTGAAGTTCACATACTTTTCTATATCCTTATAAGTATAGCAATAAATTTGGAGCTTCACACATTTTAAATATTTATTTAACATTTGTGTTATGATATTTTTTGAGAAAAATTGTTAATAAAACCTCCTGGAAGGGAAAATATAATATGTCACTTTATTTTTGCATGGAATGAGGATAAAACATAAAAATTAATGAAAGGTATCCTGTCTTTGAGAGTTTTCAAATATTTATTACCCAGTGTTTTCCATGGCAGCCTCAGTGCTTAGCGTCTACTTTATGGCATAAGGAAGCATTTTTAACTTTCCTTTGGGAAGCAGAAAGGGCTTTTGGAGATTTATGACAACTGTTTGGTAAAGGCTGTGGGGGGTTAGGTGTACTTTCTGCTCTCTGAATGATTTGCTAAGTTTTCCTTTACCCACAGCTCTGTTTCTTTAATTCTCAAGCCAAAAGAAAGAAAGAAAGAAAGAAAGAAAGAAAGAAAGAAAGAAAGAAAGAAAGAAGAAAGAGAAGAAAGTCTTTGATGCTTTTTTCCTTAATGTTCAATTGTTGAACTAGTTACTTGTATTTGATTTGAGAAAATACTATGTATAATATTCAGTTCTCCCAGTTATCCCTATTAGAATTTAAATTCCAACTAGCAGTCAAATATTTATATCTTTTTCAAAAATTCATTAAAATTAGTATAACTATCAAAATATACTTATAAACACAATATATAAAAAATTTGAAGATATTAATGAGTAAAATAATAGTATTTTCTACCATATTTAGCCAATAATAAAAAACAATGTAGTAGTAATTGTAATAAAAACACCAAAATTTCTTTGAGAATATTTACAATTATTTTTGGCAAATCTCATATTTAAATTATCAGAAATTAATTTGAAAACAACTTAAAACAAACTTCTTTATTAAACTAAATATAATTATTTTCCAATATTGTCATAATTTTTCACACAAAATAACCTCCTTTGTCTATGAATTTTTTCTCTTGCAAATTCAAAGTGACAGTTATATTGTTCAAACATTTGCTTCATAAAAGGAGTTTTAAATATTTTCCCCTCACTTGAAAGGCGACTTCTGGTAGCTATTTGATATTCCTTCATTGTTCCTACAGTTTTTCAGTTGTAGTTTCTTTGAAAATTTATCAAGTCATTTTATTTTTAACTTTTAAGTGAATCTAGAAGAGTCATGATCATTAGGTATATAAAAGAAAAAATTTAAAGTTCATAGAGATTTTTATAATCAATCAATAGAAGCAATGATAATAATATATACAGCACTGCTATTTAACACAAGTAATATGCTTTACATATTAGGCTAGTCTCCCGTGCTTTGTTTTGATTTCATCAACAAAAACATGACAATTTCTGCCAAAGCAGTCACTGTCAGTGCGTTTCACACATTAGCCCACTTTGTATACAAAGATCATCAAGACAAGTTTTCAAGTGTTACAGTTTACCTTCAATGATATCATACATGATATAGACAACATTGTCTTACCCATTTGGAAATTCCTTATACTATAAAAAACTTAGCCCGACACTGGTGATGTATACCTCCAATCCTATCATTCCAGAAGCAGAAACAAGCAGATCTCTGTGAGCACAAGGCCAGTCTGATCTACAGTGTAAGCCCCAGGACCGCTAAGGTTATGCAGAGTAACCCTGTCTCAAAAAAACTTAAATACGAAATAATTATTCTGGAGAATCTGCAAGTATAATGATAAATCAGAAGCAAAATATAAAAAATAAAATTAAAAATAACATTTTTTAAATAAAAAAGAACCCTATAGATGTCACTAAAACTACAAACAAATTTTCTGTAATGAAGATGAAGAAGCAGCCCAATAATGATTATTTTTGCTTTTAAAATATTAAAAAAGGCTCCTAAGAGACAGTGAACTTGAGAGAGAATTTTATGCCTAGAGTCTAATCTATCTATCTATCTATCTATCTATCTATCTATCTATCTATCTATCTATCTATCTATGTGCATATCTATATCTATGTGTGTATGTATAGTAATATATATAAAACTCTCAATGAATTTATAACAATATTCCTCAAATTATTTCACAAAATAGAAACAGAAGGAACATTGCCAAATTCTTTTTTTACAAGGCCTTAACTAACCTGAAATATAAAACACATGGAGACTTCCAAAATAAAGAAAATCAGATACCAATTTTCCTTATGAACATAGATGCAAAATTTCTCAATTAAATACAGAATATGAAGACATCAAAAGGAGCAACCATCCTTAAGTAGACCTCATTCTAGAGGTATAAACTGATTCAACATTAATAAATCCATAATTGTAACCCACCAAATAAACATACTAGGAGACAAAATCTGCATGATCATCTTATTAAATGAAAACAGATCTTTTACCTCTACTCTTTCATCAGAAGAGTCCTGGAAAGACTCAAGATACAAAGGAAATACCTTAATATCATAACAAAATAAAGGCAGTATACAGCAAATCCATGGCCAACATCAAGAGAAACAAAGAGAAACTCAAAGCATTTCCACTAAAATTATGTTTTCTACTGTCTTTTTACCTATAAAAATAGTACTTGAAGTCTCAGTAGATTGATAAGACAACTGATGATGATCAATGGAATAGAAATAGTAAGTGAAGAAGTTAAAGTAACTTTATTTCCTCATGGTATGATAGTATACATAAGTGACCCTAAATCCCACCACAGAATTATTATAGCTGAAAAATACTTTCATCAATATAGGAGTATACAGAATTAACAAAGCAAAAAACAGTAACTCCTTACATAAAAATGACAATAGATTGACTAAGAAAGAAATTAGTGAAAAGCTCTCCCATGTGCATTGCTCTATAGAATTGATACAATAAAAATGAACACCCTACTAAAAGCAATCTATAGATTGATTCCAATCTCCATCAAAACTTCAACACGGTTATTCACAAACCTTTAGGGGACAATGGAGGTCTCAACATTCCCAATTTCAAGTTGTACTACAAAGTTATAGTAAGAAAAATAGCATTGCACTGGGATGAAAACAGGCATGCCAAACCCTGAATTGAACTGCTGGCTCAGGTGTAAGTCTACATACCAATAGAAACCTAACATTTTACAAAGAAACCAAAAAATAAGCCAGAAAAAAAGGTGGCATCTTCAACAGATAATTTAAATCAAACTAGAAGACTGCTTGTAGACTGATGCAAACAGATCCACACACATCACCCGGTACAAAACTCAACTTTAAATGTATCAGAGTTCTCAACATAATGCCAGATATTGAACTGGATAGAAGAGAAAGAGGAAAGTTGCCTTGAACTCATTGGTATAGGAAAAGACTTTCCAAACAGCACTGTTGGAACAGGAACTAAGAGAAATTAATAAATTGGTTGAAACATCATTATCCAGATAAAGTGGCAGCCTACAGAATGGGAAAATACTTTTTATCCACTCCATATCGAATAGAGGACTATGTAGAAAACTCAAGAAACTGGACATCAAAAATAAGACATGCTCTACTAGCATCTGACTGAGACAGATGCAGATACTTACAGTCAACTATGGACTGAGGTCAGGAGCCCCATGGAAGAGTTAGGCGAAGGACTAAAGGAGGTAAAAGGGATGACAACCCCATAGGAACACTAACAGTATCAACTAACTGGGAGCTCTCAGAGACTAAGCCACCAATCAAAGAGTACACACTGGCTGGTCTGCAACCTTCACACACACACACACACACACACACACACACACACACACACACACACACGCACGTGTGCACACACNACACACACACACACACACACACACACACACATCAGAGGATTGCCTTGTCTGGCCTCAGTTGGAGAATTTGCCTATAATCCTGTAGGGACTTGAAGCCCCAGGAAAGGAGGGTGAGGGAGTGAGGCAGAGGTGAGACTGGGGAGGGTGGGGGAAGGGAATATCTTTTCAGAAGCAAAGGGGATATGGGATGGGATAAAGAACTCTTGGAAGGGGGACCTAGGCATGGGGCAAAATTTGGAATGCAAATACATAAATAAGATAATTAAAAATAAAACAATGACAGAATTAACAATTGGGTACAGGTTTAAAGAGAGTATCATTAAAAGTGGAAACAGAAGGCTGATAAGAGCTTAAATGTTCAATATCTTTAGTCAACCAGAAAATGCAAATCAAAATTTCTTGAGGCAGAATGGGCAAGATCAAGAAAACTAATGATAGAATGATAGATCAGGCTGGTTTGTATTAAAAGAAAGAGGGAAACTCATCTATTGTTTGTAGGAGTGCAAACTTGTACGATCACTATAAAAATCCACATGGTGATTCCTTGGGAAGCTGGAAATAGATCTACATGAATACCCAGTAAAACCACTCTTGGGCAAAAGAATGATTCATCTTATTACAGGCACTCTTACTCAAACATGTTCATTCTTGATCTATTTATAATAGCCAGAAATTAGAAACAACATAGATGGCCATTAATAGATGAAGGGATTTAAAAAATGTGCAACGTTTGTACATTTGAATGTTATTCAACTGTTTAAAAATGAAATTGTTAAATTTGAGGTAAATGGATGGAGCTTGAAGAACTTACCCTGAATGAGATAGCCCAGACCAAAAACAACACATATGGTATGTATCTGCTTATATGCAGCTGCTAGCTATTAAATATTTTGTAAGTTGGCTACAATCCATATAACCACAGAGATTATGTATTTGGTAAGCGGCTAAGGGAAGTATTAGATCTCACTAAGGAGAGAAAATTGGAAAGGTACGGATTGATACATCTAGGTTATGGGAAAGAAGGAATTGAATGGAGGGGGGAAAGGGTAGAATGAAAAAAATCAATGTAGGACGTACAACTAAAACTAAGAATCATTTGAGGAGTTTGATGGAAACCAAAATACAGAACAAGTGTCCTAAAATACATACATATACAAAAGTGACATGAATGGAATTGTCAAATAAAAGGAGACTGAATCCTAGCTGAATATCTCTTATCACTAAATAAATAATCCACTTTTGGGAATGAACTAAATCTAAGGCTGACCAAAGGATCTCCATAGGAACCCCATTAACCCAAGATATTGTCAAGTCTATTGGTTGGTAAGACCCTTTTGTTGAACATATCATCTGTACGACTTATTGAACACGGAAAATTTGATTTATTGCCTTCCCAGAGCAATTGGGTCTAATGAACAGTGTTCAGGGTATTAGAAGTTAATCTGAATTCTACTAAATGAGAAAGTTAAACACAAACCCAGTTACAAACCCTTCAATCTACAGTTTTGACCTGTGGGAAGCAGGCATGATGCCCCTTTATATTTGTGTGTGTGTGTGTGTGTGCGTGAATGAAATCGATCTTCTTGTTCAGTGGAGGCCAATGAATATCCCTGTTGAGCAGTTTGGTCAGCGAGTGCATTTCTCTTGGATATAGGACCTGGCAGGAGACTATGAGATCAGACATGCTGGATATAGATGGGGGAGTCTCTTTGCTGCAGGAGGGTGGAGACCTCTATGAGTAGAGGGAAAAGTGGTTTGGCATCTAGTTTGATGAAGAATCTTGACAACCCGGGGAGCAAATTGACAGCATATACACTGTCTGAAAAGAGGTTAAGGGGGCCCTTGACTTCTTTTAGAGCTAGATAGATGGCATATCATTCTTTATATTGGGGGGAGTTACTGGGTAACTCTTTGAATTGGAGGATAGGGGTTCATCCCCAGGGAAGTAGTTTATTACTGCTGCTGTCCCCTTATTTCCCCCATCAATAAATATGGAGGGGGCTCCTGCTATGGGCCATTTTGAGAATTGTTTGGGAGGGAAGCCATCTCAACAGAGGGAGGGCAAAGGCCCATTTTTCATCAGGATGATGGTTGTCAATTTGTCCTGGGAATCCTATTAAGCTGATAGCAAAGTGGGAGTGATTTTTTGATTAGCCACTGAACAAGAGAGGGAAAGGGGGATACAAGAATATTAGTTTCTTTCCCTAGAGTTTGCAGGGCTCTATCCCTGCCAATTTTAATCATGCTAGTTAGCACATCTACATCATTTAAAATTTGGGATGTACCACCCATCTGGGAGTGGAGCCATTCCAGAACTGCCTGAGGTTGGTCAAGGGCTCCCACAAGTGTAGGGGAGGAGTTAAAAATGTAGAGCTGTATAGATTTTTTGGGGTCATACCTAGCAAGAGCCATCTTTTAGGGTTTCATTAACAGAATTTAGAGCTTGGACTGACTCTGTGGACAGTGTTCTCAGGGAGGAGGGTTTTTTTTGTCTCCTTTCAGGAAGTTTAAGAGGGGTTGAAGGGTGCTTGTAGGAAGGGGGAGCCAGGGCAGAAGCCATGTAAAATGGACTAGTGCAATAGTGACATAAAGCTTGTAGAACTAACCAACCTATTTTATCACTTGAATTTAAGAAATGCTTAATGAGATGAAAGTGGTCAGAAACCTGAGACAAGATAGGCTAGGTATCTAGAGAAAAGCCAAATATTACTGGTCAACTAAAGTAGAAGTGGATACAAGACTACATTTGTAACCCAGAAGGTATGATTGATTGATAACCTCTAAGAGATGATAAGTTAGTTTTCTCCAATGGAAGAAATCGCACTGGGTAAACAAATCACCACTCTTAAGGCCAGTGTCTATGCCTAGCTGTAGATGGCCATCACACAACAAACTCAACAAGTTTTTGGAGATTTATTTTATCTCATGATGCTTTGTCTTGATGATTGTTTTTCAAATTAAAATGATTGTATTGACCATGATTAATAAGAACTTCAGCAATTTTAATACTAAAATTCCTTGCATTCTAGTTCACAAAAATAATATTGTTCTAAGTATATCTACTTTACTATCAATAGCCTATGTCCACCACTTCTACTGCTCAGTATACTCTGCTAAATTTTTCTTCCCTTTCTTTCTTAATTAATTAACTAATTTATTTGTTTTTCTATTGCATATAAAAACTTGTCCACAGTTTTCCCTCACTCCTCCCCTCTTCCCTTTTTGTGTTTCTTTTTCTGTTTTATCTTAACCTACAATTTTTTTTCTTATAATTTATAATTTGTAATTTTGTGTTTTAATGGGATTTCTGTGATTAGAAATGTGTGTATCTCTGAGTCTATATGTGTTGTATTTTTCTTTGGTTCTTTGTTTTTGTTTTGGTTTGTTTTATCATATACAGGTTCATTTGTTATTAATATTAATAATATTAATAATAATATTTTAGTACTGTTCCCCTTTTCCTCCTCAAGCTCCTGTTGCTGTTCTTCTTCTTCTTCTTCTTTTTCATCTTGTTTGTTCTTCTTGTTTGTTCTTGTTTGTTCTTCTTGTTCTTGTTCTTGTTCTTTTTCTTCTTCTTGTTCTTCTTGTTCTTGTTCTTGTTCTTGTTCTTGTTCTTCTTCTTCTTCTTCTTCTTCTTCTTCTTCTTCTTCTTCTTCTTCTTCTTCTTCTTCTTCTTCTTCTTCTTCTTCTTCTTCTTCTTTTGGTACTCACTGCCTGTTTGTTTCTTAAGTGAGAGATTGAGCAAAGGTGTAGATTTGAGGAAAGTTGGGTGAAGAAGACAAAATGATCTGGGAAGATTTAAAAGAAGGCAAACCATAATAAGTATATGGTGTATGAAAAAATTGTTTTATATAAACAGTACAAAGGACCTTGTCTCTGAGTAGATGAAAAAGAATAATAAACTTATGCAACAAAAATAAGAGATTGATATGTTATGGATGAACACAGAAATTATTCACCATTTTTGCTTGTGTGGTCTACAGCTGAATCTGATTATTGGTGATTAGTGGCCAGTCTCCCTTTATTTCAATTGTTTTTATGTTTTCTTCATCTTTCTTTATCTAGACTACAATATAGACATCAACATAAATGGATTGAAGAGTTTCATTTTTTGTCATTGTCTGACAACAAAAGCTTGCAAATAACAACAAAATTTTGTAAAATATTAAAATAAATACCTCCTTTACAATAAGTTCTTTTTAGAATACTTTGTTTAAACTCATTTATAAACCCAGTCTGTCATTTTTTTTTTTTTGGTGGTTAGATTTAATATACCTCAGGAAGTCCTATAATGTCACAGAGGGGTTTAATCTATCTTTTCATTCTTAATATGTTTTGTTAGGATGGGTATTATTGAAAATTTAAAAAGTTCTATTTATTTTTAAAATCCATGACAAATATTTCATGTAACATTCTGTCATAATTTGATCCTATTTGGTATCATTTTTTCAGTTTCAGTATCTATTTTTATACTTTCATTTGTCATGAAGCATTAAGATTCTGTCTATATTGATCCTTGTTCCAAAAATTAAAATACTGCTGTAGTATAACATAGCTTTCTGTAAAATTATTTTAAGCTTTCTATAATTAATTTTATTAAAGTTAATATTTACTCCTGTTTTTGTCAATGTTTGCTTTGCCACTTTTCTAGTATATGTCTTGTTGAACCTTTATTTTACAAAAATTGGCTCATAGCAAAAGAGGCAACATGAGAAAAAAATCTTATTAAGAGCACTAGAGAAAAAAATCTTATTAAGAGCAATAGAGTTATGACATCTGAATAATTTGTGCAAAGAGATTATCAAGTTATGTCCTGTCAAGCAAGGACTTCAATATATTAAACAATTACAAAAAATTCCTAAATTAAAATTCATCCTTGCCAAATAAAGCTCCTATAGAAGAAACCCTTTTTCAATATTCTAAAATAATAAGTAAATAAAACTAAACATGCTTGAAACTATCATGTAGCCATATTGAAATTATGTAATTTTTCCAACAATATGTACACAAAAGTGATGTAGGTTACTGCTAGCCAAAGGGAAGTCTGTCCCATTAGATCCTTCTATTTTTCCTTGATTTGTCATATCAGCTGCCATATGAGGTGATAGGACAAACAGATGGACAAACTGCAGTTCTCTCATTTCAAACCTGTAGGAATTTGATGAAATATGTACCACAACGAAAAGATTTTTACAGTATTTTTTATTTGTGTATATTTAGACACTTAGATTTTTTTGAGTCATTTTAAATGCAGGATAGTTTATTTTATGCTTTTATAACAATTATGCTTTTCTAAACCTGGGATCCACCTTAATGAGAGACAAGGAAAAATACAGTTAGAATATATAAAGAAATTTAAAAAGTCAATTAAAATTATCAGTAAACAATAAATACATAAAATACAAAATATTTAAAATACAAAACACCCCAAAAACAAGGAGGAGGAAGGGGAGGAGGACAAGGATGAGGACAAGGATGAGATGTGGTGGAGGAGGTAGATGAGGAGGAGGAGGAGGAGAAGAAGCAGGAGAAGGATAAGGAAGAGAAGGAGGAGAAGGCAAAGGAGGATGGGAGGGAGAGGGGGAGGGGAAGGGGAGAGGAGGGGGAAGGAAGGGGAAGGGGGAGGGGAAGGAGAAGGAGAAGAAATGTCAGTGTTGGTTAATATGAGGAAATACTGAAATCATGAAGAATTATGGTAAGCTTGAAGCACTACAACATTCTAAAATACAAACTGCAGAACTTCACACCATGAGTGCTATGCCATGCATTACTCTTTTTGATAGAGAACACAATCAACTTTCTTGAGAATAAATTTTTAAAAATGATAAATTTATCTAGGGGATAATGAGGACTATAATCTTAGAAAATATTTTTCAGAGATGTTTAATCTGTTCTTCACAGATTTAAAAACATCTTTGGTGTGGCAGTTTCACTTTGAAATTATGTGTTTTTTTAATCAAGAATCATGGTTGGAGAATGGTCTACTATATAGGCCAGAAAATGGTAACACTCCTCTTTTTGTATCCTTACACTTACATAATTATTTGGCATTTGTTTTTCTTGAAATGTCAACCAAGACCAGTTATAGCATGAGTGTCAATGTCCAATGTGTGTCATAGAAACAAAGTTTTAAGTACTGCTAAGGAATAATAAGTAGCAACGTGGATCCATGTTAAATAACAATGTGGATCATAAAATACATTATGGCACGAACAAGAAAAAAATCATATTCATATATGTGCAGTAGGCAGTACTTTTGGTAAAATTTACAACTGTGAAGCTTTATTCCACAAAAAGAAACATGAATATTTAAGGACACATAGAAAATAGAATATCATTCATGTAAAAAATCTTGGAAATTAAGAATAAATTGAAATAAATGGAGAATTCCTGTCATAGGTAACTTTAATAATTACATTATGATTTAGAGCATAAGATTGATGAAATAAAAATAAAAATATATAATAAAAATAAAGGGAAAGAAGACAATATCTAGGTAAATTTAAGGGTTTGGGGGGTAGTAGTGGTGGTCTGTAACTCTTGACAATGATATCATAAACTAAAAAAATAATTTTAAAACCTCATTTAGCTTGCACCTTTCCCTTGTAGAATGTGAGGCAAGGATGGAAAATAACATGATATTTTAAAATGTATAAGTTAGATTTTATTAAATGTAACCTGCACTGGCATGATGTGGTCATAAAAACCTTTAATTCCTGAAAGGAGCTTATTAAAATGAGAGTAAAATCCAGAAATCTAACCCTAGTGAGCCACTCGTTTAACATAACCCAGCTTTCCTGTGATATCAGGAAGTATGTCATATAGCATTATGTGGTTACAGTTGTTTAGACATTTCAGTGTTGGCATAGAAGGAAGAGATAAAGTTCAGACTCATGAAGTTTCAGCTTTTCATATTGGACCTAATGATTTCTGATTTTATAGTTAGTCATAAAGTAAAATTCATAGGGCAAAGCCATGCTGTGTAACTTCTTATTGATGTATGTTTCTTGTCCATTGAGTAACTACTGGGCAGTGCAGCAAGATTCATGACAGCCACCCCCGAGACAGCTTCAATACATAGTTGGCTCATATTGTAGCAAGTCTTTCAGGAAGAAAATACTTAACTGCTTCTTTTCAGGTTTGTGTAAAAAAGGGTCAATTTTGGGTAGTTATTGTTGATTATACGTTAACGTTCACTGGAAGCAGGCTGTGGCTATTTTGGGATCAAGATGAAAGCTACAAGAAATGATAATTTAACTGGGAGCATAATTAAATGGGCTTTGTGCTTGGAATGCTAACTTCAGGGGATTGCTCACTAAACATTTGATGATAAGAGAAGAGACTTGAAGCCTTCTGGACTCCAGTTTTATTTATAAATACAAAGTTCAACACAGCCTTCAGGAACTCACTTGAAATTTTTGTAAAAGCAAAATTGAGTAAGCATACAAAGTTGTTTCTTATTCTTGTCTTATGAAAATACCACTGCCTTTCCACAGATTTTCAAAAGGACTTCCTCAGAATTCTGAGCAGAAACTACATTATCCTTGCTCCATATACATTGAATTGCAATGCCCATGCCATTGTTGGCATACTCCAAAGAATATAACAAAATGTTTTCAGGGATTGCCTTTGATTAAACAATGGTTATACTCACCAGCAAATCAACTCATAATTCCATGTCATTCACTGGTAAAAATTTAAACATAATCCATCACTTTACTTTCGTGTATCTCATCTTTTACAAAATAATTCTTCATTTTCAAGCATGTGAGCTTAAGAATATTTTCTTTAGTCCTCTCATAAAGATATTCATACATAATAGAATGAACACACACTCACACACACACCCCCACATATATATGAAGTTATGTGTGTATGTGGGTAGATATGTGGACTGTTTTGACAATGGACTGTTGTAAAGACAGTATGAGAGTCCTGGGGATAACAGCCTATCTTAAGCAATCTCTAATGCCTAGTTTCCAAACCAGACCCTCTGTTTGAATACTCTTTACTAATAAAGTGATGTTCATGTTACTTTTGGTTTGTTAATTTTATGTGTACACATGTTTGGCCTGCATGTGTGCATGTGCAACACATATGTGTGCTGCCCCATGAGGCCAGAATAAAGTGTTGAAATCATACAAAATGGAGCTCCAAACAGCTGTAAGAAACTGGGTACAGGAAACTGAATTCACATCCTCTGTAAAAGCAGTAAATATTCTTAATTGCTGAGCTATTTCTTCAGCCCTTCATGTCATATTTCTCAGTGGTCACATAGATAAAAATGATGAGTGTCCAAGTTTTCTGTTGTTGTTTCAGTGCTACAAAAATAATTGAAAATCATTTCATTTAGCTTCCAAGCTTGGAGTTTATTCTATTGTGTATGTCCAGTCAATCCAATGGTAAGCTGTAGAACTCTAATGTGTTTTTCCATCTACATGTAAGTTAATGAAGCACAGTATTTTGACTCTTGAATTTAAATTCTATTTCACATTCTGTTTTTTGAGGTCTTTAAATGTCTACATTTATCATCTTTAAACACACAGCCTTCAGACATTTAGCAAAGCTGAAAAAAATTACCTCTGAAGTCATTTGTTGCCTTTTTAAAATCTCATTTCAGTCTAGACCATGAGAAAGTAATTCAAGATGCCCACTTCTCAATTCTTCCTTTCAAATGTGAATACATAACAATTCTTTTAAAAGTCCCCATCATATTGTAATTGTTTTACTGATGACTTTCCACATTCACCACAACATTCTCCAGGGATGAGAGAGCTAATGAGAGAGCAATGTCTTTACTGGACTGAGCAGATGGAAGCTGCAGTTTGTAAATCTTCCATTTCTCAGTTTAACAGTTCCTATGTGCTGTGTAAATTGCACAATAAAACAGTGCAGAACATACTGATACTATATAGGCAGACAAAATATTTAATTTCAAATGTGTCATAGAGAACCTGAATATTGATAGAGTAAATATTTGAAGTAAATAGGCAATTATATACTTAGATATTTTGTTGGAGTGCCTACAGTTATAAAAGTGAGAAACTTAAAAGAATTATTTAAGTACTTTAATTAAAATTTATTTTGTATTTTTTGAGAATAATAATTGTTATTTTTATTTCAGGATCTCTTTACAATCTTCAAGGTGACAGAAAGTCCCAAAAGGCTTAAAAAATGGACTATAAATTTTTTTTACTGTTTTTTTATTAGATATTTTCTTTATTTACATTTTAAATGCTATCCTGAAAGTTGCCTATACCCTCCCTCCACCCTCTTCCCCTACTCACCCACTCCAACTTCTTGGCCATGGCACTCCCCTGTACTGGGGCATAACGAAAGGATGCACTATCCAGAGACTACCCCACCCAGGAATCCATCCCATCATCAGCCACCAAACCCAGACTCTATTGCATATGCCAGCAAGCTTTTGCTGAAGGGACCCTGATATAGCTATCTTGTATGAGGCTATGCCAGTGCCTGGCAAACACAGAAGTGGATGCTCACAGTCAGCTATTGGATGGGCCCCCAGTGGAGGAGCTAGAGAAAGAACCCAAGGAGCTGAAGGGGTCTGCAACCCTATAGGTGGAACAACAGTATGAACTAACCAGTACCCCCAGAGCTCGTGTCTCTAGCTGCATATGTAGCAGAAGATGGATTATAAGCTTAATGTCTACTACATTATAACTTAAGGAGAAGAGTTCTTAAAATTATTGAATTTTAGCATATGAGTACTCTGATAAAAATATAGTCAAATGATATATTCCTGTTACAACACTAGATTTTTTTTTCAAAAAACAAAATAATATTTAGTTTCAAATCTAGTGATGTCTACTAAAAAGACATAGATATTGATGGATGGTCTGGTTTACTTCTTCAGCCAATATAGCTTACATTAAGTTAATGAAAACTAACTGGCAGAGTGTTCTTCCACTGGAAGGCACATAGATATTAATAAGACAACAAGAATCCAAGGAGAGAGATCTTGAAAGGAGTGGTGATTGAATACAGTGAAATAAGTAGTGAATGGAGAATAATAGAAGAGAAAGAATTTAAGTCTTCAATTAAATATTTTTTTTTATTATTATTTTCTTTATTTACATTTCAAATGCTATCCCGAAAGATTCCCATACCCC
>NC_034611.1:26768829-26791075 GCF_900095145.1 Mus pahari | reverse complement strand
AAGGTGTTGGGTGCTGGGTCAGCCTGCGGACAGCCGCCAGGCGAACACCCCTCCTGGGCAGCCAATTAAATATTTTTAAAAGAAACACGTCCCACCATACTGTTAGATTATCATAGCAATGCATTTTATAGGCATTTTATATTTAAAAAGCCCGTAAAGAGAATAAAGTGCTTCTCTAAGAAAAATGATAAATATTTGCATGTGATAGATATATTGGTTTCCCTAAATATAACATTGGATGATGTATTCATCTCTTAAAATATCAAATATACTACACAAGCATGCAAAATGATTTTGTCAAATACAAACAGTAAACAATAAAAATGTAGTTTAAGACTAGTTTGCTGTACACACACTGATCACTGTTTTTGCAGTTTCATATTTTCCTGATTATAATTTGTTAATTAAGCTATGTGCTAATAGTTATAAACTGACAGATTTTTTTCTTTTCCAGGGCTAATGATCATTTCTGAGGATGTTATTTACTTGTCTTCAAGTCAGCTTTTTTCCATTTAGGACATAGTGAGAATTCAGTTTTCACCAATTGAATGGAACGTTGAAATAAATGACATAATAAGAGGAGAGAAGAACCTAAAACTGAGGGTTTGATTTCCAGGACAAAAGTGCATTGTCTTCAATAAACAAAGCTATGTCACTTAGTGTTTATGAAATGGAGATCATACATTATCTACTGATTTTAGGCAAGAACATAATGAAAAAATTAAGTATTGTGGCTGTGATAATTCTTCTATTCACACAATACCTTCTGTTCCTCTTATTAGAGATGAATATTGATATTGGTGGTTTAATTATGATGATGAGCATGTTAGAGTTAGGGGAAAATATATGATTTTGTTTATACTGTATGAATATCACAAATCATTTTACTATTCAAAATAATTAATATATTATCACTTTAAAATTTTTGAAAGTGTCTTACAGGTATATAATGAATTTTAGTCCTTCTTTACTGTATCACCATTCTAATTCCTAAAATGTCATCTAGGGAAACCCTTCTTTGCAATAAACTCCCTTTCTAATTTCATGTCTCTGTGTATGTGTGGAAACAAAAAATATCTGTATTGAGTTTAAATGGAACTGCTTTCATAAGCATGGATGAGTGCTTATATGCAATAGCACTGGCTACAACATATTAATGTTTACATTGCTGTAAAAATTGGCATCTCTTTAGTCAGCCACAGTTATTCATCAACACTCTTTTGGTGAGTAATAAGTTTTCATGTGTCTTTTAGCCTTCCATGGTCAACTATGAAAGGGTCCCACTTTTTAGGTCTTATACAGATAACCAGAGATGCAATGAGTTCTAGAGCATGTTGTTCATGTTAAGTCCAGAAGAGTTCTTCACACCCTTGACTCTTAACATCTTTTGACCTTTTTCTTTTCTTTTCTTTTCTTTTCTTTTCTTTTCTTTTCTTTTCTTTTCTTTTCTGTTTGTTTGGTTTTTATGTTTTGTTTTGTTTTTCCAAGACAGGGTTTCTCTGTGCTGCCCTGGCTGTCCTGGAACTCACTTTGTAGACCAGGCTGACCTTTTTCTCCACAGTATACCTTGAACTTTCAGTATGCTTGTGTGGCATAGATGTCTGATTGAAGTTCCAGTAGTACACAGTAACATATCATCTCCACTTTAAACCATTATGACTCTCTGCATCAACTGCTGCTGTCCAGTATAAAAAACTTCTCTAACACGAGCTAAGAGTGACAGTCATGCACAGGTATAAAGATCAGTATTTATAAAAACAATTTGATAACACTTTCATTTAGCAAAATAGTTGATAGAGTCTCCCTTATGGATTATAAACTTTAACCAAAGTTCTTGGACAGGTTTAAAGAAGTGAGTATAAGTTTTTTTTTTCTTGTAGGTAGCCTTAAATTGAATTGGACATTGTTTGATTAACTTATAACCTTTATGTCACTACTGCACAAATGAGCATTTCTTATCAGATCTGTCATTGCTGTAGTTCATACCTTTTATACCTTGGTAAAACTATTGGTAAGTTTTCTCCCCAATAAGCTTGTATAGCATCTTCTAGACCTGTGAAATCTAAATAGCAGAGAAGAATCTTCCAAGTAAAACTTGGGCTGATTTACTCATGGGCTTTGACCGATGCATGTTATAATATCTCATTATCAAGTGCTGATGAGCAACCAAGGTAACTAGCTATTAACAATCATGTTATACATATCTTGTCATAGAATTTTGCTTTATAACCTATGGTTGTCTTGGAGAAGCATTATTGCGCTATGTAGGGTACCTCCATTTAAACTGTTTTAAGTTTTATTTTCATGTTTTACAAAATAGTACCATGTCCAATTTTCCGAGAAACCTCCAGACTGATTTTCAGAGTGGTTGTACCAGCTTACAATCCCACCAACAATGGAGGAGTGTTCCCCTTTTCCACATCCTCGCAGCATCTGCCGTCACCTGAGTTTTTGACCTTAGCCATTCTGAGTGGTATAAGGTGGAATCTCAGGGTTGTTTTGATTTGCCTTTCCCTGATGAATAAGGATGTTGAACATTTCTTTAGGTGCTTCTCACGCATTCATTATTCCTCACTTGAGAATTCTTTCTTTAGCGCTGTACCTCAATTTTAATAGGGTTACTTGGTTCTCTGGAGTCTAACTTCTTGAGTTATTTGTATATATTGAATATTATCCCTCTTTTGGATGTAGAGATAGTAAAGATGTCTTCCCAATCTGTTGGTTGCCATTTTGTCCCATTGACAGCGTCCTTACTTTATAGAAGCTTTGCACTTTTATGAGGTTCCCATTTTTCAATACCTTGAACACCAGAGCATAAGCTATTGGTGTTCTGTTCAGGAAGTTTTCCCCAGTGCCTATGTGCTCAAGGCTCTTCCCTACTTTCTTTTCTATTCATTTCAGTGTATCTGGTTTGAAGATGATGTTCTTGATTCACTTGGACTTAAGCTTTGTACAGGAAAATACTTATGGATTGATTTGCATTCTTCAACATGCTAACTGCCAGTTGAACCAGCACCATTAGTTGAAAATGCTGTCTTTTTTCCACTGGACAATTTTTTTGTGTGTGTGAGTTCACTTTTGGGTCTTCAATTTTATTCCATTGATCTACCTGCCTGTCACTGTACCAATACCATGCAGTTTTTATCAGGATTGTTCTGATACAGCTTGAGATCAGGGATGATGAATTCCCCAGAGGCTCTTTTATTGTTAAGAATAGTTTTCTCTATCCTGGGTTTTTTGTTATTCCAGACGAATTTGGAAATTGCTCTTTCNAACTCTATGAAGAATTGATTTGGAATTTTGATGGGGATTACACTGAATCTGTAGATTGCTTTCAGCAAGATGACCATTTTTACTATATTAAACCTGCCAATCCATGAGCACGATACATCTTTCCATTTTTTGAGATCTCCTTTGATTTCTTTTTTCAGAAATTTGAAGTTCTTGTCATACAGATCTTTCACTTGCTTAATTAGAGTCACACCAAGATATTTTATATTATTTGTGACTATTGTGAAAGTTGTTGTTTCCCTAGTTTCTTTCGCAGCCTATTCATCCTTTGAGTAGAAGAAGACCACTGATTTGTTTGAGTTAATTTTATATCCAACCACTTTGCTGAAGTTTTTTTTTTTTTTGTTTTGTTTTTTTTTGTTTTTTTTTATCAGCTTTAGGAGTTCTCTGGTGGAATTTTTTGGGTCATTTAAACACACTATCATATCATCTGCAAATAGTGATATTTTGACTTCTTCCTTTCCAATTCATATCCCTTTAACCTCCTTTTGTTTTCTAATTGCTCTGACTAGGACTTCCAGTACTATATTGAGCAGGTAGTGTGAGAGAGGCAGCCTTGTCTAGTCCCTGATTTTAGTGGGATTGCTTCAAGTTTCTTCCCATTAAGTTTTATGTTGGCTACTGGTTTGCTGTATATTTCTTGTATTATGTTTAGGTATGGGCCTTGAATTCCTGATCATTCCAAGTCTTTTAAAATGAACGGGTATTGGATTTTGTTAGATACTTTCTCAGTATCTAATGAGATAATCATGTTTTTTATTTTTTTGAGTTTGTTTGTATAGTGGATTATGTTGATGTATTTCCATATATTGAACAAACAAAACAAACAAAAAATAACAATAATTGTAAAGTTTATAAACCAGTAAAAAAATAATAAGGAAATTAAAGTTACAGATACACACACACACACACACACACACACACACACACACATATATATATATATATATATATATATATATATATATATATATATTGTTGTTATTTTTGTTTTGTTTGTTTGTTTGTTTGTTTGAGACAGGGTTTCTCTGTGTAGCCCTGGCTGTCCTGGAACTCACTCTGTAGACCAGGCTGGCCTCGGAATCAGTAATCCCCCTGCCTCTGCCTCCTAAGTGCTGGGATTAAAGGCATGCGCCACCACTGCCCCACAAGTTTTAAATATTTTAACAATAATTTTTACAGGGGCATATAAAGTAGACAAAACTTGATGTTTTTGGATGTGGACATGAAAATTTGATAATGTGCTTATTGTTTAGTGACTTTTATAACAAATGATACTCAACCAACTCTACTGTGATATACAGATGATTCAGATTTATATGTTCATGTATGTATCCATTAAGGAATTGCAGTATAGTGTAGGGTTTTGTTTATAAGTCTGGATCAAGAATTACAGCCAAATTTCTGGAATGGTGGCTCAGTTGGTAAAGTGTTTGCCATAAATACATTAGTACTTAGGACCTTGTTTCGATTAGTACCCAAATGAGAAAGCTATATGTGGTGATATGAATTTGTAATCTCAGCATGAGAAGGTAAAAACAGGTATGTCTTTGGAACTTTCTAAGACAATAACCTTATCCTAACTAGTGATGCCAGATTAAAAAAAAAAGAGAGATCCCAATATATAATCAAGGTGGATGTGTTATGGCTAAACACATCCAACTTTAACCTTGGGAAATTACACTCTTCCAAGTACTAACCCTGTACCTATAAACATATGCACTTTTATACTTACACACACACATGCACGCAAAGCATAACGTAAGAAACTTTAATTTAAGAGGGCCCATAGTGGGGGTGTACTCTCATTAAAACTGAGACTATATACAAGACAATATGCCAGTTTGCCAAGAGTCTGCAAAGGTAATCCACAATCAGGTATGCTTTTATTTTATTTTGTTTTGTCTGTTTTGGTGGTGAAACAAAATAGTTGACTTTTGTCACAAGATGCAAGTATTGGCTGTTATAGTATCCTTGGCAACAAAACAGATTCCTGCACTGTTTTTTTCTTCTAGTATAAACACTTAGTTTTCATGTCCATGCTAAAAAAGAAAAAAAGAAATATAAGGGTGTACTTAAGAGTGGAGGTCATTTTTCAGTTTAGTATTATTAGAGCTCATAGAATAAACCATTATTGTTGGATTAAAATGAATGGCCCAAATATTTTGATTATCACACATTATTTGTTTTTATACTTTACAAACCATAAAAATGGTGTCTTTGTATTATTAGTGCTTTATTTTACATTGACATACAAAAGTAGAAAGAATTCTAAGCTTATTAAAATACAATCAGTTTAATCAAGAACAACTATAAGAACAGTTGAGTTCAACCCATGGAGTGGAACTACCTTGCTCAATTTTGTTTTTTCATGGTTCACTTTCCAAATAGAAGGAGCTTAATGAAGTAGAAAGTACATACACTTCAGAACTTAAAGTTCAAGTTAAATAGGCATACTTTAGAAGTTTAGAGGTTTAGGTCATATTATGCAACTTATTTAATTATCTTGGCTAAAAATTGGATCATTAACTATTTAACTGTTATATATATATATATATATATATATATATATATATATATATATATATATATTGCAGTGAGCTATACATTTCATTTCCCAGATTAACAAAAAGACAATATGAGTGTATTAATATCTTCATAACTATGCTGATGACATTCTAAAAATATCTCTCATCCACCATCACATAGTGTATTATTCCTTCTCTTTTCAGTGATTGTAGGAGCCTGTGTACTTTCATAATTCTTCACCATGTATTCAGAAATTACCGACTGTAGCATATTTCCTAGAACATTAACCAAAACAGTCAAAATAAGAAGCTGTACACTATACTGTTAGAGGGTACATTATAGTTTAAGTTTTAGTTGAAATGAAGGAAAGTAGATTTGTGCTTGCCTCTTATAAACAATAATGCATTAAATATACTACACTGTTAAAAATCTTAACCAACATTTCATATTTGATATCCATAGAAAGCCAAGAATATGAGCAGAATATGAGTAGAATATTGACCGCAAGGGGGATTTAATGTAGCAAGGAGACTTAGTTTTGAGAGAATCTTTTTTCTTAAAATATGCTCAATATTCAAGTTTGTGAATAAACAGAAAAGTAAACTATATGACTATTACATTTCTATGATGATTCAAGTCTGTTTGCTCTACAAGAATAAATTTTCGTCAAGTATTATGAATGAACTAAATAACTCTTGAAGTCTAATGTAAAATGCTCTAGTATTTTGGAAAAATTTGTTTATCTTCTAGTTCTTTAATAAATATTAAGTGTCTTGGTGTCTGTACCAAAGAAGACATGTAAAACCTTTTCTTTCTAGAGCTTTATTAAATATCTATTTTCTTATATATCCAAATACATATATGAAAATATATACATCATACCATATGTAATGTTATATTATATATAGACATGCTTCTTTAAACAAGACTGTCATGAAGATATCCAGGGGAAAATATCCCAATGCTCTATTATGGTGCCATTAGAAATAATAGGTATACTGAAATAAAATGAACTCGCAAAATAACTGACTAGGACATGTAAAAATGAAAATCAGATTTTATATCTGATTTACATATAATTTAAGCATATCTACTTTGGCAGTATTTTCATAGATTGCTTGTTAAGTTTGGCTAGATTTTCGAATAATATTCTTGCATAAATGGCCCAATTGAATGATTAGGGTTAATCAAAGGGATACAAGTCCATTCTATTTGTCCTTGAATTTTTTTTTATGAAAATCTGAGCACCAAAATATTTCTTCGAAATTATCTTTACCACTTCCTGCAGCTAGCCATGAGGCTAATTTTAGCAGAGGTTTGAAATTAGGCAATAGAATAAAACAGACTGACAATCTGGTCAAGACTCTAATTTATACTCTCCTTTAATGTTAAAGTTAGCCTTTTTCATGGCTCAAAGACCAAAGAAGCACTAAACATTGAGACCTACCATTAAGTCAGAGAAAATAATATATCTAAATCCCACTTCCGCATATTTGTTTCTCATCCCTCTTTTTACCAATCCTGCCCTCATGAATGAGTAGCTATGGTTCTTGAGTTACACAGGAAGTAGCAATCTATGCTGGATATGCCTAATCTTGCTCTATCATGGATATCTGTTCCATCCTACTCTCACTAAAATAATTTATTCAAAGAAAATTGTCTTGAAACTTTTTCCAAAAGAACTTCTTCTTTGCAACTAATAATTTTTCAAGAAACTGATGGTAAGAGGAGGGCATTTTGGGTGTAAAGTCTGGAATTAGCAGTTGAGAGAAGAAGGAGGAAACAGGTTTAACCAAAAAATGGTTGAGTGAAGTCAGAGTCTGAGAGGGCTTTGACCATTACAGCAGGAAGTTGTGTTCCAAATGCTTATAGAGTTCCAAATTATCAGACCCATGTGCCACAAGTTACTCAGTCAGCACATGCATCTCCCTAGGGAGCTGTGAACTTAGGGACAGCTGTTACCAGAGCAGACATCTGGACACAGTGTTGACTGGACTACCCAGTGTTAAACAAAAAGCTGCCTTTGAAGAATAGTCTAGATGAAATCTTTCTGCGTCATTCGATCAAGTAATTCATACCAAAGTCCTATGTGCTAATGACTTAATTCAACGATTACTTAAATATATCCCTTCTAATAACTGTTAGAAACTGTCCTTGGCAAAAATATTATGAGCTCAAGTTCTCTTTGTTGTTGCTTTCTTATTTGTTTTTGTTTATTCAGGACAGTGTTTCTATGTATGTCTTTGAACTTGCTTAGTAGACCAGGATGGCTTCAAAGTCTCAGAATCACTGGCTATTTCAACCTAAGTACTGTGATTTAAAGACATGTACTACCACATGTAACCGACACGTACTCAAGCACAGTAATTCTACAAAACACAGTGCATTACAAAATTAAAGAATTTCCTTTGTTGTAGTTTTTATACTTATTCACATTAACACTTTTAAAGGGTATGACATTATGGTTCACATACCAAGAAGAAGTACATAAAGTACTACTGAAATTGATACTGACGTTTTAATTTATAAAGATAGTATATTTTAAATTAATGGGTTGATTAAGAACACTAATGACTCATACAATACAATTTAGGGTATTTACTTACAGAGTCTAGTTCATAAAATTTGCTAGTTTATAAGACTTCTAAAGATAGAAACTCTTAATGCAAAATATTGATGAAGACACCACTAAGGCACATGTCATGAAAAAAACAAACAAACAAACAAAAAAAACAAACAAAAAAACCCCAAGTATTTCTATGATTATAGCCAAGGTGTCTTTGGAGACACTTAAAGAATATTGCCTGCTGTGTTTGAAGAAAAATCAACTACGATGGCCTAGAATTCTTGCTCATGTAATTCAAAGTAAAACTAAGCATCATATTAGGAAAATATAAGCAGCTCTTGCTCTAGCTTTGTCTTTTCTTTCAGAGAGACAGTTCTTAGACTGAAAAGTCTATAATCATCACCAGAAAAAACTTATCACACACCAGGATGAGCAAGGAGGTACTGAAATTACTGATAGAATTTACTTGGACTCACAGAGACTCATTGGTACTGAACCAACATTAGGCAGCCTTCATGGGTTTAACATAGACAATCTGTACACATGTTTTAGGTGTGTAGCTTTGAGTTTTCTGAGACTCCTAACTGCCACCGACCACCTCAGTCAGGTATAGGGGTCCCTGGGACAATGGTCCTCAAAGACTAGGTGGGTAAGGATTCGGTGGTGACAAACAGAAACAAACAGAGAGGCAGTTTGAATCTGAGTACATTTTGCAGCTCTCAACCAAGGGTTTTTATACATAAACAAACAGTTATTACAACTCTGAGAAGATGTGTTCAATGAAGCAGTCATGGATAGGACAGATATCATCATAGTCATTTGGCACAGTAAAGCACAAAAATCATCCAAGGCTAGCGGCATAATTCCAAGAGCAGGTTAATAAATTTTTATAGTCTGTTATTATTTAACATCTAGCACTTGTTTTTGAATCTTCAAAATGTAAATTTAAACTATTTTAATTCTTTTGATTTAAAGCATTACAAAACAATATACCAAAGCCCACTTCTGATGACACATGTGTAGCCATATGAAGTTTTGTTGTTGGTAAAGTTTTTAATCTATCAATAGTATCTTGTAAATGATTTATAAAGTGAAGCGCTGGTTTCCTCAGAGATAAGGTCATGGCTAGTGCCCCCATCTCAAGGGATGGTATCGTACCCATTATTCTCGCTCAAGATCTTAGCCTAGGCCATCAGGAAGATATCATAAGTAAGAAAAAGAATAAAAGAAGATAAAACAGATAAATTGCCATGAGAACTACAACTCAATAATTTTTCTCCGGCCAAGAGTTCCACAACTGATTCCAGGAGACCGCCTTCTTTTGAAATCTACTGCCTCAGTCTGTGGAACTTGTGACACGGAGCCTACTGGAATTGGTGTGGCACCTAACAGAGTGAATATTGGCTCTTTGCCACATTTTCGCTTGCTTTTGGGACCTCTGTCCTCCTATCGAGTTTCCTTTTCCCGCCTCAATATGAGGAGAGATGTCTAGTTTTATTGCAACTTAATAGGCCATGTTTGCTTGATATAACTAGGAGGCCTGACCTGGCATTTTCTGGGGGTGGGGGAAGTGGAAGTGGAATGGATGGAGATACGAAATATGGAAGGGAAAGAGACTGGGAAGAGAGGAAGGCAGGGAGGCTGTATTGGGTTGAAATAAATGAGAGATTAAATTAATTTAAAAAAAAAATCCAAAAAGTAAGTACTGATAAGCAAAGACTTTTAGGGATAGATGAATGTGATTGGGTAAAAACATATGCACTTTAAAATAAACCAATTAATTGAAAATAAGTGTTCTAAATGAGAACTATCAAATAGCAGATTGATAAATACTGGGTGGAAATTTATAATAATAATGTTTCTTCACAAATTAATTCTGCCAAAATAACTTGATTTTACATTTAATTACAATTTTATGGACTAATTTTATACAATAATATAAATATTCCTAAATGTGGAAGTAAAATAAGATGTGCTAATGGATTATTTGTTGCCTGATATTAATGTTGCTTTGTTGATTCTTCTTTGATCAGATTGCTTCCTAAGGAGCCTTGATTGATTTGGTGAAGTTCTCTTCGAGGAAACAGTTTGTATGCCACTTGATGCTATTTTGAACATAAGTTTAAGAATTTTATTCTAGCTTGCTGGGCATTTCTATCAGTTACTTGGTTGAAAACACATAAGGCAAGATTTGCTTATCCTCAAATAACACAAACTTAGAGAATAGATGAGTTGATAGAAATTCAAACGCTGGACAACTTCAAGGGACTGACAGTAAAGCTTCAGGCTGAGATCAATATAACAAAAGCATAGGCTACTACACATACTGTTGTTCATATCCTTGGCACAGCATTTCTTTCAGAAGGCCCAGAATTCATAACCTTCATACACTTTGAACGTTTTAAAAAACAACTAACAATGTGTTCTAATATTGAGTATAAGATGTTGTTTAGAAGTTTAAAATCATTTTAGATTCAAATAGTGAAATTGTTCTGTTCCAAAATTAAATTCAGTCATTTTCTACTTTGCCCTTAAAAGAACACACCAGGGTAAATTCTTTCTTTCTTTCTTTCTTTCTTTCTTTCTTTCTTTCTTTCTTTCTTTCTTTCTTTCTTTCTTAGATATTTTCTTTATTTACATTTCAAATGTTATCCCCTTTTCTAGGTTCCTCTCCGAAAATT
The DNA here is from genome assembly GCF_900095145.1 of Mus pahari. NCBI lineage: Eukaryota > Metazoa > Chordata > Mammalia > Rodentia > Muridae > Mus > Mus pahari. Next base: position 26,780,008 of record NC_034611.1, on the reverse strand, counting down.
CCCTATACATTCCCCCCTCAACCCTGTTCCCCAACCTATCCATTCCCTCTTCCTGGCCCTGGCATTCCCATATATTGGGGCATATAACTGTCACGGGACCAAGGGCCTCTCCTCCCACTGATGACCAACTAGGTTTTCTTCTGCTACATATGCAGCTAGAGACATGAGTCCCACCATTGGTGGTTTAGTTCCAGGGAGCTCTGGGAGTACTGGTTAGTTCATAATGTTGTTCCTCCTATATGGCTGCAAACCCCTTCAGCTCCCTGGGTACTTTCTCCAGCTACTTCATTGGGGGCTTTTCTTTACCATGATGTTTTAATAAGATATAGACATATAACATAGATTTGAAACTAAAGGACTAAAATATATGGTTATGTTATGTGAAAGAAAAAAGAAGTTTTAATGGCCTGTTGCCTTTAACTAGGAGAAAGCTAGAGACAAAGATTAATGTTGGTATCTAATATACAGTTATAAGCAGAATGGAATAAGCCTGTGAGATGATGTTTCCAAGTAAAAGATGAAGATGTTTGTATGTTTGTGTATTAGTCTCCTAGGGCTACCAGAACAAATTACACAAACTGGATAACCTAAAACAGCAGAAATATTTTCTTTTGCAGTTTTGGAGGCTGCAAGACATCAAAAAGGCTTTTCTCCTTCTAAAGTCTTAAGTGAATGATGATCTCTGGCTTGCCCATGCTTTTAGTAACTGCTGCACTTCTTGGCAGCAATTAGATGTTGTACTGCAGCGTATTCGAATCTGCACTGCATTGCTATATTCTTACTTTCTGTCTCCATAAGATCCGCTTAGGTGGACAGAGATAATTTAAGGCCCACCCTAATTCACTGACCTCCTTGATTGCTCATATCTGACAGAATTCTATTCTCAAAGTAACACTCTGGAATTTCAGGTAAGTATTAATTTGGGAGCTATGTTGTTTAACCTAGTATAGTTGGATTTGCTTACTTGCTTTTCAGTAATGATGGAGTTATTCAGTTCACTTAGTAATAACTTTAAAATCAACTGGTACCATTTACAGTGAAAACAGAGTGCTTTATGAGACCGTAAGCTCTGGTGCTGGGCTTTGTAATCAGATGCTGAAACACTAAGTCACCAATTTTGAGACATAGAGTCCTATCTTTGGCATTCAGGAAGAGATAGAATTAAACCAGACAGTTTCCAGTACTTCCCCATTCTCTGTGAGTTTGATGAAAAAGAATGTATTTTCAAATTTTCAGCTGAGGTCTTGTGAAAGGTAAAGAGGGGGAATTTAGATTTATGTATGAAATAAAGTAGAAGTAAAACTTTGGTTCTCTGGCTTTAGACAGAAAAAAAATGACTATAGAAAATGCAGAATCATTACTGATACTGTGACAGACAGTCCCTGGCCTAAGCCTTTATAATTTCACTTGCATGATATTTATTTCTAAATTATCCTGTTTCTTTTAAGGTTAATGTGATAGTTAATGAATTGATAGATTGACCACTAGAGAGTGTCACTATTTGAAAGGATTAAGAGGTGTGGCCTTGCTATAAGAAGGATTTTACTGGACTTTCACATTTCAAAAGCTCATGCAAAGCCTAGAGTGTGTCTCTCAGCCAGTCATTTAGGATGATCAGGATCCACCCTTGAGCTAATTATCTGGCATCATTCCTGCACTGTGCTTCCCATCATGATGATAATGAATTAAACCTGTGAAATTGTAAGCACGGCCTTACCTATGTGCTTTCCTTTATGAGAGCCTTTGTTGTGGTGTTTCTTTAGAACACTAAAGAAAAGTGAGTACAACCCACCTTACTTCTAACAAATAAAATATGCCAAACATAAAGGAGTTTTTCAGATGTGAACGATGTCCTACTTTAGTTGGTTGAATTAGTCCTGGGTGAGCCTGACTTCTTTGGAGAAATGCCATTAAAACTTTCATTAATTCATCAGTTATGTGAGAGATGGAGTTTCCCTTGGAATTAATGAAGTAAATATTTCTTTGAAAAAGCTACATGGAAGAGGAGAACTAGACTCTTCTACACAAGGATAACCATCAGATGAAACTCCTAAGCTGAGATGACTGTGAAGATAGTGGTATGCATTAGTTTTGTATCCATCAACCAAGGAAATTAGGAAAAGACATCAGTAACTAGAAACAGGAAGAGACAGAGAGGGATCAACCTAAGAGCCTTGAGAGAGAGAATGTGATCTTGCAAACACCTTCCTTGAGCTTCCAGAATGGCCAGAGGATAAATGATATTTGTTTGAAGGCATACTCTATGTGGTAACTTGTTATAGAAGCCATGTGAGACCATTACAGAATTACATTTGTTAAGCACACCGACTTGGAGAAGTCTCTTCTCCGATTGAGTCAGTCTCCGAAGCATTCACTTCAATCAGAACCTATGAGATGACACCAAGCAGAGGAGGGTACATGTTGGTTTTAATCCAACTTCTGACCTGGAAAACTGTGAGAAAAATCAGTTTGCTATCTGAAGCTAATGAGCTTATGATAATTTCCTATATAACAAGTGGGAACTATTACATGTGTGAGACACGGTGTTACCCATGTCTGTGGTAATTTTCTTTGAATCTGGAAGCAGTGAAGAAGTAACTTGATACTCTACCCTCTTAATCTCTTGGATGTATGAAAACCACATACCTAAGCAACTAATTTAAGATGTTATATAATCAGTTTCTACATAACGATAACACATGTGGTTTAGGGTCAAATGCTTGCTTTTTGGTCTAGGGTTCAGTGTCTGGGAGGCCTCAAGGTTCCAGGTTAGTTGACTCTGTTGGTCTTGTGGGATCCCTATCACTTCACATCCTTCAATCCTTCCCCCAACTCTTGCCTAATGTTTGACTGTGTGTCTCTGCGTCTGCTTCAGTCAGCTGCTAGGTACAGCCTCTCAGAGAACACTTATGCTAGGTTTCTGTCTTTAAGCATAGGGGAGTATCGGTAGTAGTATTGGGGATTGGTTCTTCCCCATGGGATAGGTCTCAAGTTAGGCCAGTAATTGGTTGGCCATTTCCTCAATCTCTATTCAATATTTGTCCCAGCGTATTTTGCAGGAAGGTCACATTTGGGTTGTGTTGAAGACGTATTTGTGCTTTGTGGGTGGGATGATGTCCTTATCCTATAATAGGAGTCCTGAGTAATGATTTCAGAAGAGAATGAATTCGCCAACCAGTGGTGCTTGCAATACAACTGGTTTTTAAACATATGCTCCTTAATAATACTAATAATACTTAATAATAATAATGAGTCAGAAACATTCAATGCAGGAAAAACAACTATGTGATCAGAGGACATTATTTCAAGGTTTTAATTATCAATGATTAGTTATATTCGTTTTAATCTTTGGAAGCAATTAATTGAAGCATTAATAAGATTCTTAAAGTAGTTGAATAATCCTTAGTGAGGTAACCCAATCACAAAAGAAGTCATTAGATATGCACTCACTAATAAGTGGATATTAGCCCAGAAACTTAGAATACCCAAGATACATCTTTCAAAACACAAGAAAACCAAGAAGGATGACCATCNTGTGGATACTTCATTCCTNCTTAGAATAAGGAACAAAATACCCATGAAAGGATATAGGTACAGAGACAAAATTTAGAGCTAAGATGAAAGGATGGACTATCCAGAAACTACTCCATCCGGGAATCCATCCCATCATCAGCCACCAAACCCTGATACTAATGCACATGCCAGCAAAATTATGCGGAAGGGACCCTGATATAGTGGCCTCTTGTGAGGCTATGCCAGTGCCTGGCAAACACAGAAGTGGATGCTCACAGTCAGCTATTGGATGGAACACAGGGCCCCCAATGGAGGAGCTAGAGAAAGTACCCAAGGTGTTGTAGGGGGCTGCAACCCTGTAGGTGCAACAACAATATGAACTAACCAGTACCCCCTGAGCTCGAGTCTCTAGCTGCATATGTAGCTGAAGATGGCCTAATTGGCCATCATTGGGAAAAGAGGCCCCTTGGTCTTGTAAACTTTATATGACCCAGCACAGGGGAAGGCCAGGGCCAAGTAGTGGGAGTGGGTGGGTAGGGGAGCAGGGGCGGGGGGGTGTATAGGGAACTTTCGGGATAGCATTTGAAATGTAAATAAAGAAAATAATAATAAATTAAAAAAGTAGTTGAATAATTTTTTCTAAAAGTAAATGGGTAGACAGCTGAAGAAAACAGTAAGAAGTCATGGATAACCTCCATCAAAGCATGAACATATTAGTAAACAGTAATTAAGAAACTAAATGTCATATATAGGGAATACTGTGTGACCACACAAAACAACAGTGTCATCATTCTTGAAACATTAACTTATTTGTGCAAGCAAAAAATATCAATCCCATATATGAAAGATCTCGGGGGTCCTGGAAATGAGGTGGAGTGGGGAGGAGGTCTAGGATGTAAGCAGTCAGAGAGTGGATGGGAAGGGGTGGAGAATGGAATATGGAATGCAAAAAAATGAATTACAAATAAAATGAAATTTAAAAAAAAATCAATTCCATGAACTGGGGATGTTATACCAGAGACTATGTTTATAGAGATTGATAAATGTTAAGGTCTTAATATATATTACAAATATTCTTTTAATAGAAAACACTTGACTTAGAAAATAAATATTAAAGTTAATTTTAAACCTAAGTATTCATAAAGATGAAGATAAAGACGGGTATAAATAGATCCATTGTAAACTCATTGATTAAGAAGTAATAAACCAACATACTGTAAGATCTTTCTTTTGCTGACAGGTACATCTCCAATATCTATAAAATAATTAACATATGATAAGAAATAGATAAGTTGGCAGGGCGTTGTGGCACACGCCTTTAATCCCAGCACTTGGGAGGCAGAGACAGGCAGATTTCTGAGTTCGAGGCCAGCCTGGTCTACAGAGTGAGTTCCGGGACAGCCAGGGCTACACAGAAATAGATAAGTTTTTGGAAATGAGTAAAGATTTAATGCTTTATTTTCACATTAACCTGACAGGTTTTTATTGTGTCTTTAAAATGTGCGAGATAAGCTTCTCCTTGTTGGAAAATTTCAGTACCAGGCTGTCTGGACATTTGATTTGGCTAACAGATATTTAAGCAGTTAAAAGGTGTTTATCATTATTAAGATAATTCCAAGAAAATTTTGAGACCCGTTAATAAAGAATGCTTGTGAGCCAGGTGTGGTGGCACCTGCCTTTAATCCCAGCTCTCAGGAGGCATAGGCAGGCGGATTTCTGAGTTTGAGGCCAGCCTGGTATACAAAGTGGGTTCCAGGGCAGCCAGGGCTATACAGAGAAACCCTGTCTTGAAAAAACAAAAACAAAACAAAACAAAAAACCAAACAAACTAAAAAAAGAATGCATGTTCCACTGTTGACTGTGATGATATAACAAGAAGCACACCATCATTTCCCACTGTAGGTAATAATTGATATTAAACAAACAAACAAAAAAACCACTTTTGGGTAAGTGCCTAAAAGTTTAGGAGGAAGATGGGAAAGGAAGGAGGGATGGAGGGAAGAAATGAGGAATGGAGAAAACACACCTATGAAGACATAGAGAGGAAAGTATGCAGATTTTGATGAATTCTGATATTTTCGGTTTTGAAGGAAGCCTTATTTCTGCTAGATGTGGCAAATGACAGAAGTAATACAAATGCCTACATTAGAGAATTATCACATTCATAAAATTAATATACATAGGTAAAGCATGGTCATAACCATAGATCAAGTGTTTTGTAAATAGTGATGCTCAAAATAATACTACAGCTAGCTTCATTTTCTTGAGTGGCTATAAAACACTAATTTTTAGATTTTCTTTGATTTTTTTCAGATTATAATTTTATAATTTCTCTTTCTTTTTCCTCCCTCTTAAACACCTCCACACAACCACCTGCACTCTTTATCAAATTCATGACCTATGATTAAGTAATTTTTACACACATACACACACACACACACACACACACACACACACACATATGCACACACACACATACTGCTGAGGTTTTATAATGTTACTTATATTCATGATTTCAGGGCTTTTAGCTAACATAATAGACCAAGGAAGACTGAATCATTCCTGTGACATCTCTTAATACTTGAATCTCTTGCTCTTGGAAAAGATTGACTTTATGGATGTGTGGAATAAATAAATGTCTTTTAAATTTTATGAGCTATTGATTTTAATGCATTGGCCACAATTGCTGCTCTTTGTCGAGATGAGATAACTCACTCTGTTGGGGAATTGTGATTATATCATGGAATGTATTAAGATGAACAGTTAAATCTTTTTGGTTAGACTTCAAGCCTTTGCAACTCTGTTGTGTTTCACTATATGCTCCTTTAAAATTTTAGTCTCCTTTGTGTCATTGTGAACATCAAAAGATAAGTAAGCCTTTATGTGGGTCACATAATGTGAGCATCTGAAACTGTTTTATATTCCAAATACTTGATGTTTTATAAAAATTCATGCTGGTATTTTCTAAAGTACCTTTTCCTTAACCAAAAGCCCAAGTATATTTCATTCATGAATAACTCATTCAACACACTTGTCATTTGGAGAAGCTATAGTCATCCAGTTCTAAATAGACCGATATGTCATTCTTCAGTACAAGAAGAGCATCATTCTAAAAAATACCAAGTAAACGAATGTCATAATATCAGCATGGCTACTGAAAGTGCATTCTTTCCCAGGCACAAGTTTTCCTTAGGGATTTGTTCAGGTATACAAGCTATAAGGAAAACACTTCTTCAGGTTCTGCCAAAGTTTTTTATTGAAATGTTTAAAATCAGAATTAAGAGCATAGGTTTATGTTATGCCTATATTTTTATGATAGCTGGAATGATTATAATTCTCAGTCAGACCTTTGAATTTGAGGCTTTGGCCATTAAAAATTTACAAACCATTTAAGTAATTCCACAAGTCATTGTATACCAGTGGCCCAGCAGTAGGTGGAGTCCTGCTGTGCTGTTCCTGGATCCCTTTACTCTGTAGCAGAATGCATCTTCTTGTCAGATTCTCAGTCTCTAATTGACGTGTGAAATGATATGAAAAGGGGCAATTTTGGCCTGAAAACATCTTCATTGACCCTTATGTAATTACATGTCTTCTTGACATTTCTCAGGGAACCATGCCTTATAAATTCAGTTTCCAGGTTTGTTTACCACAACGACTCAGATAGAAGGGACATACTCTGCTAAAAGCATTCCAAAGATAAGAACTCTCCAGTGAAAACTGTTATTATGTTTGCCAGTAGGACACTATTACCATGTTTATAAGAAGCCTTGGCAGGGTTAGTAACTTTCTTATGTGGGGCTGGCTTACTCCCACTTAAGAGAAAATAGAGACTGCTGACCAGAATGTGAACCACATGCATCCCAGATGTGCTTGATGTTTCCACATCTTCACATGTAGGTTTCCCGAAGGTTTTGAACAGTAGCCTATATGATATATTTAGAGGGAGAGCACCCCAGTTTAACAAAAGTTAAAGTGGAATTCCTGCCTGGGAACAACATCCTCCACTGGGTTCTGTTCTCTGCTGTGAGCTCAGTGTATACCTTTCTTGAGAAATGGCCTGTCCGTTCACCAACGAAGCTAGAAAAGCCTCCAATCTCCATTTCCAATTAGAATAAACATGAGTTTATGACACTTAACATATGTTTATTGTGTAATCACAGTAAATACATCAAGAATATACACTACAACATGAAGGTGGTTTTGATGACAGACACCAAAATTTAAACAGAATGCATTCTCTTGTAAATTTTCTGTTGGTCCTCCTCAGCCAGAACACAGACAAATGTGAGACTTTGGGAAGTTACTTTGTTATTTAAAAAATAAAAAGAGTCCTATGAGACATTGAAACCTTAATTTTAATATGTTCAAAATGATTTTGAAGCTTACAAGTGACTGAAAAGGAGGTTGAGGAAAAAGTAACAAGTCTTCAACTTTAAAAAGAAAACTTTTAGAAAACGGTTATTAAAAAATCATATACAAAATCCCAGATGGCAGGGACCCAAGACGTTCTGAAGACCCAAGACAGGGAAAAATTAGCTGAAAAACCCAACAAAGGCGACATAGAACCTGCAGAATCCATATCTAGTGGATAGGTATGGCCTCTGATTGTTGGATGGGGCCACCCACCCATCTCAAGGATTATAATCTAGAATTCCTCCTCTCAAAAGAAAATGCAGGGACAAAGAGTGGAGCAGAGTCTGAAGGAAAGAGACTGCCCCACTTAGGGATCTATCCCATCTACAGATAGCAAACCTAGACACTGCTACTGATGCCAAGAAAAGCTTGCTCACAGGAGCCAGGTATAGCTGTTCCACAAGAAGCTATGCCAGAACCTGACCAATACAGATGCGGATGCATGCAGCAAAACATGGGACTGAGCATGGGGACCCCAATGGAAGAGTTAGGGCAAGGACTGAAGGAGTTGAAAGGATTTGCAACCCATAGGAAGAACAACATTATCAACCAACCAGAATCCCCAAAGCTGCCAGGGATTGAACCACCAACCACAGAATACACCTGGAACCCATCACTCCAACTCGGCATGTAGCAAAGGATTGCCTTATACAGCACCAATGGAAGGGAGGACCAAGGGGCTGGTCCTCTGGAGCCCTGATGATCCAGTTTAGGGGAATGTTTGGGTGTTGAGGCAGGAGTGGGTGGACAGGTGGAGGAACACCCTCATAGAGACAGGGGTGGGGAGGGGATGGGGGTTTATGGAGTGGAAACTGGAAATGAGTATAACATTTAAAATGTAGATAAATAAAATTATCTATAAAATATGAAAAAAATCACAAACAAAAAGTAAGTTCATCAAAAAGAATGCTTTGGGTCTGGGGATATAGAACTTATTGAATGCTTGCATAGCCGGTTTTCTACCTGTAGCACTGAATAAAGACCAGGAGTGGAAGACCACACATATAAGCCCAGCATTGGAGAGATGGAAATGGGCTATTCAGCAGTTTGAGGTCATATTTCACTGCATATCAAGTTCAGGCCGTCCTAGGCTACATGAGAACCAGTTTCACCTTCCACTGAATAGCACATTTGAGCTAGCCTGGGAGTATGAGATTTTGTCTCAAAGCAAACAAGGAAAGAAGTAAACAAAAAGCAGGGATATGGATGAATCACTCACACGCATATACATGTGTAATATATACATAGTTATATATATGTTATATAATATAATTTGGGGAAGATGTTCTATGAAGATACATATTTCACTATCACAACATTCAAAATCTCACATTCTTCATGACTCATTTTGAAAACTCTCAAGGCAAAAGGCAACAACCTTTGTTTGTGAGGAGCCCTGCAGCCTTTTGCTATATAGGCTTTGCTCAAGGAACCTTGAGAACATTTAATGTCAAATATAAATTTCATATAATTTTTTTGAAGTTTCTGAATTCTGTATTCATTTTTTTTTGTTTTTAAACCCTTTTTCTTTATTTTATAGCTTCATTTTTATTTTATATGTATTGCTATTCTGCATGCATGTATATTATGTATATATAAGTATATATATTATATAATATATAATATATATATTACCTTTGTGCAGTGCCCATGGAGGACAGAAGAGGGTGGTGGGTCATGTGGAACTGTAGTTATAGATGATTATGTCCTGCCATGTCAGTGCTGGAAACTGAACCTATCTGGTATACTGTCAATGCACACAGAACTGGGTTTCCTAGAGACCTTTCGAAAAACACACATAATATATTTTGTCCATGTCCCTCTATATTGGGCCACCCTAGACTTGTTTAATTTTACCCTTTCTCACATTAGAATCTTTCATTCTCCTACACAGTTTTGGTTCTAATGTATTATCATATAAACATACATGATTTTACCTATGAATATAAAATCTAGGAACCCAAATGAGAGAAAAATATAATTTGTTGCTTTGAGTCTGACATAATATGTTTAATAAGAAAATCTAATTACATTCATTTTTCCATAATTGATATACTGTCTACTTTTATTTATATAAAAATGTAATGTTGAACATATATACATATATATAATTGAAATGCATATGTAATATATACAACATATACACACAAGTTTATTTATCTATTTCTGTTCTGACACATACCTAAGTTACTTCCACAGTTTTCAAAAATTCCCTCACGGTTCGATAAACATCATTGTTTATACTGATTGATGTAACTGGATTTTGTGGAAAGCCTGTTTTTACTGTTTGAATTAACATTCACTATTAGTCCAGTCACTATTGACTTGCACAGTGGACAGACTAATTTAAAATCCTGCCAGTGGTGTAAGGTGTTACTTTGCTTCCATACCCATGTTTGTTATTGTTTTCATAAAGGTTAGTATTCTGACTGGGATAATACGAAATCTCAATGTAGCTTTGATTCTCATTTCTCTGACAGTTACTGATGTTAAAAATTTTTAAATAGGTTCTTTGATTGTTTGTACTTCATCTTAAATTTTCACACTTTATTTATGACTTACATAAAGGTTTGTAGTGTGGGTACAAACCTGATACAACATGTGTATGGACATCAGTGTGCTACTCATGTGAGTCTCTTCTTGCATTCTAGTTTGTAGATTTTAGGGATTGAACTCAGGCAGTCAAATTTAGAGGCAGGTTCATTTATCTGCTGAGCCATCTCCTAGGTCCTGTACCTGATCATTTTTTAGAACTGCCTGTTCAAATTATTAACTCATTTATTGGTTGGGATGTTTGATGAAATCAATATTACTTTGGGTTTTGTTTGTTTCCTGAGACAGGGCTTCACTGTGTAGCCTGGGATGGCTTGGAACTTACCTTGCAGACCAGCCTAAACTCACATTCACAGAGGTCAACATTCCTCTGCCTCTAAGCGTTGGGACTTAAGGCTCACACCACCATAACCAGCAATTCTTATTCTGGTTCTTTGGGACACATTTTGGGAAAATGATAGAAGGGTACAGCTCTTACGCATTCTTGCTGTTGGTTCCCTGGTTATAGTTCATTTACACTTTCACAGAGGCTCAGGATTTTATCCCTCAATTATATTCTGGGGAAAAACAAAACAAAACAAACAGAGTTAATACAAAAACAAAACAAAACAGGCAACAGCCACAACAACGACAATAAAATCCAAAAAAAAAAAAAAAAAAAAAAAAAAAAAAAAAAAAAAAAAAAAAAAAAAAAAAAAAA
>NC_034611.1:26749576-26767607 GCF_900095145.1 Mus pahari | reverse complement strand
TCACTTTACATATCTCATCGATTTTCCACATCTTCAATCTTAACACCAGTTTTGCCCTTTTGCAAGGTGTAAAAAGCACTCAGTGCTTACTACTTCAGGGTCACATAATCAAGGGAAAAATGATTCTGTGGTTACTACACGGAGAGCTTCAAAAAGCTGTTCCTCAAAATAATGGAGAAATTAGGGGACAAAAATTAGAAGATGTTAGCGGGTCTTAACCCCTTTGGGCGTCAAATGACACGCTCACAGGTGCCACATATCAGATATCTTACATACCATATATTTATATTATGATTCATAGCATTAACAAAATTGCAGTTATGAAGTAGCAACCAAAGTAACATTAAAATATGAAGAAGTGTATTAAAGTGTCTCAGTATTAGGAAGGTTGGGATCCCCTGCTAGAGATAACACAGGGCCACTGCTCGGCACACACAAATATAGCAGAAATACTTTTTCTGCTCTACAGTCTTCTTATAACAGGTGGCTGGATAATAAAAATGAAAAACAAATAATATAAAAAAAGAGTTAGGCTTTGGACAATAGCACCTAGGTTATTTAACATGAGTGCTCACTAGACTATCAGGAACCATATGAGCTGCCTGTAGACACTGCCAAGGATCAGTGAGGATCAATCCATGGTTGTAGGTTCTAAATTGTTAGCCATTAATATGGAGTCATAAAGAAGCCATGTGTAGCAGATTAGAAAATAATTTTAAGGAGTAGATGACTACATAGGTTCTACTGCAGCCATAGGTTTCACCTGTGTAACACTAACTAATAGAAAGATGGTTTTCTCAATTTATACAGATTCTGCAAAAGATGCAAACTTTTGATATCAAAAGAAATGAAGATCTTATCATTTTGTTCTTGGACAAATGTTACAAATACAGAGTGAAGAGCTATTACCCATATTAAATCATTTTAGACTATGTGAGCATTTAAGACATACAACATTATATTCTTCAGGAAAATGAAACTTTAAACAGAAAAATATCTGAGCCAGTCGAGTCTAGTTCTCAAGCCTTAAGACACTATGTAGTGGTTGACATACAACTTGTGAGTTAGCCTAACATAAAAGCTTGAAAGTTCTTTAAGCCTCCTAAGACTGCTTTGTTCTATTCATTTGCTTTCTTTTTGTTTTTTAGTTAAAACACCTCCCCGTGTCTTAATGTGAGCAAATCTCCTTATGATTGGCAAATTTTTATTTATCTTGTATTAATTTTATATCATCTAGATGTACTATCATAGGATGTTTTATTTGAGCTATGTTTGTTATTATTTTTTTATCCTCCAGGTCAATGTCCTGTAGACTACATATAGGAGGAAGCCTGACATCCGATCTGTGGCCAAGTCTATTGTTTCTGACTTTGCTTAGGGGCAGGTGGGCCAAGAGAATTCTGCCACTATATAATTCTTTGTGCTTTTGATCATCTCCATGGAAAGGGAAACTCCCATGTAAGGCAAGATAAGGTTACTTCTTTGAAAGCAGATATAATTATCTGGAGAAAAGACATGAATGAATCATAATGTGAAAGCCCATCCCCACCCTGAAACCTACAAATGCAACATGTAGAGTTCAGAAACACAAACAGCACAATGTTGAAGTCAGCATTCAGCTTAGCTTTGTTGTACTGTGAGAAAAACCGGTGTTCTGGCTCCATGGCTCACAACATTGTTTTTCACTAGTCACTAGTCACAGCTATGCCATGTTTAATGTGAGTGTTGTGCATGTAGACACTATAAACTTAAATAGACAGACAGATAGACAAAAGCATACATACACACATACATACATACACACAGATACATACATAAATACATAGATGTTTTTATTAAAATAACAATAAGCATCCATGTCTGTATTTCTTTGCCTCTATTGGGGGCAGGGTATTCCAGAGTTGAAAATAACAAGGTAATTGTTACATTGATGGTTTTTATATGTTCTGCCCAGGGAGTGGCGCTATTAGAAGGTTTGGCCCTGTTGCAGTAGGTGTGGCCTTGGAGTGAGTGTGTCACTGTGGGAGTGGACTTTAAGACCCTTATTCTAAATGCCTGGAATTCAGTATTCTGCTAGCAACCTTCAGGTGAAGATGTAGAATTCTCAGCTCCTCCTGCACCATGTCTTCATGGATGCTGCCATGTTCCCTCCTTGATGATAATAGACTGAACCTCTTAACCTGTAAGCAAGCCCCAATTAAATGTCCTTATAAGAGTTGCTTTGGTCATGATGTTTGTTCACATCAGTAAAACCATAACTAAGACAGTTACCTTTGACTTTCTTTCTCTCTTACTTTCTCTCTTATTTTCTCTCTTTCTCTTTCTTTCTCTCTCTCTTTCTCTATTTCTTTCTCTTTCTCTCTCTTTCTTTCTTTACTTCCCTCCTCCGTCTCTCTCTCTCTCTTTCTTTCTTTCTTTCTTTCTTTCTTTCTTTCTTTCTTTCTTTCTTTCTTTCTTTTGTACTTTGTGTTTTTGGTTGTTTCTTGTTTTGAACTGCCAACCCAAGACTTTTATTTTGCTTTTCTTTTTTTTAAAATACATTTTTTTTTCACACATCATATATCCTGATTAATGTTTGCCTCGCTTCTACTCCTCCTAGTTCTGCCCCACCTCCCCTTCCACCTGGATGCTATCTCTTTCTGTCTCTCATTAGAAAATGAACATGTTTGTAAGCCATAAAAATAAATTACAGTAAGATAAATCAAACACACACACATATCATAATAAGACAAAATAAAGCAAGAGATCATTTAGACTCAGTAATTCGTGTCATCTAGAATATGAAGGGTCCTCACCAGATATCAACATATTGGCATTCTATTCCAACATCTCCCCTCCACAACAGTCAGGAGATACTACTCTGCTTTAAAACAGTACACTTTGTTTGTAGCAGAGTCTAAAAACACTTGCCTGATGAAAACGGTATCAAATCTGGGAAAGACACAAATTAACACAAATTATTCCACACATAATATTTCTAAGGAAGTAGATGGAAGATGGAAAATGACTGGAAGATAAAGTGGTCCATTTTAGAAATGTAACATCTGAATTATAATTAGCCACCCATTGAAGATTAAAAGAAAAAAATTCATTCTCATGCAGAACATACATGCGAGGACATCAGAATAGAAAATATCTGAGGACATTCACCAATGGAGAACACATTATAAAAAATGGAAGCATAAAAGACAAAGTGTGAAATTTCACACACTAAGACTCCGAAAAGGAGAAAAGGAAGAGCAAAACAGAAAAAAAGAACAAGACAAAAACAAACAAACAAACAAACAAACAAAAAACAACAAAAACCAAAACCCATAAATACTATGGAATCCAAGGACAAAAGGAATCATTTCAAGTAGAGATATTCAATGTGTCAAAACCAGAAATAATGCTTAGGTGAGATTCAAAGTAAATGATAATACATTTTGGCAAGATATAGTCACTAATAAGAATTTTTAATGCTTAGGAGAAAGAATGACATATTTCAGTTTCAAGCAGCTGAAAGAATCAGATGCAGTTATTTGCACCCGAGCAATGGACAGAAGCAGCTGACCACTGTTGTTGAATTAGGGAAGACTGGAAGAAGCTGAGGAGAAGGGTGATCCTGTAGGAGGACCAGCAGCCTTAATCTGGACCCTGAGGTCTTTCAAACACTGGACCACCAAACAGACAGCATATACCAGCTAATGAGGCCCTCAACACAAATACAGTAGAGGACTTCCAGGTCTGTGTTCATCAAGAGACTGGAGGTCCCAGGGAATTTAGAGGTCAGGTGGGGGGACATCCATGTAGAGATAGGGTGGGGTGGGGAGGAGGTGTGGGATGTGGAGCAGACAGAGGGTGGATGAGGACTGGTAGGGAATGGAATATAGAGTGCAAAGAGTGAATTACAAATAAAATTAAATAAGAAAATAAGTTGTAGGTATGAATAAATAGAATTTAAATAAATGAATATTGGAAAATGTTCCAGATGTATAATTTTAGGGAAAGAAGAGAAATGGAGTAGTTAAGTCAGCAAAATGTAAGAAAATAAGTGGAAGGCAAACATAAGCTTAGGGTATTTAAGTTCCATGGCAGGACAGAGTTCCAGCTTCATCTCATTGGGAATCCCATACATGCAAACCGGAGGAGGCCAGAGAGCAAAGATCCCCACTCCTTACACAGAGCAGAGTTCTGGAAGTGACATGAAACCAAACATTGTAAAACTGGATTATAATTATAAATGCCTGGATACAAATGTTAGGTAGCTCTGACTGAAATCCCAAGTTGTTTAATAGTTGTCTTCATTACACATGACATAAGCCTTAAGCTGTGTGCTGCTTTACAATTGAGGAGCTATAACAGAATAAGGAACCTTCAGTTAACTCTAAATATTGTAAATAATCCCCACAGTCATAGATTATGACCATTTCAGAAAGCAGAGGTGAATATATTCTCTCTCACCTGAAAAAGTAAGTGATAAAAGTATCTGAAGTTCTCAACAATCATAAATGTCACAAAACTGGACTGTGAAACATAAAAATTATACTATTGACTACAAAAAGCAGAATTTTTGGAAAGTTGGAGGAGAACTTTCCTTAAAGGACTGGTCACTAATGTGTGAGATAGGCAACAAAAGACAGTACTAGAATGTTTAACTAAGAGCACAATGAAAATAATATAAACATTTTGACTATTCACTTTCTGAACTTACACATAGCTGTGTTCATGCAGAGATCATCAGAAACCATCTGGACTCTAAAAGAGCTTCATTTTGACAGGGTAGAACAGAGAAAAGAATGGGGTTTTAATTTGAAAAGAACAAAATTTCTTTAGATGTAATGTATGTAATGAAAATATTAAGGAGTAAAAAATCTATTGTTGAAATAAAATAGCAGTAGACACAGGTCAGCCTCCATAACATTTCCAGTCCCTTGGATTTGCCACTGCTATCTAAAACCAAAGAAGAGGTAATTAGTCAGAAGTGTACAGAGAACTGAGTAACATGAGATCTGGTAATATTGATTAGCTCCACTTAAATATATTGAACCACTTGTTCATGATGGTGCTTGTGTGCTATGGGTACCTGCTTGAACAGCTCGGCTTGACAACAAGGCTTAATGATTTAAAATCTCAGGAAGAGCAAGAGAAAAAGCATTTCAGTAATTGTAATGTCCCAAACTCTGCATTGTCTCCACAAAAGTTGCATCAAGAAAAACTATATTTTATTTTGTGCCATCATAGTGTTTCATATTCATTAAAATTTGTTTATCCAAAGCAAGCAAAAATGTTCATCTTTGTTGACTGGCACAAGATGAAGCACAGGAGACATAGGACATAATTATGATTAATAATAATAATAATAATAATAATAATAATAATTGTATTTTCTGAATTGCAAATAAAATCCTCCACATCAGGTATTTTTTGACAAATGTAAATATAAATTTAGTGAAATTATCTATATACCTATGATATCTCTGAAAATATATACTCTATTATTACAAATTACAATACTACTTTTCAGAAGGAGAGGGAAGAGATGGAAATTTCTCTTTTTTATATTTTTAAATATATTTTGAATTATTAAAACAATTTTTTAGCGCATCTATATGTTCAATCCCAGATCTGTACTCTGTTCTCTGAGCCACAGCTCAATCTGCTTCCTTGGAGGCCTGCTGACACCCAGAACAACCAGGTAAGATACCAGTGCCACAATCCCCTGCTTGACCCCCAGCAAACCCAGCAATTCAAAAATCTGCCCTGTCCACTCTGTTAATCTTCTGGTCCACACCTCTACCTGGAATCTTGGATCTGTACTCTATAACCCAAGCCACAGCTCTGCTTGCTTCCCTGGAGGCCTGCTGACACCCAGGACAAGAAGAGGTCTACAATCATTAAGGACTACAAGCTCTAGACACAGTTCCAGAGGCTTGCCACCACCAGCAACTACCAGGCCAGCCAAAAGCAGAGACATCTAGAGGGCTGTACTGGATAGCTTTGTGTCAACTTGACACAGCTGGAGTTATCACAGAGAAAGGAGCTTTAGTTGGGGAAGTGCCTCCATGAGATCCAGCTGTAAGGCATTTTCTCAATTAGTGATCAAGGGGGGAGGGCCCCTTGTGGGTGGTGCCATCTCTGGGCTGGTAGTCTTGGTTCTATAAGAGAGCAGGCTAGGCAAGCCAGTAAAGAACATCCCTCCATGTCCTCTGCATCAGCTCCTGCTTTCTGACCTGCTTGAGTTCCAGTCCTGCATCCTTTGGTGATCAACAGCAGTACGGAAATATAAGCCAAATAAACCCTTTCCTCCCCAACTTGCTTCTTGGTCATGATGTTGTACAGGAATAGAAACCCTGACTAAGACAATGGCTAAAGGCCAGCACAGGAACACAATCAACAAAAGCCAGGGCAATTTGTCATCATCAGAAACCAGCTCTCCTACTACAGCAGGCTTTGGATATCATAAGAGACACCTGAAGAGAAAGACAATGAACTTAATTCTCATATTATAAAGATGATAGAAAGCTTAAAGAGGAAATAAATAAATCCTTTAAAGAACAGGAAAATACAATCAAACCCGCAGAGGGCTTTAAAGAAGTAATAAATAAGTGTAAAAAGAAAATACCAGAACATACCATCAAGCAGGTGAAGGAAATGGATAAAACTACTTAAGCCTTGCAAATAGAAATAGAAGCAATAAAGAAAACACACAAGGAGATTTAAAACACCCTGGAGATTTAAAACCTAGGAAAGAGAACAGGAACTACAGACTCAAGCATCAACAACATAATACAAGAGATAGAATTGAATCTTAGCATAGAAGACACGTGAGAAGAAATAAATACACTGGTCAAAGAAAATTGCAAATCTAAAATGTTGCTAACATAAAACATTCAGGAAAATTTCACGAAAAGGTGAAACTTAAGAATAATAGAAATAGAAAAAGTAGTCTTCAGGCAGTCCTCCCAACAACTGGAGCAGGGACTGTCCCTAAATCTTTTACCTGCTTGTAGATCCTGTTCCCATATCTGGGTGGCCTTGCCTGAATTCTGGGAAGGATGCCTTGAGTCCTGCTGACACTAGATATGTCAGGAGGTCCTCCACCTTCAGAGAAGAAGGAGAGCAGGGGTGGAGGGAGGAACTTTGTAAGGGGTGGGACCAGGAGGGGGCAGTGATATAAATAAATAAACAAACAAACAAACAAATAAATAAATATTCTAAAAAAATTCTATTTAAACAGGTTTTGACCATTTTATTTCTTCTACAAGTTTGTGCAGATCCTCTTCACATGCCTACTCACCCAACTTAAACTTTCTCAAAAAACAAACCCAAAACTCAATGAAACAACAAAATGCCCAAAACTATTCCTGAACATGAGATTTTCTATGGAAAGGTTGATGTATCCAGCATTGTTCTATTGAAGCAAATTGATTTTTACCTTTCCTAATAGGTATAAATAACAGGTCTGCTGTCAACCTTTACTCTAGTAGCTATGATAACGTTCATTTACCAATTCATCCATTCATTTGTTTTTTTTTCCTCATATGTTACATCCTAAATGCAGTTTTTCCTCCCTTCCCTCCCCACAATTCTCTCCCTTACCATCTTACTCCCCTGCTTCCTCTCAGAAAAGAGCGGGCCTCCTAAACACGTCTACCACGCAACATATAACAAGCTACAATAAAACCAAGCACATAACAGCACATCAAAGCTGGAGGGGGCAATCCAGTAGGAGGAAAAGTGTCCCTTTAGTAGGCAAAGTAGTCAGGGACAAGCCCCACTCCAAAGGATATAAAATAATGAGATAAGTTCAAAACTATCACATTGAAGTTGGATAAGGTAGATCAACAGAAGAAAAAGAACACAAGAGAAGACACAAGAGTCAGTGGTCTTCTCCTTCTCATGGTCAGGAATTTCCATTAAAAAACAAAACAAAACAAAACAAAACAAAGCAAAGCAAAGGAAAACAAAACAAAACAAAACAGTAAATTGGAACCCATGATAAATATGCAGAGGACTTGGTGCAGACTTATGCAGTCCCCTTCTCTGTGAGGTCATTTGTGCACTGAATCTATTGATATCAAAGTCTATTTTCTTAGTGTTCTCTATAACTCACGGTGTGTACACTCTTCCCTCTTCCTCTTCCACTGTATTCATTGAGTTCTGAAGTGAGGGATTCTGGAGACATCCCATTAATCGCTGAGTGTTGCAAGTTCTCTGACTGTCTTTAAACTGTCTGGTTATGGGTTCCTGTATTTTTTCCTATCTGCTGTTGTTCTTGCTGTTCTTTCTGTTATTCTTGTTCTCTTCCTGCTCCTGCTTCTGCTCCTGCTCCTGCTCCTGCTCCTGCTCCTGCTCCTGCTCCTGCTCCTGCTCCTGCTCCTTCTCCTGCTCCTCCTCCTGCTCCTCCTCCTGCTCCTGCTCCTCCTGCTCCTGCTCCTCCTCCTGCTCCTCCTCCTGCTCCTGTTCCTGCTCATGCTGCTGATCCTCTTCTTCCTCCTCCTCCTCCTCCTCCTCATCATCATCATCATCATCATCATCTTTATTCTTTACCACCAATATTTGGTTTTATGCTAGGTCCCTGGACAATCTAGTCTCAGGCTCTTGGTCACCTAAGCAGTGTCTAATATGGGTTCCAACTTATGGAAATGGCCTTAAGATCAATTATTGTTTGGTTACTTTCACAAATTTTATGCAATAATGGCCCTAGAGCCCTTGCAACCAGGTCGCTATTGATGTCAAAAGCTTGGTAGCTGAGCTGGTTTTGAAAATGTTTCTCTTTTGACAGCATGCATGGTACCATGCTGTAACAAAGATGCTGGAACATAAAGGTTAAAGCACTATATAGGTACTAATGTAAAATCTCCATGTTCAGTGATTTGCATAGGTGTTGTCCTTAGCAAACCTTGTTGTCAGTCAGTGAACAATAACCAACAACATTGGCAATATCCTGAGTTGCTTGGAGATTTCTGTGGAACCCCAATGGACAACCACTGAATTAGGTATAACACAAACCTTGTAATGGAAACTTTATTTGGTGACAAGAAATGGCCAGTTGAGTCTCTGAATCCCCCATTATTTGGCAATTATATTTAGATCACTTTCATGTATGTGTTTTATTGTCTTATATTACCATTGTACCTCTTAAATGCACCATAATTTTAGCTGTCTCTCCCCATATCCTTCCCCTTTGATCCTCACTTGATTCCCCCTTCAAGGTCCTCCTCATATACAAATATTTATTCTATTTCCATTTCATAATTAGATCTATTGTTACCTCTAGTCCCTTACTCTATACCTAAACACCCTCTGTATTTCTATGGATTATAGCTTGGTTATCCTCAAGTTAACAGTTAATATCTATGTGTAAACAAATGCATATCATATTTGTTTTTCTGAGCCTCAGAATTCACCCAGGATATTTTTCTAGTTCCATACATTTTCCGGCAAATTTCATTTTTTTAACAGCTGAGTAATATCCCAGTATATAAATGTACTATATTTTCTTTATCTCTTAATCTCTTGAGGGACATTTAGGATTGTTTTATTTTTTCAATTTCTGAGTATTATAAATAGAGCAGCTATGAACATGGTCGAACAAGTTTCTCTGTGGTAGAATGAAGTGCCTTTTCGGTCTATGTGTATGACTGCTATAGTTTGACCCTGAGATAGGTCAATCCCATCTTTATGAGGAACTGCCAGTCAGTTTTCATAGTGGCTGTAAAAGTTTGCACTCATTCTCACCATCAGTGTAAGAGTGCTCCTCTTATGCCCTCGTTTACCTTACATGAATACAGGCAATCGGCATTAAGAACAAACTTAAAACTTATTTTGATATAATTCATTGAATTTAAAATCAAATCTCACTGTAATATAATAAAACTAAACCAAACTGAAAATAATCCAAGGTTAAGCACAAGCGAGTTTCTAATGCACTGTCTTAAACAACATTCACATGTACTACCGTGTAAAGGTCATTTTATAATACTCAGAATAGCTTGCTCTTTTCATGTCCTTATGCACAGATTCATTGTCCACACTGGATAAATAATTTCCAAACCTACCTTAGATTGCCATTCATTAGAGTTACTTGATGGTTAATAGATATCTTACAAATTTAATTACCATGCCCAAGAATATTAAAGAATACTGGTCATTTAAAAATGATCATAGCTGAAAGCTGCTTTAATAATCAAATCAAGAAATTACCTAGAGAAATTTTGAAATATCTTTAGGTGAAAACTATATTACATAGTAATTTCAATTCTTTCAAGAATTTTATAAAATCCTTTGGAACACAAAGCATACAGTTATTCACATTTCTCATGGTGTTCATGAACAAATTAATTTTTATTTTGCAACTTAAAATGTATAAAATTTTCTTCAGCTCACTTGCTGTTTAGTGAGCAAGTTATGAGATTGCAAGTCTGTTTTCCAGTGTCTTAAGATTTAGAGGTTATGATTTTTCGATCAAGAAGAACAACTAAAAAAAAATACCTATTAGATATATAGAGGTGAAAAGCAATTTCAGAAAGTATATTCTTTATGTCGTGAGGTGATTCAGCACAATGCCAAGCTGTGGTCAGACTTCTCTTTGTATGTATTGTTTGCTTGTTCCTTCTTGATTCTCTCTAGCAATTACATGCTTCAGTGATTTATGTTGGTAATATCAAGTCATAGATTCTGAAGCAATAAAATTATTACATTGGAGACTTCTACTTGTCTGCAATATCTTCTGGCAAAAGGAAGTTAGATTGTTAGGATATTGGAAGGGATTTTTTTCAATATCACCCTCAAAGCAAATGAAAAAGCAATTACTAGAATCTATATTTTGGTATCATACTGAAACCTTACAATGATATTTTCCATCATATGAAAGTATGAAGGTAGTTTCTTTCTTTCCTGAGAGATGTATTTTCAAAATAATTTACTGTGTTAAGCAAATCAAATAGAATGGGCATATGAAGTGTAGGAAACTGGTGACCATCTGTAGGATGAGAGCAAATGTCCTTAACTATACCATTACACTTAAGCTTGTTTTATTTAAGACTTTGTTGCTTGTTGGTTAGTGAAGAGACTTCAACCTAGTGGATAAGGTGTATGAAGTAGAAACACTTGGCTCAGGGAGAGCTGGCTTTAAGTTGAAAAGAAGGTTTATAATGAGACATTTTTAAAGCACAGATTTCAGTTACTGCTCTGCACTGGAATCAGTTATCATGAATGTATAGAAAATACTAATTCCAAGGTTATATATATATATATATATATATATATATATATATATATATATATAGTTTTCTTTCAATTTTTTGAGCCTGGAACATAAGCATGAATGATTTGTGAGAGCTGCTGCAGTGTGTTAACTATACAACTAAGCGAAAAATAAGCAGTGTTGTGCAATACAAAGAGAACTGGGTAGATCCCCTTATCAGAATTCCTCTGTTCATTAGCCATTCAGATTTTCAGATTTCTTCTACTTATGGCTTTACCAAAACTCATTCATGAACTCAAATCTCTTAAATATTAGTTTATAATTTTTCTAAGCTTTCTAATATCTGTAGTTATTTCTTTAGGGCAGCATTAGTCAAGCAACTTAATAAATCACACACACACACACACAGAGAGAGAGAGAGAGAGAGAGAGAGAGAGAGAGAGAGAGAGAGAGAGAGAGAGAGAGAGAGAGGGAGGTGATTTATTAGATGGAATTTACTAGAATGACTTGCTATCTCTGGTCCAATTAAACCAACAATGATTGACTATGATTGGTAAGTCCAAGAATCCAGAAGTTGTTCAGTCTGTGAAGCTGGATGACTTAGCTGGTCTTCAATAGACACTAGGATTCCACAATATGTAGGCTCAAATACTAGTTAAGGAATGGAGTTGTTAGCAAGATGAAGTGGAAATCTCTGTTTTCTTTTGGAGACTCAATTGTGTCATGAAATGGGTATATTTTTCCTAAAAATCTATCTTATGAGTGGATCTTTTTTTGAAGAATCAGCCATGTGGGAGGATGTTTTGCTGATTACAGACACTTGGTGTTTTCTGGAAGCAGCCTGGAAAGGGAGCACGTGATGATTTGCTAGAGTGGATGCTTGAAAGAATATGTGATATTTAGAAACAGTGTGAATACATCCCAACAGACAGTATATGATGCTGGGTTGTATTGGTATGTCTTACCATCTTTTGCTGGTCATCGTTGGACTTTGCTGATACTTGTCTATGGTATTCGTTTGACTTGCTTCCTTTACTGATAACTATTTGTCATGACTTCAAAGAGAAAACTGCACCAAAGAACTTCTCATGGTGTTCCATGATTTTTAGTGACTTCTGTGGGGTCAGGACTGTTAGCTGAACCTCACTGCCTCTTCTGGATTGAATTGCCATTGCTGATTACTGAATGGTGTTTTCAAGTAAATTGAGCTGCTGCTGCTGGTTTGAGTAAATTTAACTGCTGATATCCTGACAACAGAGGTTGAATTTGCTCTAAAGGACTATTTCTAAACAGCTCTACTTCATCTTTTTTCCTATAACCATTTCATTTTTCACTACCTCTGGTGGGTCATGGGCTAGAAAGGAGGTTAAAGTAATTTTGGGGAGGCAGGAGTGGGTGGGTCGGTAGGTGGGTTAGCACCCTTATCGAAGCAGGGGGAGGGGTGATGGGATATGGGGATTCTGGAGGCAAAACTGGGAAAGAGGATAAAATTTGAAATGTAAATAAATAAAATATCCAATAAAAAAAAAGAAAAGAAGAAAAAAGAGAGTATGCTTTGACAAACATAAGCCTACAGTGAGACCAAGCAGCCAAAGACCAATATCTTCATTCTTCCATGTCTGTACATAGACTCCCACCAGAAAATGTGACCCAGATTAAGGATGTGTCTTTCTACCTCAAGCTCTGGAACAAAGGCATATGTCTTCCTACCTCAAAGATTTGGATTGGAAGAAGATTCACATCTCTAATAAAGGCAAACATTTTATTGATGCTGGCTTAACAGCTTCAGTTGTTCAGTCCATTATCATCATGGTAGTAAGAATGGCAGCTTGAAGGCAGACATGGTGATGGAGGAGCCACAAGTTCTACATCTTGATTCAAAGTCAGCCAAGGGGAAACTTTCTTCTGCAGGCAGCCAGGAAGACACTCTGAGTCACACTGGCCAGACATAGGCATATATATGGAACTTCAAAACTATACCTTTTCAGAGACACAATTCCTCTAACAAGACTATACCTCCTTCAGTAAGGCCACAACTCCTAGTATGTCCAAATCCCATGAGCCAAGCATATTCAAAACACCACAGATAACTTTTAGTTACTTTACAGTCCTATATAACTTTGTACTCTTAAAAACTTTGTGGCACATTTATGCAAAACTGACCAAGAATATATTTATCTAATTTTTATATATCTGAGATACAAGGAAAGATAAATATCAGATTCTGGTTGCATAGTAATTGTTTAAAATGAAAAACATAACTTTTGCTTAAAATTTAAAAATAGCATTTGAGAGTGTAATATTCTCAGATACAACCCAAATGCTCTAAGATACTCTGTCATCCATAGGAACATCCACCAGGAACTTGGAACCTAGAAAAAAAATCTCCTGAGAGCCCTAAATTTTCTATAGATTACATTTTCCTGCATTAACATCGGAAATAAAGTTCATGCTTAAACTTGAATTTGGCAAGCTGTGGTGATGATACGAGGCCATTGAGGTTGCCTCATTGTACATGATTCCCTCTTAGGGAGCACAGGACTCTGCACTGCTAATTCATGAAATCTGTTTCAGTTTGAAGTTGACCATTTGGCATCTTATTTTTGAAATGTATCCTATTTAAAAATGCGATGTAAATGAAAGTAAATGTTTAAAACCCTTTAAAACATACCCTCTCTACATATCACATATCAATGTGAAGTTTGTTTTATGACAAATTAGAAAGGTTATATTTAGCACCATTAAATAAATTGCATAGATATGACCAAAAACTGTGCACTCTGTACAAAATGAATTTTCAACAACAAAGCTCAGTGAAAACTGATGGTTATATATTACATAAAATTTTTCTGTACATTTGGATTTGATAGCTAGAGGATACAATGTAAGAAATGCAAGCAGATATTCATACATTTCAATTTTATACTAATGAAACTATAAATATAAGCCTCTCTCCTTTTTTTCTAATATTTTAATTTAGGAAAGTAGAAAAGATTAAAGGCAAAATGATGGAATACATTTTTCATCCCTAAATGAAGACCATTGCTTATAAACAATAAACAGGCTAAAAATATAAAAGAAATATCAGAATAAATATTATTAATGAAGGAAGAAGGGTTCATTCCTTTGAGCTTTTGGGTTGTAATTATTATTTCTCTCTCTTTTTCCCTTAAAGTAACACTTTCCAACTGTAATTAAACATTAGAGTCACAAAATTACTTCTTTTAAAGCATTAATTTCCAAACATCATCAGAGGTTTAGACTCAATACCACTTGTGTGGGCATTGAAATGATGAAAGGGTTACAAAATATTTTATTAAATGATTTTTGAAGAAGAATACCTTTATGGGATTTTCTGCATCTCCAAAAAAAAAATAATACAAATCAATAATCCATCATACATGTTGTAAAAATATTAAATAGCCCAACAGAATAAGAGATCCCACATAATCTACTTTTAAAAAAATATTGTATTACCAGTACAATATTCACATGACCAGGAATACTGCAGGTTTAATGTTAGCTCATTTTTAGTATGTACATGATTTTATTGAATCAAGGTATTTTGTTTGTTTGGTTGGTTTGTTTTTGTTTTGTTTTTTGTTTGCAAATACATCTGTAGGAGAAAATATAAACAGAGGTTGATCAAATAATATTTTCTACTTTGCACAGTTGTCTTTAGAAAGGAAAAGTCCAAGAAGCTTGTATTAGTCAAGGTTCTCTAGAGTCACAGAATATATGGAATGTCTCTCTATATTGAAGAGATTTATCATGATGGTAGTCTACCTAACTCAACAATGGGCAGCTGTGGATGGAAAGTCCAATAATCTAGTAGTTGCTCAGTCCCATGTGGCTGGTTGTTTAAGCTGGTCTTCTGTAGCAGTAGGTTTTAACACGTTTGCTGACAAGTAAGTGCAAGCACTTGAAGAAGAGTGAATCTTCCTTATTCCAATGTATGCCTCCAGCAGAAGGCGTGGCCTAGATTGTGGCCTAAATGTGTACCACCATTCCTGAATTTGGGACTGTCTTTGGCCCAGGCTGACCTTGAACTCAGAGATTTCCTTGCCTCAGTCTCTTGGTATTAAGCTGACTGCTATCTTGCCTGGGCCTAAGCTTTTCATTGTCACTATAACTTAAGATCTTCATTCCAATATCCAGGTCAGAAACTTGTGTCTTGCACCCTCAAGATCTGGATCACAGGTGTACCCTTCAATTCTACATTGTAGTTTATTCCAGATATAGTCAAGTTGACAACCAGGAATAGTCATTACACAGTTGACAACCAAGAGTAAACATTACAGCTTTCAAATATTTCCAATTATTCTTATAAAAATCATTACTTGTGTGAGATATTTTGAAGTAAGATAACCATGTCTCATGTCAGTGTTCTACCTGCTTGATGGCTATAAGTCTCATTAGGTAATAAAGATACTGAAATTGCTGGTATAGAGGGTACATTACATACACAGAAATAGCTAGAGGCTTCCATAAAAGTGGCAGATAGTTCAGGAAATAACTAGCAAATGGAAAGGGGCTTGTATATTGTGTATTTCAGGTCCTAATTTCTGTGCCTTGAGATATAGTCACAGTCCTGACATGATCATTTTCATGAATATTGAAGAACCTCCTGTATCAATGTGGTATAAAGAATGCTCATCAGTTATCTCTGATTAATAAAAAGCTGAAAAGCTAATGAGTTTATGGATTAAATCCATGTATTTCCAACTCAATTATTTGGAAACTAGCTAGGTTTTTAAAAATGCCAGTTTTAAATCTTATCCTATAGGAAAGAGTCAAAAGAGTGCAGACACAACCTACAGAAATTGAATCTACAAATCAAATGAACAATATATTGATTACATAAAGGACAAAAAAGTGAAATATAGCTGAGCTGGTAAGGGAGCCATCTTTGCGCTGGGTTGCCCTGGCTCTAGTCCAGTGAGAGTGCAGACTGCAGAAGCAACACAGCTTCTGGGACAGACCCCGTTTTGTGCTCCAGACATCCGGGCACCTTCCCCACCAGAGGAGAGTTGTCTGCATGGGAGGATTCTCACTGCCTGAGCAGGTGAGGGAGACATCTTGTGCTCTGGGTTACTCAGGGACCTGTCTGCTCCAGTGAGAGTGCAGACTGCAGAAGCAACACAGTTTTGGGGACAGACCCCATTTCGGGCTTCAGATATCCAGGTACCTTCCCCACCAGAGGAAAGGTAGCCACCTGGGAGGGCTCTGTCCACCAGAGCAGGTGAGAGAGCCATATTGTGTCCATGGTCCCTCAGAGACTACTCTGTGCATGTGAGTGTGCAAACTGCAGAGGCAACACATCTTCTGGGACAGGCCCCATTTTGGGCCTATATATTCAGCCAGGAGGCAGGTCTGAACTCCAGACCTCTATGCACCTTCCCTGCAAGAGGAGAGCTTGTCTGTGGAGAGTACTCTGACCATTGAGACTCAGGAGAGAGTTGGACTCCCAGGACTGCTGACAGAGGCTAACAGAATCACAGGAGGAGCAAGCTCCAACCAGAGACAACTATAACAACTAATGCCAGAGATTACCAGAAAGGCAAACATAGGAATCTTACTAACAGAAACCAAGACCACTCACCATCATCAGAACCCAGAACTCCCACCTCAGCCAGTCCTGGATGCCCCAACACACCCGAAAAGCAAGACTCAGATTTAAAATTATACCTCTTGATGCTGGTAGAGGACATTAAGAAAGACATTAATAACTCACTTAAAGAAATACAGGAGAATGCTGCTAAAGAGGAAGAAGTCCTTAAAGAATTATAGGAAAACACTACTAAACATGTAAATGTCCTTAAAGATGAAACACAAAAATCCCTTAAAGAATTACAGGATAACACAACCAAACAGGTGATGGAATTGAACAAAACTTTCCAAGACCTAAAAAGGGAAATAGAAACAATAAAGAAAACCCAAAGTGAGACAACTCTGGAGATAGAAAACCTAGGAAAGAAATCAGGAATCATAGATGTGAGCATCAGCAACAGAACACAAGAGATGGAAGAGAGAATCTCAGGTGCAGAAGATTCCATAGGGAACATGGACACAACAATCAAAGAAAATGAATGCAAAATGCAAAAAGATCCTAAATCAAAACATCCAGGAAATCCAGGACACAATGAGAACACCAAATCTACGGATAACAGGAGTAGATGAGAATGAAGCTTTTCAACTTAAAGGGCCAGCAAATATCTTCAAAAAAAATGTAGAAGAAAACTTCCCATACTTAAAGAAAGAGATGCCTACAGAACTCCAAGTAGACTGGACCAGAAAAGAAATTATTACCAACACATAATAATCAGAACAATAAATGCACTAAATAAAGACAGAATATTAAAAGCAGTAAGGGAAAAGGGTCAAGTAACATAGAAAGGCAGGCCTATTAGAATTACACCAGACTTTTCACCAGAGATTATGAAAGTCGGAAGATCTTGGACAGATGTTATGCAGACCCTAAGAGAACACAAATACCAGCCCAGGTTACTATACCCAACAAAACTCTCAATTACCATAGATGGAGAAACCAAAGTATTCCATGTTAAAACCAAATTCACACAATATCTATCTACGAATCCAGCCCTTCAAAGGATAATAAAGGGAAAACATCAACACAAGGAAGGAAACTACACACTAGAAAAAGCAAGAAAGTAATACTTCAACAAACCTAAAAGAAGAGAGCAATCCCAACTTTAACAACAAAAATAACAGGAAGCAATTACTTTTCTTTAACTTTTCTTAACATCAATGGACTCAATTCCCCAATAAAAATGACATAGATTAATAGACTGGCTTCACAAACAGGACCCAACATTTTTC
>NC_034611.1:26747533-26749392 GCF_900095145.1 Mus pahari | reverse complement strand
CCAGACACTATTGCACATGCCAGCAAGATTTTGCTGAAGGGACCCTGATATAGCGGCCTCTTGTGATGCTATACCAGTGCCTGGCAAACACAGAAGTGAATGCTCACAGTCAGCTATTGGATGGAACACAGTTTA
The DNA here is from genome assembly GCF_900095145.1 of Mus pahari. Classification (NCBI taxonomy): domain Eukaryota; kingdom Metazoa; phylum Chordata; class Mammalia; order Rodentia; family Muridae; genus Mus; species Mus pahari. The sequence goes on along the minus strand of NC_034611.1, from coordinate 26,749,257 downwards.
GGGAGGCAGTAATAAAATGACAAGAACCTCAGTTATTTTTAGAGCCTAAAGACTCACTCTTACAAAAAACACATATGAATGAATTCCATATCTGGTATTCAGGCTTTTATTTAATAACCCATATCTTCCAGGTGCAGCTCTTTCAAGATATAGATATGCATTATATCTATACTCGATTTTTTTCAAGTTTTATATTATTGCCATTTGAAAGACCCAACGAGTAGCTGAAAGAATCAGATGCAGGTATTTGCACCCAACCAAAGGACAGAAACAGCTGACCCCTGTTGTTGAATTAGGGAAGGCTGAAAGAAGCTGAAGAGAAGGGCGATCCTGTAGGAGAACCAGCAGTCACAATTAATCTGGACCCCCAAGATCTCTCAAACACTGGACCACCAAACAGACAGCATACATCANCTGATATGAGGCCCCCAACACACATACAGTAGAGAACATCCGGGTCTGTGTTCATTCAGAGATGATGCACCTAACACTCAAGAGACTGGGGGGCCCTGGGGTTTAGAGGTCAGGTGCCGTAGGAGTGAAGGCATCCACATGGAAACAGGGGAGTTAGGGAGGAGGGGTTGGATGTGGAGCAGACAGAGGTGGATGGGAGGGCAGGGAATGGAATATGGAATGTAAAATATAAATTAATAAAAAAATAAAAAATAATGGTAAAAAATAAAGAAAATATCTAATAAAAAGAAAAAAGTGTGTGTCAGTGTGTGTGTGTGTGTGTGTGTGTGTGTGTGTGTGTGGTGTACATGAATCAGTAAACTTGTTTTCAGGGCTATTCAACATGAAGGCAGCAGAGGAAGTTTGCTTCCTTTTATTGAAATGATGATATCTATAGGTTGAACCTCAATAACTGATAATATGTTCTATAATAAGAACTATATATTTTCGTGGGCCACCAAAGTGGCTCAGTTAAAAGGAGCTTGCTACCAAGCCTGATGACCTGAGTTCGATCCTTGGGTACCATATGGTGGAAGAAAAGGACTGACTCCTCTAACTTGTCCTTTGACCTCCACACAGATGCTGTGACATGTCTCCCTCCCATCCCCCCATAAAATAAATAAATAAATGTAACTTTAAAATATTTTTAAAAAAAGAAACAAAGAAAATATTGAACCTAAGAATAATAGGTATAGAAGAGAGCAGAGATTCTCAACTCAAAGTGTCAACTAACATCGTCAACAAAATTATAAAAGAAAACTTTCCTAACCTAATGAAAGAGATGCCCATAAACATACAAGAAGCCTATAGAAAACCAGGGAAATGGGACCAGAAAAGTAATTCATCCCACCACATAATCATTAAAACACCAAATGCACAGAACAAAGAAAGAATATTGAAAGCCATAAGGGAAAATAGTCCATGTAACATATAAAGGGAGACCTATCAGAATTATACAGACTTCTCAATAGAGACTTTAAAAGCCAGAAGATCTTGGGCAGATGTGATAGAAACCCTAAGAACAAAATTGCCAGTCCAGGCTATTATATCAGCAAAACTTTCAACTACTTTATTGGGAGAGACCAAGATATTCCATGACAAAACCAAATTTAAGCAATATTTTTCACCAATCCAGCCCTATAGAGGATAATAGAAGGAAAACTCCAACACAAGGAGGGAAACTATACCCAATAAAAAACAAGAAACTAATCTCTCTCTCTCCTCTCTCTCTCTCTCTCTCTCTCTCACACACACACACACACACACACACA
>NC_034611.1:26702426-26747488 GCF_900095145.1 Mus pahari | reverse complement strand
CACACACACACACACACACACACACACACACAAAACAAAACAAAACACAAAAGAAGAGAACCACACAAGCATAATCCCACCTCTAGCAATAAATATAACAGGAAGCAACAATCATTGATCCTTAATATCTCTTAACATCAGTGGACTCCAATAAAAAGACAGATAGCAGACTGGATAAGAAAACAGGGCCCAGCATTTTGCTGCACACATGAAACACACCTCAGTGATAAATACAGATATTACCTCAAAGTAAAAGGCTGGGAAAAAGTTTCCAGGAAAATTGTCCTAAGAAACAAACTGGAGTAGCAATTCTAGTATCCAATAAAATAGATTTTTCAACCAAAAGTTATCAAAAAAGATAAGAAAGGACACTGAATACTCAACAAAGGAACAATCCACCAAGAGAAACTCTCAGTTCTGAACATCTACACCCCAAATACACAGGCATCCACATGAGTAAAAGAAGCACTACTGAAGCTCAAGGCACACATTGAACCTCACACAATAATAGTAGGAGATTTGAACACCCCACTCTCACCAGTGGACAAATCATGGAAACAGAAACTAAACAGAGACACAGTGAAATTAATAGAAGTTATGGACCAAATGGACACAAGAGATATCTACAGAACATTTCATGCTAAAAAATGGACATACCTTCTTCTCAGCACCTCATGGTACCTTCTCCAAAAGTGACCATATAATCAGACACAAAACAAGCCTCAACAAATAACAAGAAGATTGAAATAATACCATGTATCCCACCAGATCAACATGGAATAAGACTAGTCTTCAACAACAACAAAAACAATAGGAAGACCACATACATGTGGAAGCTGAATGACTATCGACTCAGTGTTAACTTGGTATTGGAAGAAATAAAGAAATTAAAGATTTATTAGAAGTTAATGAAAATGAAGGCACAACATATCCGAATTTATGGAACGCAATGTAAGCAGTGCAAAGAGGAAAACACAGCTCTGAGTGCCTTCAAAAATAAATTGGAAAAAGCATACACTAGCAGCTTGACAGCACACCTGAAAGCTCTAGAACAAAAAGAAGTAAATAATCCAAAAGTAGTAGACGGCAGGAAATAATCAAACTCAGGGCTAAAGTCAACTGAGTAGAAACAAAAAGAACTATGCAAAGAATCAATAAAACCAGGAGCTGGTTCTTGGAGAAAATCAACAAGATAGATAAATCCTTAGCCAGACTAACCAGGGGACACAGTGACTTTATCCAAATTAACAAAATCAGAAATGAAAATGGAGATATAACAACAGAACCTGAAAAATTCAAAAATCATCAGATCCCACTACGAAAGACTATACTCAACAAAACTGAAAAAATTTAGATGAAATGGATGATTTTCTAGACAGATACTAAGTAACAAGGTTAAGTCAGGGGTCAGATAAACCAACTGAACAGCCCTATAACCTGGAAGGGATTAGAGGCAGTCAGTAAATATCTCCCAACCAAAAAATCCTGAGGACCAGATGGTTTTAGTGACGACTTCTACCAGATATTCAAAGAAGTCATAATACCAATACTTATCAAAGTATTTCATAAAATAGAAACAGAAGGAGCACTACCTATTACATTCCATGAAGCCACAGTTACAATATTACCTAAACCACACAAAGACACAACAAAGAAAGAAAACTTCAGAACAATTTCCCTNANNAATATTGATGCAAAAATACTCAATAAAATTCTCACTAACAGAATCCAAGGTAACATCAGAATGATAATTCACCGTTATCAACTAGGCTTCATCCCAGGGCTGCAGAGATGTTTCAATAAATAGAAATCAATCAACTTAGTCCACTATATAAACAAATTGAAAGGAAAAAAAAAAACACATGATCATCTCATTAGATGCTGAAATTGCTTTGACAAAGTACAACACACCTTCATGTTAAAAATATTGGAGAGAATAGGAATTCAAGGTCCATACTTAAATATAATAAAAGTAATATACAGCAAGCCATTAGCCCACATCAAAATAAATGGAGAAAAAATTGAAGAAATCCCACAAAATTCAGTGACTAGACAAGGCTGCCCACTCTCTCCCTATCTACTCAATAAAAATAAATGACATATTTTGAGAAGACATGATTTAAGAAATTTAATAAATGTAACTAGTAGAAAGTAGAATTTAATAAATCAATTTTCTTTAGAATAAAAATTGCTTAAAATGATTACATTATTCTCAAATGAGAAGTTACATAACAAAAATTAAGCTAGAAATTAACCAACCTGAATTAACATTTCAAATAACATTTTAAAAGATTAAAAGAAGGAAGATGATAAACATTTGACAAGTTGATTATCTAGCATAAAAATCAAGACAAAATTTACTTTAGTTTTTAACTTTGATGAGAACTACAAGGGCAATTTTGAAAGGATAAATGCTCTCATTAGCTTCAATTAAATCAGGAAGCCCCTGCTTCCAAAGTGGAGAACTCAGTACATTATTCCTTACCTTGAAGGAACAACACTGTGTGCTTACATTAAAGGTTCCCTTTTTTTAAGGCATTTTTTATTAGACATTTTTGTCATTTACATTTCAAATGCTATCCCCAAAGCCCCCTATACCCTCCCCCACCCTGCTCCCCAACCCACCCACTCCCCTAGTGTTTATCTAGGGGCAGGACACTCATGCTGCCTATCATTTGTTCTTTCTTATTATTAGACTCTGAAAAGTAACTGATTTAAGAGAAAGTGATGATTCTGTTGGAAGCATGGGGGAAATCACTCGCGAGATGTTATACTTTTAGGACTCTTAGATAAAGAAAGTAAGTCCTTCTGAGATGTAACCTATATATATATATATATATATATATATATATATATATATATATATATATATATATATGTGGAAAATCATGTTAGGATAAGTATATGAATAGAGTTTATAAACATTTCAAGTTGACTTCTCTAAGAAGCATACTCTTGTGAAAATTAGTGTGGAAGAAGTAAGGTAGACCCCATAGGATCTAATCCTGTGATGGGAGGGGAAGAAAGTCAGATTTCTGTAGGACTGGACCTCTGTTAGAAACTATAAAGCTGGACCAACATTTCAGAACTCTGTTTTTGGTGAGTCATGGATAGGCTTTTATTCCAAGGGAGCAATCATTCATTGGATTAGACCAGTTCAGAGGAGAATACATCTTTAGATGAGTTAGTTCTTTTCATCTGATACAATATCCCAAAAGGACTGAAAGTCAGAAGTAGATATGGTTCATCTAGTGAATGAATCTAAGCAGTAGTGCAAAGTAGCCATTGCAGTCTACCTGATTTGCTTCTTGGATCCTTTTTTTTTTTTTTTTTTTTTTAAATATGAGTTTCAGTAGCAGCACAGTGTAATGGAAATCTGCGTATGTACTGCTAACAGGGAAGTGGTGTGTCATAGTTCTGTGCACTGTTTCTAATATTTCTAGCAGGCTGACCGACTGATAGGAAACATATTAATTTATAGTAGATCCTATAGCCTTGTAACAATAGTATTACTTCGCTGCTCTAGAGTGAGTCTTTGGGTTCATGATCAATTTATGTAGGCTATAATATTAGTGAATCATTCATTGACACAGAGAATATGTGAATCAATGCTTTTAAATGAGTGCTGCTTGAGCTCCTACAAACAAGAAGGCAGAGCTGTATTAAGAAGTATTTATATTGGTCAAACCGCTTCCCTATGCAGAAAGGGGCATGAGTCAAGTGGGCTACTGTTTTTCTTGAGGAATGATGATAGGTTGAAGACTGTATTGCAGTCTTTGAAGCTGATTTATAGAATATTAAGCAGTCAGAGTGGTTAGATAAGTCTTAATAAATGAGACTCTGGGCTTTTGATTCCATACTTACTATATTGTTAAGACCTACCATTATGTATACTAATTTATCAATTATTATAAATATTGAGAAAACATAAAAAGATAAAATATTGGTGGATTCTACTACTAATATTCAATTCAAATAATTTTGGCTATCTGGCTTATAACATATAGTCACTCTTTGGGCACCCTCGTTGCTAATAATAAGTTGAGACCTGTAAGAGTAACACTTACAATAAGTCATGGACAGGATAGACTCAACATATTTTTTTAATAGTTCTGATACACTTTTTGCTTTACAACTTTGTAAGAACTCCATCTTCTGCACTGTTCCACAAACCATAGTCCTTTCCTAATATGATCATGATTTGACTTTGTTTAATATGGAAATTTCAGTGTGCTAATTTCTTTAAAGCTTTTTTTTTCTCTTCTCTCTTCTGTGAATCTGCATAGATACTGATCTACCATTGAAGCAAATAGGTCATCTCTGTGATAAGGGACACATAATTCATGCACTTCAGAGTAATGATAGAAATAGTTCATGTATGGCAATCAACTAGCGCATGGCAACACTGACTGAAGAACATCTGGATGTAGTGGATGCTGCAGCAGTCATAAATTTAGATTCTATCCTCTGTTTCTGCTATGAGGACTGAATATTGTCCTCTCTTTAAAATGTTCCAGATTTCTTTCTGAGATGCATTTCATGTGGCATAACCAATAAAGAAAAGGTTATTTAAAAGCATTTCAAGTGTAATATTTCTCAACTGGTGACAAAGTGTGGCTATATCCTATTTTATACAGTAGCCCACTTACGTTTGACAATCATTTTCTTGTTTCTATTTATTGCTGAAAAGGCAGTTCAAATGATTAACATACCTTTGCTTCTTCTAATTAGTCAGACACAAATTTTGATCTAGTGCTAAATTAAAGACGACATCTTTATAACACCCTGTTCTACTTAAAAATACATTTTCCAGGGCTATTTAGCTCTGAATATGGTACAAGATTAGCCTATTTGAATTTTAGTTCTTCATTTTAATAGTTGTGACCTGTTTATAGAGCACATATATAAAATCTGTTTAGAATGTAAAGGAAATTAGACTAGATTTTTGCTAGTTTGTGTGTGTGTGTGTGTGTGTGTGTGTGTGTGTGTGTGTGTGTGCAATAGTGTTATTTGTTTTAGTTGTTGTTTATATTTGCTAATGGAAACACTATGGATTGAGGTAAAGACTTTCTCATGATTCACTTTTATGTGAATCTAACATCCTACATGAACATTTAGCACATATACTTTCATTCTATTCCATAATCATTTTGAGCCCCTTGGGAATTCTCAGCCATCTGTAATGTGTGAATGACTTAATTGTGTTATAGAGTAAGATGTCGTCTCTGTACTATAACAAACATTCAGAGGTGAAAGATTTGTCCCAAGCAGGCCTATACCAGCAGTCAGAGATTGATTTTCAATTAAAAATGTGTTCTGATTAGTGTTTATATGAGCATGAAATATTTAAATTCAAAAACAACCTAATAAAAACTTCTGAACATGGGATAAATAAAGTAAAATGATCAGCAGTATTTTATATTTGGAAAGGATTATAAGAATTTCGGAAAGTTGAGACTGCATATTTTGTAAACTTTCTATTATGAAGGAATATTTATGTGCTGAAAGAATGTGAGAAAAATTCAATTAATTTCTACCCATTTCTGTCTGGAGATACTTATACTCAGTCACTAGTTTCTCCCTGAGTTCTGCATTGAACTCTAATTTACAGTAGATGGTTCTCCCAATATGAAATTAAACAAACTTTGAGATTAAAATGGAGAGCAGAGTGTTAAGATGACTGAGTGGTCTATGGCACCAAACTCAAGGTGATAAAATGGATGACAATTTGTGATGAGCTTATGTATAGTAAGTCTATAGAGATGAATCATGAAAATATTTATTTTGTAAGCAAACATAACTTAGATATGCATAATTTACAAATACCATCACCTGCAGATATTTGAAATGGGTAGAAGAAGAGACAGTTGGTTAAGAGGAGGGCATTATAATATATTCAACACATCATAGCTATGTTTCTTTGTTGACATAGTCAACCAAACAGGTTTTAAAAACTTTAGAAAATACAATTTTTTCAGTACTCAATGTGAACATATTTTTGTCTTACCATAACATGGTAAAGCCAAATATTTGTATACAATTTGTATTCTGTTTGGTATTATATATAATCTAAAGGCATTTAACATCAATAAAATAATATACACGTGTAAGAAAATACTGTATCACATATATACTCAACAACTTACAAATTTTAGCTCTCACATAAATTCTCATAGCACATTGATGAATGACTATATGAGATAACATATAGTTATTCAGGGAAATTATTCAGGACAGAGGAGAAATAAATGATTTAATAACATCATCTGCAATGGTGAGCACAAGAAGACTGAGACAAATGGTAGAATTTTTCTCAAACTAAACAAACAAACAAACAAGCAAAACCAGAATGCAGTTAACTGATTCCTTTTCTTTGGAATGGAAGGCAGCGTGTATGCTGATTTAGCAACAGGATGACATTTCTTCTAAGTTCTTCTATTTCTTTGGTGAAATATAATAACATTATTGGCAGATGAATGAAATAATAAAGTTTAATGTACTGCCAAGTAGATAAAAGGCTCTTTTGGGAACAGTAAGAATGTTTGGTTTCGTGTATCTAGTCACATCTTACTGTTCTAGTATAGTTTTTTTATTAGCTGAAATTTTAATTTGGCCAAATTGTGATTTTGTGTAGCAGTCAAATAAAGGAAGGGGTTTACAGTGGTATCCTAGAAGAGAATTTTAATAATGAACCAGTGAGGTCCATTAAGGATATCTGTAAAGCAATGAAGAAAAGGAAAGGCATAATAGATCCAGGGGATCTTGGGGATTCTTGATGTCTGACATGAAAAATCATTGCAAATGCAGTCACTTATAACATAGCGAGAGCTTGAAAAAGAAATCAAGCACATATCCTGACACCAAGTTCTAAGTCTTGTGTAAGTAAAAGAACAAATCACTGATGGCTGGAAATCAGTGAACCATTAAGTAAAGCAATCATGTTGAGTACATGCACAAGATGTCCTGCAAAGAAACTGTTTGCAAAAGTTGATTGGCTGATGAGAACATCAATGGAATAGAGAGGTTAGAATATTGCAGGTCCAGAGTCTAATTACAATTTATCTGTGGCAGTGTTTAGCTTCCTAAATAGGCATTCTTTGCTCTCCTCTGTGTCAGGTATAATAAACTAATAACACATTCAAAACCTTTGGAATGTATTAACTCAATAAAACATTTTTTCACCATAAACTAAGGGGCTAAGAATACAACCATAGAGTATGTGGAGCCTACGGCCTGCTGAGCTATAACCTGCTCTACTGGTGCTTTGAACAATGTATTGATTTATGACTTCCTTTGTTCTGTTACTATAAAAACTTCATGATTTTGCTTCTATGTTTGAACATGAAATTTGAGGAAACATAAGTCTGTGTTTCTGGGCCATGGTTACTAAGAATAAACTTTCTTTTATTCATTTTTCAAGAGAGCAGTGTTTTTGAGTCAGCAAATGATTCAAATACATAAGTACAGAAAACATCAAAGATGGGAATAAGAAAGCAATGTACTGAGGCAAGATGCTAAAGGTACCCAAGAATAAGTCTGGGCTCTGTGCTCTCACAGTTGTTCTTCTGTTCCAATTACATTGTGACTATCATCTGTTTATTGTATTTTTCTTCTTTGAAAATAAACTGCTTGAATGTATAGACCAATTGTATTGTCTCAGTCATAAAAGATATGCAAAAAGTGAACACTTACTGAGTAGCAAAAGGAAATATCAGGCATTATGGCTGGGCATATACCCTTCAGATGCCAGAGGTTCTGGATTTCACTTTCACATCCAGAAAGAAGGAAGAAAAGGAGGAAGGAAAGAAGGAAGAATGCAAGATAAGCATCCAATTCAAAAACAATTGACAGTTTCTCACTGCATGTTCCCACCCAAACTTAACATTTACATTATTAAGACATCACCCTGAAAATAAGACCAGAAAAGTTCTACAAGAAGATTCCTATACATACTGAAATGAATTAAATCTATGAAGTCATTAAAAAATATAATCCTAAACCATATTAAAATACTTCAAATATTTTAATGAAAACATCTAGCTTGTGAGTTCCTCAATATAATATTCTACTTCAACAATGTTCAATAGACATTAAGTATACAAGAGTCATTAAACACAGAAAACATTCTGCAGAGGAGAAGACAGTTTTCCTTTTGACCATTCAAGAAAGGCTACAAAGTAGGCTCTATGTTCAGAGCATCCTATGTACCCGTACTTCAGACCTGCTATATGCTAATTCTTTATATTTATTTCCCATTTCTATTTTCTATTGAGAAAAATTAAACACATATAATATTTAAATATTAGTCACATATATACAACTTAAAAAATATCCCCAATATTTTGTAGACCATATCTACAGTATCTTGTTGAAGAAAACAGAACTCTATGTTTCTATATTGGAAGGGAATGCAGGTGGTAGAATACAAGTATCTTGTTGACAGAGGAGAGGAGATTTCATATGTCCACTAATCTGTTGAGAACCAGACAGATTCTAGACTCTCTCAGAGCTTTGTCCAGAGAATGGACAAAAAAAAAAATCTTGTGCTGTGTCCTTGGTCAGGGTCCACTCTTGACAAGGTCTGGCCTGGGACTGGGGTCCTGGCCACAAAAGAGTTATAAAGACATGTAGAATCTAGAATTATCAGTCCAAGGCTGCTTTGCATGGAGTTTCTGGTACTCTTGAAATATGCTGTGTTCCCCTTGTATAACATTGTTTATTTAGCTACCCATTGACTTTCTTCCATTGTATCATTGCTTTCTGGTGACATTGTCTCATTTGTCTCATTTCTCTTCAAACTATATATATATATATATATATATATATATATATATATATATATATATATATATAATGCTGCACATCTTAAGACAACTGATAAACTAACTTGCTGGTCAAAGTCAATAATGATACATTGAAATAGATAAAAATACAAAATAAGTAAAGATGGCTATATAGATATATATATTATTTCTCTCTCTCTCTCTCTCTTTCTGTGTGTGTGTGTGTGTATGTGTGTGTGTGTGTGTGGGTGGGTGGGTGTGAAAGAGAAACAGAGAGAGAAATATAGAGGGACAGAAACACGGGCACAGTAATACAAAAAGAAAGATTATACATAAATATCTTCCCTTTTTTGGTTTGTTTTTGTTTTGTTTTGCTAATGAGCCTAAAAGCAAGGTCAACAGAAATGTAAATATTAATTTCTAATCCTTTCACTCAGTAAAACAAACTAGAGATTATGGACAAATTTTCATTAAGGACCTTATATCCTAGATTAATTTAGGTTACCCTTGAATGTTTTGATGACCAGTCTTGGCTAATTACTTCTAAATATTCAATATCTTAAAATCATGATATTTCTACTGATGAAATCAGGCTTCTGTTTCTTTGGCTTCTTTACATTGTTAACAAAATAATTTAGAGATTTACTTGGAAGAACACTTGAAGGAAATTTTGTTAGAGTTTGAGAAAAAAAATAACATACCAGGCAATGTATAAACATTGGCAGTTTCCAGGAGAAAGACAATGAAGATAAAGAAGAAAGAAAGCCATGCTATATATAGCCAGCCATGCTAGAGTTCAGTCCCTTGGTAGAAGTGAGAGTCAGCTTTAGAGAAAAACAGTTAAAATGAGTTTCTAGGAAAGTAAGTTTTGTACAGTATCAAAAAGCAAAGAAAACATTATTTAGAGAAATTAAGGAAGGATAGAAGGAAGATAAAGAAACTTATATTGTTTTTGAGTAATTCAGGCAAACAGGAAGGTTCTGCCATGTTAAGTGATGAAAGCTTCTAAAGACTTGCTTCTGAGTAGGACAACTACATTAATAATTATTCTTTGTTTTTATTTTATCTTCATGTAAACCAGCTTTCTGTGGAGGCAGATTCCTGGCCATATACCTGACATGCGCAATTAGATTAATTTTTAAACAGAGGAGACAATAATATATGAGCTTTTAAGCTTGTTAGAGTATTAAATTCTGCTCCAGGGCCAGAGGATGAAGTTCCATTCCATTCTTTTGATCAGGATATGGTCACTTTGTGTTTTGTTTCCCAAAAAGCCCAGATGTGTTTCTTAAGGTCTAGGTAAAATATTAAGGCCTAGATAAATTATTTTAAGGTCCAGGCAACTGTTATCTGACTAGACTACCATTCTGTCCCATTTTTAATATTATAAGGAAACTTCCTCATTTGTTTTTTTCTGCTGTTACTAGGAAACTTTCTCATAACCAACTTGATTACATATTCTGTTATGCTCTGTGTCCTTGGAAACCAATCACGATAGAAGTCATTACTTTCTTGTACAGTTACCCACAATAAGCTTGGAACAAAATCAACCATCCCACAGCAATTCCTACACCTGTGGATTTTAAGGCATTTGCTATTATAAGCTGTCTCTGGCATGAACCCCAACATAAGAGACATCTATACCAATATAAGAAACTATTTGGAGTAAGCCTTCCATTTTAAATAGGGATCCAGTAAAGTTATAGTTCCTTGGACCTTCCTGGGAACTGACTTAACAGAAAGAGACATGTACATGGGTAACTGACATCTTGCTTGACAAGTTAAGACATGAATGTTAGACAAGGTAAGTCTCCTGTCACAATTGACTATTACAACCAATGGGAGCAGTATATGTATAAAACAAAGACATATTCTTAAGGAAATCATCTGACCCAAAATCCTGAATGGTGTAATAACTTGGCACAGATATTTGTGGATTTTAGGATTAAAAAAGAGAGAGAGAGGATCCTAACTTAATGTAAAGGTTAAGTTCTTGAACTTGAATCATGGCTCTATTCCATCAGTTCTGGGGCTGGAGCTTATGCTCAACAAACTATCCCTTTCTGATTAAGATCCATGTTTGTATGGTTTGTGAGGTAACACTCTTAGACCCCAACACCTTTATCATATGACAATTGAATCCTAAAGTTCTGCAAAGATAGAAGCTATCCTTTTAGTGTTACCAGGGAAAGAGGAGATTGGACCCCAAAAACCTCAGTGACTGCTAAGAGTACTGTAATGATACTGTGAATATTTGTGTACTTGGAGTAATAAAATATATGTATGTTTTATTAATGTATTATATATTATATATCTAAAGAAAACTTTGGATGAATACAAATTATTCACTGTTCATTTATATTGGATTTTGGTTCAAAATTTTTATTTTTGAATCTGAAAAGATGACTGCAAGAAAAATTTCTATGTCACTTCTTGTTTCTCTGTTATTGTCATATTTGGTAATTAATTAATGTCAACAAGATATAATAGAAGAGAATATGAATATTGGTTGTTTGAATTTATTTGGAAAATTCACATAAAGATAGGATTATTCCTTCCTGAAATATCAGGAGTTTCTCTGGTGAAACCATTAGTGATTGGAATTTTCTTTATGTGAAGGCTTCATAATATCTTTTCAATTTTTTAAATATTTAAAAAATATTTTACATATTGTGCAATATAAATATTCATCAAACTAAATTTGTTAAATAAGATTACATTCTACTCTGCATACTATAAATATGGGCTATGAATGAAAGATTAAATGATGTGTACCAGCTAGGGAGGTGTTCAAGCATGAAAAAAGCCATCATCCAGAGAATAACTTCAAACTTGTCTTTAAAGATGAAGTCAATGTACTCTTTCTGTTTCCTAGGACGAAAATAAAACCTAATTGTATTAGAAAGAACAAAATAGGTCTTACAAAGTAGATACCAGATAAATTCTTTTTATAAGCTATTTTCAGACTATTCATGCTTTAAAACACCTATGAGACACATTATTAATGAATACTGGAGATTTTCAGGTCTTCTTGAAAAAGCTCTGACATTGCTAATTGGTATTTGTTTTGTTTTGTTTGTTAATTTTAATTACTTCAGGAAGAGAAACTGTTTAAACCATTTCTAAAGAATAAAGCACTTCAGCATCAGGAAATTTATATCGTGGTCATCAAAAGAATAATGTTATTTTCTTGTGTATATTTCTGTATGACATTACTCTATCAAGATAATGAATTTTACCATGGATATCACAACATAAAGTGAAGTGATTGACTTACCAGAAGAACGTTGTGTGTTTGGGAAGGGGACAATTTTAGAATTACTTCAGAAATAGAGTGGGCTTTGTTTTATAATCTGTTTTACATTCCATTTAAGTAAGCACAGTTCAAAGCTCTTTGCTCTGAAACATTGGTGGGGCTACATGTGATTTGAAAACTATATACCAGAAAATTTAATAACATAAAATAAGCTAATTATGGGTTTTCCAATAAAGGTCAATGCATTAGGTTTATGCTAACTTGTACTATGCATTATATATTCTTTGTCTAGTGAAATATTTCTTTTCAGAAGATGAAAAACTTGAGCTAATGTAACAAATACACTGCAACACGTACATCAAAAAAATGGTCATTTTTTTCCTTAAAATGTGTAAAATACTTGTTTTTTTTTCCATTCTTTTGTTGATAGACAACTAGATTAGCTCCATAACTTAGTTTTGTGAGTTGTATTTTAACTGTCGTGGACGAAATGATTATGTTCTAATAAGATACCTGTAGAGAAATTTTAATCCAGCAACATGGCTGCTCTGGCAAGTGATCACATCCAAAGACTTTCTACGTGTGTATGATCTAGCTGGAATGACACACTTTTAATCCCTCTAGGTGGAATACAGACATACCATTACTAAACGCCTTTAATATCAAACAATGAAGGTAAATTGAGTCTGTAGAAGAAAGCAGTCATGTTTGTAAGTGAAACCTATCTGAGGGGCAAGTGAAGTGTTAAATCAGTAAGGTTTGACAGAATGAGTTAGAGATAGGATATGCCCAACTCTCAAAAAGTAGCACAGGAAAGAGAGGCTACTTAAGAGGACAACACAAGAAACGGAAATTATTTAAGAGAGTAGCAGCAGAAGCAACAGGAGAGAAAGACGAAGAGAGGGAGAGAGAAAGACAGAGACAGAAACAGAGAGAGAGAGAGAACTGTTTTACCAAGGCAGTTTTACAGAGACAGGTTGCAAGTGGAGACAGAAGGAGCCAGAGAATATGAAGAAGCCAGAAAATTAAACCAGATTGCCAGAGTTAGTTTGAGCCAAACAAAACAATTCAGTCAGAGAGCAATAGAAGCTGGATTGAATCTGTCAGCTTGGATGACCAGATTGTATAAATAGAAGCTTCCAGGCCAAGGGATACTTAGAAGAGAGAAAGAAACACTCTGGACTTAGTCCAGAGTAGTTACAAAGCTTGATATGGCTCTCAGCCTGTCACTTCATCTAAGGAAATGAAAGAGACATTTACGTCTGTCTGAACCTCCAAAACGACGGTAACATCTGGTAAATACAAGATTCTCAGTGTCTCTTATTCTTTAAAATACTGCAACAATGGATCCTCTGAAACTAGAATTCCTCCCAAGAATCTCAACTTCAGAAAAAGAAGTAAAGCCTTGCCAGCCAGAAACGGAACTTGTATCCTAGAAAACATATTTTGCGCAGTTGTTGGTACCTATCAGATCATCCTATAAGATAAAATCAAAACCAAGACATAACTAAGTTGCTAGTAATGAAGAGGACCATACTTTAAATGTGCCTGCTTAGAGAAGTACTATCTTAGACATGGAAATTTTAATCTTAGGTCAGGACCCTGGAAATGTTCTAGTGTAGTTTACTGTATCTCCTTTTCCCTCTTCTTATGAGGCTACATGGAATACATCTCTTTTTGCATTTTATTTAAAATTTTAGTCTGTTCATTTTAACTGTCTTTTCAGCTTTGCCAACCTGAAGTAATACAGATTGTGATCCATGTTTGGTAGCAGAATTGTAGTGAGTATCTAGGTATGGTATCACTGGATCATATATTTGATATATTTGTTATGGCCAGATCATAAGGTCCCCACAGACTACCAGGGACCACCACTAGGAGTCCAACTCATATGTAAAAGTAGTAAGTCTTCATTCAAGATTAAGCTCGGACCCTCCAAAATCTCCAGCACAGTAGACGATGTGAAAAGTTCTGAGCTGGTACAAGCTCTGTCTATTAAAGTAATGATTTAGCTTGGTATGAAAAATGGTTGCTAGCTTAATCAATCTCCTCTAGGCATTAGGTACTTTTCTTTTTAAAAGTGATTGGTGGAAGGAGAGGGGGACAAGGGAGGGAGAAAGGAGGAGGATGAAATAAAGATGGCAGTATCAGAAACTGGAGGAAATGTAAGAGGGGACAGAGGGTCAGGAAATCAAATAAAAATAGGTAGCAAAGAGGATGAGTTTCTGGGGATAGGCACTGGAGGGTCCCAGACACCAGAGAAAAGTGAGGCTTCAGCACCCAATGGGATTGACTTTAGCCGTAATGCTCAGAGGATGGGGAGTTAGAACCTGTGGAGACCACCTCCAGTTGATAGGCATATTCCCTGGTCAAGGGATGGGGCCACCCACCCATCTCAACCTTTTTTAACCCAGAAATGTTCCTGTCCAAAGGAAGAACAGAGACAAAAATAAAACAGAAACTGAAGGAAGAGCCAACAGGAAATGGCCCCACCTGGGGATATCTCATGTCTGCAGACACCAAACCCAACACTGTTGCCATGGTCAAGAGGCATTCCTGGATAGGAACCAAGTGTGGCAGTCCCTGGGGAGGTTCGGCCATCAACTGAAAAATGCCGATGCAGATGCTTGGAGCCAACCATCATACCAAACTCAGGGAATCTGGTGAGGGAGCTGGCAGAAGGACTGGAAGAGCGGAGGGTGATTGCAACCCCATTAGAAAAAACAACATGGGCTGGCCTGACTACCCAGTTCTCCCAAAGTCTAGACCCCCAACCAAGAAGTGGACCTGGAGAGAACCATGGCTCCAGAAATGAATGTAGCAGAGGATGACCTTGCCCAACAGCAACGGGAGGGAGGCCCTTGGTCCCAGGGAGGTAGGATGCCCTAGAATAGGGTGGTTCTGGAATGGTGTGGCAGGAGAGTGTGGGTAGGTGGGGAAGCACTATTTCATACAGGCAAAAGGGAGGGTGGGTTGGTGGAGGGGTAAACAGGAAGTGGAATATCATGGGATGGCAAGTTGGTGGAGCAGGTAACCGGGAACTGGGAAATCATTTGAGATGTAAGAGAATGGAATGATATATAGATATAGATAGGTATAGAGATAGATAGAGATAGATAGAGATAGAGATAGAGATAGAGATAGAGATAGAGATAGAGAGAGATAGAGATAGAGATAGAGATAGAGATAGAGATAGAGATAGAGATAGAGATAGAGATAGAGATAGATAGTTTATTATATAACAATAATTGATTGTTGCTAGGAGTAGAGTGGCTACTTGCCCAGGGGAATTGTGGTTGTTACCAGGTGACATGACTCCTGGAACAAGTTGGTTTTGTTTTTTGTTTTTGTTTTTGTTTTTGTTTTTGTTTTTGTTTTTTTTCCAGAAGCTGAGTTCATTTAGAGGGCAAGTTAATCATAAAACGGGGCCTGAAAGCAAGATGTGGTTTGTAAAGTTAAGCTGGGCTCTTCAATAGTCTGGGTTCTTTAGAGAAACCTCCATGTTGATTTCCAGTGTTTCTAGGCTAGTTTGTATTTCTACCAGAGACGCACAAATGTTTACTATTATCTACTTTTGTCTCCATCTCAGCTAGAATTTGCTCTATTTTTTTTTCGGTGTAATCCTGATGGGGTAAGATTAAAACCTCCATGCTGTTTTAATTTCTGTGATGACTAGTAATTCAGTAAAAATGTCCAGCCATCAGGAAAGATAAACATACGTTTTTTATATAAAGTGGCTACAACTGGAGATAATGAACTAAGTTTCAGGGTACTACAGTTTGTCTGTTTTCTGTGCCCTAGATTTTAAATGGAAACATAAAATCATATAGGTGCAATTAATATAAAAATAGAAGTGAACTGTTTCGAAAGAAAAGAAGATTAAGGAGAGGGAAGAGGAAGAACAAGGAGTAAGGGGAACAGTGAGAAGCAAGCTCAAAATATGGCATGTACTTGTATGAAAATGGTCTTACGAAGTAGTAACTAACATACTTAAACCAGCATGTTAAAGTGTCAACCAGAAGTTTTCAATTGCCATAATAACAAAACAACCAACTATGTATAAGACCTATAATTAAATGAAAACATACGCTGCTGAAGAGACAGCTCAGGGGTTAAATGCACTTGCTGTTCTTACAGAGGACCCAGGTTTGGTTCCCAGTACTGACATAATGACTCTGCCTGTAATTTCAGCACAAGATATATATGTATGTGTCCATGTATGCATACATCTTAGAATATTCACATAGATATAAAATAAAAGCACTGAATCTTAAATAAAAACGAATGGAAAGGAGAATTAATTTTTGCCTCTAAAGAACTGAGAAATATCCACTTACTTATTAGACACTTGTTTATCATTTTGTTATTTTCCTTAAATTTGTCCTGATGAAAGCTGTGATGACTTGTACAGGAGGGGTCCTAATAGGCTCATATATGGAAAAACTTGTTCTCCGAGTGGAGAAAATATTTGAGAAGGATTGGGAGGTGTGACCTTGTTACAGGTGGTGTGTCACTTGGAGTGAGGTTTGATGCTTTAGAAGTTCACTCATTTTCAGTTAGCTCTCTCTGATTTGTGGTTATTGTTTCAACATCTAGCCTCGCAGCTATTCCTTCAGCGCCATGCCTGCCTTCCCATTGCCATACTTCCACAGTGTTTCTTATGCACTCTAATCCTTAGGAATCATGAGCTTCTAAATTAAATGCTTTCTACTATAAATTGCCTTTATGATAATGGTTTGTCATGGCAATAGAAACAGAACTAAGATAGAATATAAGTCATATATTTTTAATTACTGAGAGCCCCAATATGCACTCATTGTAAATGTGAAAGTAGTTCAGACTAATTTATACATTATTCAAAAATTAAATAAGAAAAAGATAAATGATATATTGAAATGGTTTTCAGTGCTTAAAATAAAATATTTAATCTTAATCAACCCACAGAAGTAATATAAATATGATATATTTTCAGCTGTAATAATTCAATAAATTTCATTTATTTTTCAGAGATACACTATATAACAGTTTGCTATTATATGAGAAATTTGTAATAGAAAACATAATGCAATAATATCTCAAAGATAATTAAACAAATAACAAATAACTAAAAATAAACAAATAACTCTTCACATGTGATGATGGTCTGAAGAATGTTAGAGGTTTTCTTTATCTGAAAATATTCAGCTTTATAAGACCACTTAGTAGCATTCATAATGTCTTCTGATTAAACTAAATGGAACATCAAACTCTTAAATTTAGCTATGAACACTCTCCAGTACTTAAATAGATGCCATACGTGATGATCTAGGCAAGATGAATATCTTAGACTTATACCTTTAGGCTAGCACTTTTACCACCATTGTTTTGAAACATTAAAGAATTTGAAATTAAAATCATAAATCATACAATGAAGCTTAAAGTTAATATATGATTGGATCTCTAAATGCTTTGTTGGAATCAGAGCCAAGCAATACTAATTCAATGAAGTTGTGCTAAAATACTTAGGACAATTTATCTCAACAACAAAGACATTTTAGATATAGAAGACATACTCCATCCTCAATAAAGACAAAAATACTTTCTACACTGTAGATCCAGAGTCTAGTATGAAAAGGAAGGCCCTATAATATATATAAAAAATAACCAGGGCTTATCATCTTGCCCAATTTCATGGTCTCAGATAACACTGGGCATGTTATCATTATTAGTCTTATTATGGAGAATTCATACTTATAAGCCACTGTTATCATTTCAAAGATCTATTATAAGATAAAATAAAGTATTAATGATTATGTTTATCATCTTCAAGCTGGTTTAAGTAAATTGAAATCCTCTATAGAAGACTATTATTGAATGTAAAGAAGTATATTGTGAAAATATAGGTCAGATACTTATGCTTTTAATTTATTATCTCCTTTCCCTTCTTTCATTTCTTCCTTCTTCTCTCTCTTTATCTCAACCTTCCTCCCTTCCTTCTATTCATTGTCTACCACTGCATGCAAAGTTTGCATTGATTTGAACTCATAGTCCTCAAATCCTCTTGAAATGTCTTCACAATCATACTCTAACATAATGTTTTACTGGAATTTAATTTTTTCTGAAGTAGTAGGTTTTTTACAATATAAAATATCAAACACTATTTTAATTCACTTCTGCATATCTTCAAATATAGACTTTATATTATATAGCATGACTACTTTATTCTCTGTTCAGTTATGGCTATTTATTTTTCATCATTTGCATAATGTCTGCCTTTTCCACTTAACTTGAGCTCAATAGCTGAGATCAACAATCAGTTAATATTGATCACTTGCTGGCAAGGATTTTAAATTATTACTTTCCTGTTAAATTATTCAAAGTAAACATGGGAAGTCTTTGTTTCTATGCTCGGAGCACAGCAAATGTTCAATAAATTTTGTTGAATGTTCATCACTTTTCCCAGAATGTCTAACTGGAGTATTATATCACAAGGGATTAGTAAAATACACTTCTAAGTGTGTTTCTTAGGTCTTTTACAGATAATGGAATATAGGATAGCAATTAAGATGGGAAGACCTGATCCGAATATGGAAAATACTGTTCAAAAGACTGAAGCTTTTTTTGTTATTTTTTTCCATTATTTGTTATTTTATTTATTTACATTTCAAATGTTATCCCTCTTCCCAATTTCCCCTCCACAAACCCCCTATCCCAACTCCTCCCTTTGCTTCTATGAGGGTGCTTCCCCACCCTCCCACCCTCCCACCCACCCACTCCTTCCTCACCTCCCTATGCTGGGGCATCAAGCTTTCACAGGACAAAGGGCCTTCCCTCTTATTGATGCCAGATAAAGCCATTCTTTGTTACATATGCACCTGGGGCCATGGGTCCCTCCATGTGTATATTTTGGTTGATGGTTTAGTCCCTATGAGCTCTGGGGGATCTGGTTGGTTGATATCATTGTTCTTCCTTTGGGGTTGCAACCCCCTTCAGCTCCTTCAGTCCTTCCCACAATTACTCCATTGGGGTAGGCTGTGACTTTTTATAAAACAAAAGTTGAAATATGAGGAAGACAGGCTTTCATGGAAACAAGTAGATTTCTTGAGCAATTTTTATTGCTGATAGCTCCAGTTTCTGTAACCCATATATGTGAGCTCATAACTATGAGGTCATTCTGTAGGGAGATTTCATAGTGAGAGAGACATTTGAAGGAAAAATATGCATGGAGAGTAAGCTGTTGATCTTATGTCTAAGGATTGTGGTTTGAGAGAAACAATAAAGAATCCCAACATATTAGGGAAGCCATAAGTATTGGTGAGAATGAGCTTTAGAAATGAAATTGGAGAAGAATAATTATGTTTTTCTTTAGTATTTTAGAAAAACAGAAAAAGTTCCAAAACTGTATTGGTGTATTCTGCTTTGCTACTTCTCTAGGTGGTAGGAACTCTAGGAAGCAAAAGTACAACTATCTCACTAAATGAAATGGACAAGTGCTTGACCATCTTCTTACCAAAGGTTAAGGTAAGTCCACTTTCCTATGGGATGATTCCACCTTTCAGAGGCCTTGTCATTCTTAATGTAGAAGTAATAGAACACCCCCAGGTAGAGACAGATACTATTCCTTAGTATCACACCTTCTGAAATCACCCCAAGATCATTTAGATGATCTGAACTCGAGGTACAGATTTTATGTTTTTTTTTTTTTTAATGAAAATCTGGTGATCCAGTTTGAAAACTGCACCAGAAGGGATCAGCATCCAATCTGGCTCCCACTTACACCTATAGGACATAATCAGGACTGTTCCTTTACAAAGAGATATGAAACCATAAATTCTTCTGTCATTCCTGGCTGGAGATCACTGTATATAACTTTTGGTCCTTTCCTTGAGGTGACTGTCTGTTTTCAACCTTCTCTTCTCATCATTCCACCCTGTCCCAAAAGGGTAATCCTAAAGCCATTAGGGTATTAAGTCCATGAGCCTTCGGATTTCCTTGAACTAAATGTGGGTGATGAGGGTCATACTATGGGTATCTCTCCATTGAGCCTTTCTAAAAGACCCTGAAATTGTATTAGTGCTTACATTTGTGTAATTGCCAGATGTAGAAAGAGGATGTATCTGACAGGTTGTCAAATACCACATAGTCAGCCTGAAATACCACATAGTCAGTCTGAAAGGCATATATAATATACTAAAACTAAACAGATTCAGCAAGTTGTATTCATATATAAATATGTATTTATTTAACAATAGTAAACAATGTTATGAATTTGAGAAGGTGTAGTGGGTATCATGGGAGAAGTTTGGAAGTGGTATGTAAGAATGATATGATTTCAGGACTAAGTATAGGAAATTCTCAGGAAAACAAAAGAAAAAAATAATCATTAAGAACAGTTGTAATGCCGGGCAATGGGAGACCTTTAACCTAGCACTTGGGAGGCAGAGGCAGGTGGGTTTTTTGAGTTCGAGGCCAGACCGTTCTACAGAGTGAGTTCCAGGACAGCCAGGGCTACAGAGAAAAACCCTGTCTCAAAAAAAATAAAAAAAAACTAAAACAAAAACAGAAACAAAAAATGAACAGTTGTAACAACAAGGATTATATTTTTATTGATACTTGCTCTGTCAACTAACTCCCTCTAAAATCTTCTGCAAATGACATCAATGATTTTAATTTAAACATTATCATCTCAAAGACACCATTCTGCTTTAATTTATGTCGTGGGTATGACAAAAATAATGTAGAAGCTGATCTGAATAGCTCTGTGTAGATTCTGTACTGGCTCTCGTTTTCATGGATTTCTATGTCCACATGGAGAGCAGCTCTGTAGAATTTCCCCATCCCCCTCTTTCGAGCAGAGAAAAGCTGCTGTGTCAAGTCATAACGTACAGTTACTCTACTACCGCCTCATCTTGTAACATGAATCATTGTATCCTTTTTCAGGAATGTAGATCGATATTCATACAATGCCTGCATAACAGCAGCCTCAGTGGAAGCACTAATAGCCAGTGTACAGCCAAAGCAGGTCAGAGGCTTAGTAAATCTTACAGAGACTGAACGAATCAAGTGACACAACATAGAACTTATATATGTTTAAAAACCTATGGGGAAATTTAAGACAGATTCAATCAAGAAATAAGAAGGGACTTCAAGACTCATTAATTCTTTCCAACATTGAGAAGAGTATTTTCATTCACCCAACTCCAATTTAAAGCATGTGATGGAATGGCTTCCAAGATACACTTGTGAGCACTTGGCCAGGTTTTCACGTCTCTTTTCAATTTCTTCCTAAGTGCTTATTTTTCTTGCCTCCTTTCTCTTACCACTATGATTTCTTCTGGTTAATTCCTACCAGAAAAAAAATCCACAGATATTCACTGTCTTGTATCATATCAAGAACTCCACTCAAAAGCCTTATTCAACACTCTGATAATTTATTCTCTCCACATGCCACCAGCAGAGAAAGCTCCAGATATTCAAAGTATCCATAAGCATATATATATGCTCTGTTTATTTCTTAAATGATACTGACATTTTTAAAGGGTGTGTACAAGAGGAAATCTTTAATTGTCTTTCTAAAGTGTATGATGCAGGTTCATTATTCAGGTATAAAAAAATACTTCAAAATTTTGCCACACAATAAACAGATGTCTCTATGTTTGGCTTATGTATTGTTAAAGATAAAGAAGCATAGTAGATAAAAAAGGTGGGCAATGGCTTAGTTGAACATAATGATGTGGTAAACTATACAATATTTTATTAAGCTCCATATATAAGAACACTAGAACTTTCAACATTAAATATTTAAGACATGTATAAGGAAAATGAAGCTGAGAGAAAAATAACAAATGACATACATAAGTTTGAAAAAGTTTTATACTACACTTTCTATGAGGAAATTCAGAAAGATAAAAAAAGGAAAAAGAATTACATCAAAGATTTAGAAAAGATATTTATAAATAATTTATACAACTTGTTTAAAATTTTATTAGCTTTTTTTCTCATACCTAGTTCATAAGATTATTTTCTGTATACTTGATAAATTTTGTATTTTAAATAGACAAAATTCCTGATAATAGACAGGGACACTTTACAGTCACCGCTATTGATACTAATAATTCTTTTATTTACTCTTATTAAAATTAAAAAACATTCCTGCAATCATTTTAATACAGATGCACTATAGTACTTTGTGAAGCATGCTATTTCATAGGACTTCATTTAGATTGGCAAAGGAAACACATGAATCAGTCTGTCCAATTGGATAAAAAAAAATGTAGAGTCGCAATGCACATGATGCATCTATCATGCATATCTCTGGAATTAAGCACTAGCACTTTTATATTTCTAGGTAGATAACCAACCCAGAAGTTGTTATTTATTACATTTTCTAAATGTTGGGAACTCTAAATGTTCTAAGTGTTAATCATTACCATTTCTAAATACTGGGAAATTGAACTCATATTCTCCACATCAACTTCTTATATTCCCTAAAGAGAATTTCAAGGGTAATCTTGGGACTAACATGTTCCTGCCCTGGACCTGAATTACTTTTAGTTGCAGAGAATTGAATTAGAACAAAAACTAACATACAGAAAAGGGTTAAAGAATTAAGCAGTAATATTAGCAGTGGAACAATTTTAGTATGACTAATCAGCAATTGGTTTAAGAGAAAATGGTATTGGACTTAATATGTCTGTCTATCTATATATCTATCAACTATCTATCAACCTATTATCTATCTAATCAGTCTTTCATCTGTTTATCAATATTGCATTGGTTGATGATGTTATTATTGCCTTTTGATCAACTGAAGATGGTAAAATTATACTCAAAACTTCTTCCTAATTTATTATTTACTAATTACCAAAACACATCAACACCTTCTATGTGCTATGTGTATGCTTGTTCCTGGGAATATAGTAATAACCAAATAGGTCTACTTGTTTCTCTCATGGAATATATACTCCAGATGCCTTTTCAATTATGTTGTGTTACACAAATCAGGAGTCAAGAACCTAATTTCATAACTCTCATTAACATTTAGACTGTGACTTAATAATTTCTAAAGATTAGATGATCACATTTAAAATATTACAAAAAGAGTTTTTTAAAACTGTTAGCTTGCTAACAGTTTTAAGTTTTAGAATTGATTAATTATAAATGCAATTGATTATTTTTTTTTGCTTTCTCTTACTGCATTTTATTTTATCATGTTTGGTGGTTATCTCTTAGAAGCCTGTTAATTTTGGCAAGAGACAGAAAGGAAGCAGATCCAGAAGGGGTGGGGAGGTTGTAGGAACTGGGTAGAGTAAAGGGAGGAGAAACTATAATCGGGATATATTGTATGAAAAAAAGAATAATCCATTTCAATAAAAGGAAAAAATGGAAAGAGCATTTTTTAATGTAATTAGGAAATAAATCAAAGTGGGGAAAACATAAGCTCAGAATGGACTTCTGATCATTCATCCTTAACACATATTGATGCAGCCCAACAACTTGGAAGCAAGTAATATTAATAGAAAAATATTTCTGAAGGTAGCTCATTAGCTCCTAAGATTGGACATCATGAAAAAATATTTGACCTACTAAACAGAAACAATATTGTTATTTCTACATTCTGGATTTATTTTCTTTCTGGGAGGAAATTCACTGGAAACAAAGTGTACTGGCTAGTTTTGTGTCAACTTGACACAGCTGGGGTTATCACAAAGAAAGGAGCTTCAGTTGGGGAAATGCCTCCAGGAGATTCAGCTCTAAGGCATTTTCTCAATTAGTGATCAAGGTGGGAGGTCCCTTGTGGGTGGTGCCATCTCTGGGCTGGTAGTCTTGGTTCTATAAGAGAGCAGGCTGAGCAAGCCAGGGGAAGCAAGCCACTAAAGAACATCCCTCCATGGCTTCTGCATCAGCTCCTGCTTTCTGACCTGCTTGAGTTCCAGTCCTGACTTCCTTTGGTGATAAACAGCAATGTGGAAAATGTTAGCAGAATAAACCCTTTCCTCCCCAACTGCTTCTTGGTCATGATGTTGTGCAGGAATAGAAACCCTGACTAAGACACAAAGTAATACGTTTGGCTAATGACAGGATTTACACCTATTAAAATATGTTGGTTTTGCCTGGTATTGACTCAGATCAATTAATTGAAAGTTTATTCTGATGTAGTATATTTTTTTTATCATTAATAATGTCCAGTAACATTCTTATCTACAGACTGAATGCATCCCCTCTATCTACTCAGCTTCTTACTGGTCACTGTGATGGCTGATGAAAATATCTGAATATGTTCAAGCTATTGTAGCCACAATCTCTTGTCTCATTCACTTTACAGACCACTTGGCTCTCTTACCTATGCCTAACTGCCTTTATCAAAGGCTTGTAGGTATCTTTTAGTGATGATCATTTTATTGTTTTTTCTGCATTGATGTCATTCTTTGGCAAAACCATGCCATGATTTTCTGTATTTAAAAGATTCTATCAACTTCAGATTTTATTTTATTCAACTTACCAGTTGTTTCATCTTGTTTTTAGTTTTTTATACTCTGTTATTCTGCTTCAAAGTAATGATCTTCATTTCTTAATTCTGTTGTAGTATATGTGTATTTAAAATTTCTCTATATTTTGTATAATATTTATTATATAAGATTGAAGCAGTAAGCAGACAATAGTTGGAAAACAAAAGAGAATGCTCACAATAATAATAACAAACAAGTTTAAATTTCGCTGCAAATTCTGTATTAATTAGAGTGGCCATAGAAAGGGAAATGGAGAGATGAATGATAGAAAAAAGATATATGATAGATATAGATAGATTGGTAGATAGATAGATAGACAAATAGATGTTAGGTAGATAGACAGATGATGATACATACATACATACATACATACATACATACATACATGATAGGTAGGTAGACAGATAGATAGATGATAGGTAGACAGATAGATACATCTGCACCTTCTATGTGTTCTGGGCTATGCTTGTTCCTTACCATACCTATTATATAGATAAATAATAGATTATGATTGATAGGTGATAGGTAGAAACAGAGATAGATGATAGGTGATAGGCAGATAGATAGATAATAACAACAAAGAGGTAGAGATATGAATATAAGATACATAGATATAGAAAATCATGTGATCATCTCTAGACAATCATAATTCTCAAAAGCAAAAAGAAGCATCACAACCATATGCATGGTCATGAATCTTCTCACAGAATCAGACTGAAGAACTTCCATTCCTGCAAACATCTTTTGTTTTTAAGATGCCCTGAATTCATATAAAAAGTCAGGGCAGCAATGTGCTTTTGCAAACCTAACATTGGAGCATGAGAAGAACAGGGATCCCTGAAGCTCACTGGACAGTCTTCATATCAATATTGATGAGTTTCAGGTTCAGTGAAGGAATCTATCAAAAAGTGAATATGGGAAGCAATGGAGGCAAAACACCTGATGTTGATCTTGGGTCTGACAAAGAATTCACACCCACAGGCACACCCAAACCATCATACGTGTGACCAGACTCATCAATACACATTCTTACATATAAATCTAAAATTCCAAAAATGCATGCACACAAATTATTGACTCTATTTTCTCAAATATCTATCTCATAAGCAAGTACACGACTCATTCCTTTGTATGTAGCCTCACCAGGAATGCTAAGCTTCTTTTATTACTTTGATTACTTTAATTTTCAATATAATTTAATTATGACTACATTTATACATTATAATTATGAATACATTTTTAGTATGGATCAATGGAATCATCTGAGATTGTTTAGTATTAAAAACTACCATAACCCTCCCACATCCAGAGATAGCTTGACTCCCAGGTGATCCTTCATAACCATGCTCACAAATGATAAAGACCCCCTCCCCAATACCTGGCTTAACTGGGACACTTATAGGGGTCAGCAGCCACAGGGTATATTTGCCCTGCCTGAGACACACAACTGTGCCCACGAGAATGCCTGGTACTACAAGCCCCTTCGCATTTCCCACACCCAGAGACAGCTTGACCTCAGGAGGTCAGTCATAACCAGGCTCCCAGGAAGGACAGACTCTAGTCAGATATAGCAAGGCCAGTTAACACCAGAGATAAATAGACTGTGAGAGTCAAGCAAGCATGAGAACATAATTGACAGAAACCAATGCCAGTTGGCACCAGTTCTCCCAACATAGCAAGCCCCAGATACCCTAACATATCTGAAAAGCAAGTCTGACATAAAATTCCATCTCAGTAACCAAAATTGCCTACTGTCTTCCTATTTATTCAATATAGAATTCAAAGTTCTAGCTAGAGTAATTAGACAACAAAAGGAGGTCAAAGCGATACAAATTGGAAAGGAAGAAGTCAAGGTACCACTATTTGCAGGTGATATGATAGTACATGTAAGGGACCCTAAAAATTCTCCAACAGAAGTCAACAGCTGATAAACAACTTCACCAAAGTGGCTGGATATAAAGTTAACTCAAACAAATCAGTAGCCTTCCTCTACACAAAGGATAAACAGGACGAGAAAGAAACTAGGGAAGCCACTGTCTTCACAATAGTCACAAATAATAAAATATCTTGGCGTAACTCTAACTAAGCAAGTGAAAGATCTGTATGACAAGAACTTCAAGTTCCTAAATGAAGAAATCGAAGAAGACCTCAGATGATGGAAAAATCTCCCATGCTCATTGATCAGTAGGATTAACGTGGTAAAAATGGCCATTTTACCAAAAGCAATCTACAGATTCAATGCAATTCCCATCAAAATTCCAAGTCAATTCTTCCCAGATATAGAAAGAGCAATTCTCAAATTCATCTGGAATAACAAACAACCCAGGATAGTGAAAACAATGCTCAACAATAAAAGAACTTCTAGGGAATCACCATCCCTTATGTCAATAAGTACTACAGAATAAAAGTGATTAAAAAACCACATGGTATTAGCACAGAGACAGGCAGGAAGATCAATGGAACAGAATTGAAAATTCAGAAGTGAACACACACACACACACACACACACACACACACACACAGACACCTATGGTCACTTGATCTTTGACAACGAAGATGGTTTTTTGATGGTAGACTAAACCATCCAGTGGAAAAAAGAAAACATGTTTAACAAATGGTGCTGGTTTAACTGCTCATTGGCATGTAGAAGAATGCAAATTAATCCATTTTTATTTCTTTGCACAAAGCTCACATCCAAGTGTCGAGGAACTCCACATAAAACCAGATACACTGAATCTAGTAGAACAGAAATTTAGAAAGAGAGTTGACACATAGGCACAGGGAAAAGTATTCCTGAACAGAGCAACACTGGCTCAGACTCTAAGTTCAACAATTGACAAATAGGACCTCATGAAACTGAAAAGCTTCTGTATCATAAAGGACAGTGTCAATAAGACAAAGAGAAAATCTACAGATTGGGAAAAGTTCTTTACCACTCCTACATTCAATAGAGGGCTAATATCCAATATATAAAAAGAACTCAAGAAGTTAGACTCCAAAGAAACAAATAACCCTATGAAAAATGGGGCACAGAGCTAAACAAAGAATTCTCAACCGAGGAATCTCAAATGTCTGAGAACCACCTAAAGAAAAGTTCAACATCCTTAGTCATCAGGGAAATGCAAATCAAAACAACCCTGACATTCTACCTTACACCAATCAGAATAGCTAAAATCAAAACATCAGATGATAGCAGATGCTGGTGAGGATGTGGAGAAAGAGGAACACTCGTCCTTTGCTGGTAGATTGCAAGCTGGTACAACCACTCTGGAAATCAATTTGGTGGTCCCTCAGATAATTGGAAATAATTCTACCAGAAGACACTGCTATAGCAATACTTGGCATATACTTAAAAGTTGCTCCAACATACAACACTATGTTCACAGCAAAGTTATTTATAATAGCTAAAAGCTAGAAAGAACCCATATGTCCCTCAACAGAGGAATGGATACAGAAAATATGGTCCATTTATACTTGGCAACTATTGCAGGCAAATAGATGGAAATAGAAAATATCATCCTGAGTGAAGTAACCCAGACTCAACAGGACATTAAGTGGTATGAACGCACTGACAAGTGGACATTAGCCCAAAAGCTCAGACAATCCATGGTAAAACTCACAGACCATATAAGCTTAACAAGAAGAAAGGACAAAGTGTCAACCCTTCAATCCCACTTAGATACAAAATAATCACAGGAGGCAGAGGGAGGGAAGGATCTAGGTGGGAGATGAGAGGGGGAGAAAAAACAGGTTGGAGGCAGGATCAGGTATGGGAAGAGACAGGAAAGTGGTCCAGAGGACAGGATAATGAATAGAAATATGGAGCAGTGAGAGATGGTGAACTGGGGGCATCACGAAAATATCCCAGAGGACAGGGATTCAAGGGTCTCTCTCAGGAACCAATGATGGTGACATTACTGCAAATTCCCAACAGAGGGGAGGTAGAACCTGAAGAGACCACCTCCAATAGATAGATATGGCTACCTAACTCAAAATCTTTAACCCATAACTGTTCCTGTCTTAAGGTAACACAGGGAAGTAGAAGGTTGAGCAGACCCTCCAGAAAGCACCAGAGACATGGAAGGTGAGAGACTCTCAGGACTCTAAGGGATGGACCTTAGATGAAATGCCCGACAGTGGAGGGAAGGAACTTGTAAAGCCTACCTAACTCCATCAGGAAGACAGGGAATCAAATGAGGGAGAGGGGAGCCATCACACAGTCACAACTCTGACCCATAATGGCTACTGTCTGAAAGAATTAAGAGATGGACATGGAGAGGAACCTGAGGAAAAGAAGGCCCAGCAACAGGCCCAAAGTGGGATCCAGCTCCAGGGGAGATCCCAATACCTGACACTATCTTTGAGGCTATGGAGCACAAACAAAAAGGGACCTAGCATGCCTGCACTCCAGAATACCCATAAAGCAGCTGAAAGAATCAGATGCAGATATGTTCACCCAACCAATGGATAGAAGCAGCTGACCCCTGTTGTTGAATTATGGAAGGCTGAAAGAAGCTGAGGAGGAGGTCAACCCTGTAGGAGAACCAGCAATCTCAATTAACCTGGATCCCTGACATCTCTCAAACACTGGTTCAATAAACAGACAGCATACACTAGCTGATATGAGACCCCCACACACATATACAGTAAAGGACTGTTGGGTCTGTGTTCATTTCATTCAGGGATAATGCACCTAACTTTCAAGAGACTGGAGGCCCCAAGGAGTTTAGAGGTCATATGGAGCAGGGGTGGGTACATCCATGTTGAGCCAGGGGTGGGGAAAAGGTATGGCATACTGAACAGTCAGAGGGTGGATGGGGACAGGGGGAATAAAATATGGAGTGTAAAATAAATAAATAATCCGGATGTGGTGGTGAACGCCTTTAATCCCAGCACTTGGGAGGCAGAGGCAGGCGGATTTCTGAGTTCAAGGCCAGCCTAGTCTACAGAGTGAGTTCCAGGACAGCCAGGGTTATACAGAGAAACCCTGTCTAGAAAAACCAAAATAAATAAATAGATAGATAGATAGATAGATTTTTTAAAAATATTATATCCTTGAGAATATTTATATTTGCCTTAAATATGCTTTAAATCATTGTTTCTTTCTCTCCTGAGATTAGATCACAAATATCTGCTATTTCATATGTAAAGTGGGCATATATGCTGACTATATATACCTAAAAGATCCTCATGGACCTTTGTTCAGTTCCTCTGCTTTCACCAAAAAAAAAAAAAAAAAAAAAAAAAAAAAAAAAAAAAAAAAAAAAAAAAAAAAAAAAAAAAAAAAAAAAAAACGAAAAAACAAAACCAGATTTTGTTTCTGAACTTTAGATATTAACACAAGATTCAACGAATGGTAAACATTTTTCTTATGTTTTCTTTCTGTTCTACAAGAAGGTTTCAAACAAATCAACAGTTAAATCATTAGAGGGGATGTAATGTATTTTGGTTGGTTTCATGACTTATTTATGAATGGCTTCATGTTTCTTGAACCACTGTCTTGAAGGAAATGTAGATGAGGACCACGAGAGTAGAACCCAATGAAAATTTTACAATCTACTGATCACAAATATGTTCTTCCTCCCAACAGATTGGCAGTATTCTGTGGGGGGGAAACATTAAAGGTATTTCAGCACACATTTATATCCACATTGTCTCAAAATCCTAGTGTGAGCTGGAAAGCAATTCAGCTCAGCTCATGCCAACTCAGTTTCCTTTGTGACACTGAAAGACAGAGAGCAGAGGTCTGTGCCACACAGTAAGTGCTTTCTACACACCAGTCGTCTCTTTGTGCTGATACCTTTGGAGGCATGCTGCTGGAAGTTGCCCTTGCCCCGATGCTTTCTCTCTGTAGTAGCTAAGCTCCATTTCTCCCTGCACAGCTTCTGACTAATTTCATCTCTGTTGTCAGCCCTTACCTCTCATCTAAAACGGGGGGGGGGGGGTGTTATAAAATGTGCTTCTTTGTTGACTATAGAATTGTGGTGGTTTTCATTTTGAGAACCTCTGGAAGACTGCTATTATTTTGCACAACCACATTCCTACTGAAAGTCTGTCTTTGGATTTCAATACAAGTCATTTTGACTGCAGGTTCTTGATTATTCCTTGACGGGTTATATTAATCTGTCCTTTGTGTATATACATGCATCTGCATCTGATGTATATGTGTGTGTATGTTCATGTGGATATATACAAGTGAGGGCACAAGTGGCCATGAATGTCTACTCAACCACTAGTATTGTTATTTTCTTAATTTTCTTTAGTTTTTCATCATATAAGAAGTTATTTTATTTGCTTATTTGTTTATTTTTGAGAATTTCATTAATGAGAACTGACTTTACATCTTTTCCAACACTACCTTTTGCCCTCCAACTCCTTTAACTCTTTATGTCTCACCTACTCCCTCTCAAATTCACCCCTTTAATGATTATTGGTACATTTGTGTGTGTGTGTGTGTGTGTGTGTGTGTATGTGTGTAAAACTTCCTGAATCTGTTCTATGTTGTTTTTATCTGTATGTGTTTAGACCTGACTGTTGGCATGGAAGTTCAGCCTTGGAGAAAACTGACTTACCTCTCTCAGCATCTGTAATTGCCTTTTAGCTCTTTCTCTAGGATGAAAGCCTAGACCAGAGAACAAAACAACCCTATTAAAATTGGGGTGCAGAGCTTAACAGAGAATCCTCAACTGAGGAATTTCACACGGCTGAGAAACACTTAAAGAAATATTCAACATCCTTAGTCATCAGAGAAATGTGATCAAAACAACACTGAGATCTTACCTCCTGCTAGTCAAATGGCTAAGATCAAAAACTCAGGTGACAGCAGATGCTGGAGAGGACATGGAGAAAGAACACTCCTCCATTGATGGTGGGATTGCAAGCTGTTACAACCACTCTGGAAATCAGTGTAACAGTTCCTCAGAAAATTGAAATTAGTTTTAACTGAGGACCCAACTATACTACTCCTGGGCATAGGATGCTCTGACATTTAACAAGGACACATGCTCTATTATGTTCATAGCAGCCTTAATTATAATAGTCAGAAGCTGGAAACAACCCAGATGTGCCTCAACAAAGGAAAGGATACAGAAAATGTGGTACATTTATACAATGGAATACTACTCAGCTATTAGAAACAAAGACTTTATAAAATTCTCAGGCAAATGGATGGAATTTGAAAATATCATCCTGAGTGAGGCAACACAGTCACAAAGAACCCACATGGTATGTACTTACTGATATGTATATATTAGTCAAAGATAAGCTCAGAATACCCATGATACCACTCACAGACCATAAGAAATCCAAGAAGAAAGATCACACTAATGTGTGGATGCTACAGTCCTGCTCAGAATGGGGAAGAAAATAATCTCTGGAAGTAGATGGAGAGAGGAATCTGGAAGGGAGGGAGGAGGGGGAGAAGAAAAGGGGTACCAGTCAGATATGGGAGGAGATGGGGGAGAAGTACAGAGGATAAAGAATTTTAAAAGAGGTATATAGCAGTGGGGGGGGGAAACTGGGGGTAGCCACTAGAAAGTCCCAGATGCCAGGGACCTAAGAGAATCCCAGGACCTAACACAAAGGGAGGTCATTAGTCTAAATAACCAACAAATGGGAGATAGAACCTGTAGAGACCATATCTAGTGGATAGGCATGGCCCCTCAGTTGAGGGATGAGGCCACACCCATCCACCTCAAAAATATTAATCCTGAATTCCTCCTGTCAAAAGGAAATGTGGGGGCAAAGAGTGGAGCAGAGACTGGAGGAAAGGCCATCCAGAGATTGCCCCACCTAGGGATCCTTCCTATCTGCAGATATCAAACCCACATACTACTGCTAATGCCAAGAAGTGCTTGTTGTCACGAGAGAGAGGCTCTGACAAAGTCTGACCAATACAGATATGGATGCATGCAGCCAAACATGGGATTGAGCATAGGGTCCCCAATGGAGAATTTATGTAAGGATTGAAGGAGCTGAAGGGGTTGACAACACCACAGGAAGAACAATAATAGCAACCAAACAGACCGCCCAAAGCTCCCAAGGACTACACCGCCAACCAAAGAGTACACCTGGGGGTGGTCCCATGGGTCCAGCTGGATATGTAACAGAGGCTTACCTTATTTGGCATCACCAGGAAGGGAGTCCCTAGGGCACTGAGGCAGGAGTGGGTGGATGGGGGAGCACCCTCATGGAGGCAGGGGGAGGGGATAGGAGGTTTGTGGAGGGGAAACTGGGAAGGGGAATAACATTTGAAATGTCAATAAATAAAATAACCAATGACAAATGAAAAAAAGAAAAGAAAAATATAGTTTTCGACCACTCTAATTGGAAGAGTAATATTGTGACTAAAACACTTGAAATATTTTCAATTTTATATAATTTGAAAGTATTTAAAAATAATTTCTTCAAAATAAGATATGGGATTCTGTTTTCAATGCAATGATCCTATGTTCTTCTGGCAAGCTAGCATGATAGTAATGTAAATGTTTGGTGTTAAGATTTAATAACATATTGCATTTTAAATATCTTCAGCTTTATTTTAGTAATTCTGTTCAAATTTGTACTAATTTTTTATATGTTATATTAATTGTATTTTTGAAAGCTATTATTTTAAGGAGCTTTTTTCTTTATTTATTGTTAGGGACAATATATAAATAGATAAAAAGTGATAACTAGAGATTTTCTTGTGCTTCACAAAACGAAAACAAAGAGGACTCACAACCTTTTTTCTGAAATTATAAAACATGAGAGTGCACAGACCAAGGTTAATACTGTAGGCCAGAGGCAGCCAGATCTGGCCAATCACAGCTTCTCTACCAGCAGCTGTTCAGGAGGGGCAGGATGCCATTATACCAGTAAACTACCCAAACAGGACTCCCCTCCAGTAGGGAGGAGAAAGGGAAGCAGAGTCATTAAAACTCCTTTCTCTTGCTCCAAACTAGCTTTCCTGAGCCTGATGCCCCTTTTCTGACAGTTACCAGAACCCATCCATCTCAGTCCCTAACCAAAGCCAGAAGATGCCCAAAGTTTTCTGTGGAAGGCTAGTGTGGTACCAAACAGATCTTAATTGAAGTCATCATTCTTGCCCTTTCTCTCTGCTTATTTGTTTGCTAGTCTGTTCTTTCAGCAGCAGGGCCAGATCCAGGGCCTTGAGGACTTCTGGAAGGGCTGCGAAGTATTTAGCCTGCTGTGTCAGGGCAGAAAGGTCTCCAGGTCATACTCTGGCTGATCTGTCATTTCAGAGAGTACGAGCCAGCCTGCTTCTTGATATATGATCTCCCTTGAGATCTTCCATGGTCCCCTCTTTCAGCTCCCTGGTTTGAGTCATGGATTCACTAAAGTTGGACATCTGGGAAGACAGCTCTTTCTCTTAATTGCCTGCCAGAGAGGTCCCATTAGAGCTGACTTCCATCTCCTGTTTCCATCTGAGCTGGCTGCTCTCTACTGGGCCTGCTGTGGGGACTCAGCTCCTTGACTCTGTCTGCCTATCTCAGAGTGTTTAAAGTGTATTCACAGGAGCTTGTGTAGGCATAAATTATTTGCAACCAACTTGTAATAAGGTTTCAACCTCTCCTGTTGCCCACCACACTGCAGAGGTTGTGGAAGAGAAAAGTTATTAGGATATGCGGGAAGTGGACCTGTTCAACAATGGTCCTTTAGGGGTGAGCTTGAACTTCTTGGGCAGCAGTTCAGTCCAGGCACAAGCACCAAATACGATTTCAGCAGTTGCAGGTCAGACCTCTAGATAGGCAGACACCAGGCACACACCAGCAGCTACAGTCCAGTCTGTTTAGTAAGCAGACATCAGACAACTGAAGAAACCACCAGGATTGCCATCCAGACTGAGGAAAGGCCACTGAAGTGACAAGATGCTGCAGCAACCTCACTAGTAGTTCCTTGGCAAGATTCTCTCAATGGCAGGATTACTACAAGTTAAGCTCAACAATACTACATAAGGCAAAACAATATATGTGTTTGTTTAGCAAGGAATAGTGGGGTGGAGCAAACCAAAGCAAGGCTCAGTGCAAAGTTTGTAGTTCTAGGCAATATAAACTTGCATCAGACTTCCTGCCTCTTTTACACTATTCCTACCCCCTTTTCTATAATGCCCCTTGGCCCTTATGTGAAGAAGTTGTCTGTAGTTCTATTTGTTTGGACTGGGTTTCCCATACTCAATTAGCTTCAGCATTATGACTAGTTGAAGAATTCAGTAATGAAAGAGAAAAGAGAAAAGATGAGAAAAGAAGCTTATTTAATGAGAGGTGAGAGCTATATTTATCTGTGGGTATAAGCATATTTTAGAGTACTGTTTAGAATTATTGTAAAGTGGATATAATAGGTTACCCTCTAAGATGTGTGACCTCACTAGTCTCATATAGTTGGATAGAATTCTAGTACCAGGCAAGGTTCCTCTCTTGCTGAGTGGGCATTAAATACAATTACATAGCTGTTGGTTACTGCCCAAGAAATAAGTTATAAATCTTTTTTTTTTTTTTTTTTTTTTCTTTTCCAGACAGGGTTTCTCTGTATAGCCCTGACTATCCTGGAACTCACTTTGTAGACCAGGCTGGCCTCGAACTCAGAAATCCACCTCCCTCTGCCTCCTGAGTGCTGGGATTAAAGGTATGCACTACCACGCCTGGCATAAGTTGTAAATCTTGGTCACTGTTGCATCTTTGAAAATATCTTGCCATGTTTCTTATTTTTGTGGTTCATGCATGTCACTGATAGGACTATTAATTTCTTCCCTCTCTTTTATTTTTCAGAACTCCTTCAGTTACTGCCAAAGCTAGACTCCTGGAAGGATAGTGACAGGATAGAGCCAACTTGAATCTTTCAAGTCCTATGTCCAAACCATGGAATACTTTTAGTAGTAAATACTTACTCTCTACCTCTGAGAGGCAACTAGGGACATAAGAAATACGCTATAGTGTTTTGAGATCCACTTAGACTGCTCTGTTTAACAACTTGAATTGAAGTTTCATATGGAGGTTTTCTTAGCTTAGGGCATTTTAGAATAATTTGTTAGTTTGACATGGAACTTTTGGATAACTAAAATCCAGCCTCTGGTTTTTGGGCTTTTTTTTTTTTTTTTTTTTTACTTTTTAAATAAATGGATAACAGTAGCTCATAATTTCTCTGTACATAGCTTACTGATTTCATTTATTGATTATTATTTTATGAACCTCCTAACAAATTATTAGAGATCCTTCTACCCAAGAAGTTAAATAAAACTACTGTCAGCCTTGGCTGCTTTATAATATTTTATTTAGTTCAATTCTTATGTCTATTCTTAAACATCTTTCGCATTTTCTCTTTCTCGGGTATCTTTCCAAGAAACCCCAAGAAAAATAGTTAACAGCGACCAGCACATGGGTGCTGGGAACTGAATCCTAGTACTCTGCAAAAACAGTTAAGTACCCTCAACCACTAAGGCATCTCTCTGTCCAACTCTTTGGAGTACAAACTGCCCTTTATATTAAGCACAATCCAGAAAGTCTGCATTGTTTAATGTCCATATTTGCAGAAGTGTGAGTTAAGTATTTCCCATTTAGATGTATTGTCAAAAGTAATGTTCTTGGGATTTCCAGTAGAATTTCGTTACCTTATATCATTTTACTCTTTTCTATAGGGAAAATACCATTTTTTAATTCTTTGCTTTAGCTGGATTATTTTAGTCTATGGAACAGATGGCTTTCAAGTTACTGCGGTTGCTCTTGAAAAATATCTTATGAAGTACAAACTTAGGAAATAAAATCTTTACAAAAATTTCTTTTTTTTAAAACATGAACTTCATATATTGAGTTCATGAGACCAGAGTTTTCATGTCAATGATAACTCGTAAAGTTAAAATGAGAGTTCAACTTTTTCTGTATTTTTTAAATTAATAAAGTATGCTAAAAAATTGAAAATCTTTAAGAAGACTAATGACACAATAGTGAACAAAATCAAAACATTAAAATTAATTTAAATTAGTTCAGGGAAGCAGAAGAAAATAATCTCAAATCTCATCAACTCATCATGCATTTTCTCTTAGTTTCTTCAAAAACAAATTGCCTTATACGTTTAGAGTGAGTTTACCATTTTCTCATGTGGGAGCTGAATAGTCTTCTTCTTCTTTTTTTTCCTTTTGCTGAATAGTCTTCTTATTGATTTCTTTTAACCCGCTATTGTTCACTTTCCATAATGTATAGCAGTGATCTTCCTAAAACTTATACTTATTGTAACATTTAAATGATTTAAAATCTCAAATATCCCAGATTCAAGAAATGACCTTTTTGGCCCCAGTGTTTGAATCAATCTGAAGATCTGAGCTGCTTATAGAGTTATGCTGATGTAGTCTACCTGTTGACAGTGACAAAAGAGAGATTGGCAAGCTTCATAGGCAAATGTTCCGGTTCCCTAACCAGAATTGCTGAATACCCAAGGAATGGGTCCCTGTGAAGCAAGCATTTATGCACTCAATCACAGTTGGCCTAACCTTCCACTGGAAGTTTTGTATTTCTAGCCCAGGTGTTTTCATACTAATGCCCCTATATAAAACTCAGTGTCAGGGTATTTATGATCCTTTGCCAACAGTTCTTTAGTTGTAAGCACAATGAAAAGACATAATGATATTTCTCTACCCTGACTATGTATTCCAGAGTTCACTATCCTCTCAAATGGGAAAGCATTTCTGTGTGGTGTGTGTGTGTGTGTGTGTGTGTGTGTGTATGTGTGTATGTGTGTGTGTGCATGTGTATGTGTTCATATGTTTGAGAACTTGTGTGTGTGCAAGTGTGAAGGACTTTGATGGCAAGAGGTCAATATTGAATGTTATTCTTTAGAAAAATTGCACTTTTTCTTTTACAAGTCAGCATCCTCATCTTGGCAGGTTGCTCACCAGTTAGGCTGGGTTGGCCATTGACAAGCCCCAGAGATAGCACTCTATCTACCTCTACAATGCTAGGATAAAGAGCACTCACCATTGTGACTAGATTTTTAAGTAGGTTATGAGGACAAATCCTGCCCAACAAGCACTTTTCCAGCTGAGTCATCTTCTCAGCCTTATCATTCGATTTCTTTTTTGGCTTATGTTGTCTACTCTTGACATGTGACAGCCCAGATTTCTATCCCAGACTAGAGGATCTCCTGCTCTACATCTATCTATTGGTCCTTATGACAAATGGCTCATTGCAGACTTCTTACTGAATATCCGAACTTTAAGGCCTTGGTATTTTCCCATTTCCTGCATTCTCTTATACATTTCTACTTTTAAAGATTAATCTCCAAACTTAAAGTTTCGGGTGGAATTGATTGCCTCCTCCTCTGTTTTATCTACATCTTGACAGGTGATTAAGAAGTAATAGCTTATTAAAAATGGTGTAAACTACATAACTATAGAAGCCACCATGGAATGTTACAGCACACATGGAAATGAAAAGGAAAATAATCTTCAGTTATCTATACATAATAAGATAACCCTCTTAATTATTTGGATATGTATCTTCAATAATTTTTATATGACTACTAAAAACAAAATATTTACAGTGTAAATTAATTGTTTTATTGTTATCTCCTTCACAGCATGTAATAAACACAGCTTAGTATGTATATGATCTTTCAAAGAGTTGCTAATAACACTTTATAGTGAACTCATGTAACTCCTTCCTAAGACTATATCTGGCTTGATTATAAAAACTCTGAGAGAATTGCTTCTTAATTTAGTATTAACTACTGCTATAATTGGATCATGAATGTTCCCCTAAGACAGATTTTTAAAAACTTGATCCCAGAAAAGTTTTATTGGAAGCTATTGGATATGTTAAACAGAGGGACCTATTGGGGCTTCTTCAGGTCATTGGAGCATGCCCTTGAAAGGGCTCTGATCCTGGTATTTCTGTTTGATCCTTGGCTTGTCATACAGTTCTAGCATATGATCATTCTGTGATCTACCGTTTCAGCGCAAACATGTAATATTGAACCAATTAATCATAGAATAAAACTTCAAAAGCCATGAGCCAAAATCTGCTTCTCCCTTAAGGTTATTGTGCAAGGTATTTTTATAATAATGAATGAACTAACACAACTACTCATTTATCATCTTATTCATCCTTACTTTCCAATGGTGGTTTCCAATGTAAGTACTCATTGGTGGCTCTGAAATAAATAAATAATAAGAATATAAATTATTTCTGAAATCATGAATTTCAGACTTTGGCTGATTCAGAGCTGAGTTGAGGAATGGCTAT
Source organism: Mus pahari (assembly GCF_900095145.1). NCBI lineage: Eukaryota > Metazoa > Chordata > Mammalia > Rodentia > Muridae > Mus > Mus pahari. The sequence goes on along the minus strand of NC_034611.1, from coordinate 26,708,730 downwards.
TAAAATATAAGAAATTTGTCTCACACATTCCAAAACACCAAAGAATGAGGAAAAATGCTTCATATGAAAACTATGACTTTGAAAGTCCCCCCCAAACAAAATCAAAAACAAAAACAAAAACAAAACAAAAACCTTCACACTTTTATTGTTTCTGGAGAACCAGAAAAGAAATAGGAAATATTTTTTTAGAGTTTCCTAGAGATATCTGCCCATCTATCACACTATTTAGGGTATGTCATTTCCTAGATTCTGACCTTTTTTAGTACATTAAGATATTCTATAACATATTAAATATAACTGTCTCTAGGTCTGTGAAAATCATTTTACTCTGTTGATTGATGGCTATGAGACAGTAAAGAAGTGGGCCTAACTTACAGGAGAGATACATGTTAGTCACTTCCTTTCTTTCTTTTTCCCTGGAAGAGATTCTATTTGAATGACAGTGACAGACATCTTGTTCTAAAAGTGTCTATATCTTGAATATATTTTCACATGTATGAGAGAATATGTGTGCCTTCCTACCTATAAGCCTAAGGACTAGCTAACTGGATGATTTCTAGTAACTACATAATCTAATTGTAAGATCCTTATGGTTAAAAATTTTGTAGCAGTTTACTTAGACTCTCTTTCAAAAGAACACAAAGGACAAAAAAAATGAAAATAGACTATGGAGGGGGTTAAAACTGCTATCACAGGGTTACAGAAAGGCAGAACAGATGAGAAGAAAGGTGTGTCTCCTGAGTGCATGTTACAAAACACACCATAGTTAAACCTGATGTCTTCCATGCTAATTTTAATATAACTGTCTTTAGACCTGTGAAAGTCATTTTACTCTGTTGATTGATGGCCATGAGAAAACAAAGAAGTGGGCCTAACTTACAGGAGAGATACACTTTAGTCATTTTCTTTCTTTCTTTTTCCCTGGAAGAGATTCTATTTGAATAACAATGACAGACATAAATATTATTAAGATAAATAATAAAATATTAAATAACAGATAGTAAAATATTAAAAATGAATGAAAATCCCCAAAATAGGTGTCTAAAAGAACTTTGGTAAGATAACCAATTCATGAAGTATTATATGAAAATATGAACAATGCTCTATTCTTATTTTTCAGCAATTTGATGAAATGCTCAAGTTCTCCATTCAAGTCATTTTTGTAACAGTTGGGAAGTGTTATGGAAATGTCAGGAAAACAAAGTAAGAATGTGCCTGTGAATTGTTTTCAGTAGAGAAGTGGTCTTTACTCCTGTTGCCTTAAATGTGAGATTTTTTTTTTCAGTTTAATACATTACCTTACCTTCCCAGTCTCCCCATTATGGCTTAATAATTCTCCCATATAAACATGGACTTTTCAGAAATGCCTTCAGAAAAATGAAAACAAGAAAGGAAAGGGAAAAACAAAATAATTCTAACTAATCTCATCGAAATTTTAAAGGACAGAGACGTGACAACTCAATGTAGCTGAAGAAACTGAAAGGTGCGTGCTTCATTTCTGTGTAACACTGAGAAACCCTAGAGGTGGATCAGCTCTTCCCATTTCAGTCAGCAAGGTTTCTAGGAAATCACAGTTTTATACCAAATACAACTTAATATTAAGGGAAGAAAAGTGAAAACAGAAAAAAACATATGCGAAAACGAATGTCAGTGTACAATAATGGTATTATTGATACTAACTGATGAAAAAGGACAACATCAACATCTTATTCATTATGTGGTAGTTTGAATGTAAATGAATGACCTCACTAGGCTTATAGGGAGGTGTATCCTCTTGGAGTAGGTGTGGCTTTCTTTGAGGAAGTCCTTCACTCCGGGTGGCCTTTAGTGGTTTAGAAGCAGCCAGGAAAGTGGCTCTCTTTTCTACTGCCTGTTGATTTTAGTGTAAAATTATTAGCTCCTTTTCTACCACCATGTCTGCCTGGCTACCTACCACTATGCTTCCTGCCATGGTGATAATGGACTAAATCTCTGAACTGTAAGCCAGCCCCAATTGCATGCTTTCCTTTAGAAGTGTTGCTGTGCAGAGCAACAAAATAAAATTCTGACTAAGACACACTAAAATATTTCTTACAGCAAGGGGATTCTTACCATTTTTCAACTCTGAGCAGCATGGTTAAGGTGCCTCTTACCACACTCCATCAATACCATAGAATATACTGAGTGAGAGCAGGTCACAGTGCAAAGGTCTGGGGGTATATTTTCTAGTTAACAGCATAGAATGGTTTGTGAAGAAGGCTATGGATTTATTTGAGCCACAAGCCTCCTCTTCTGCTTTACTACCTTAATTTGTTTTGACCACAGTAATTCCCAACATTTCTGTTGCCATTGTTTCTTACAGCAGGTTAGTGTGATAAATGTGGCTCACCTATTCCAATGTTAAACAGAAAAAAAATGTAGCCTGAATCTTACTTGAGTATTTTCTTTTTATACATTCTTTTCCAAGTGAATGCAACTCCCAATTATTGGCTTTTATTTTTAAAAAGTAGAAAAGAATGCATAGCTTATGGAATTGTTGAAAAATTTCAAAGTCTGCACCAAGATGCTACATCCCATTCCCTGAAGGATCTTGGCCCCATTCTTCTGCACAAGTGCCATTCCTCTCCCCTGCCAAATCCCTGCCATTTTATCAACGCAGTCACCTGGGATGCCTTCTATTCTCCATTTTCAGGTCCTTTTAATTTCATGCCTGAGCTATTTCAATAGTCTCTCATCTCTGATCTCCAGCTTATTTCCCCTCCCATCCCTCTTGTTCACTGTTGCCAGACGAATCTTTCTAAAGTATCATTCTGAAACTGCCATTTCCTTGCTTAAAAAATATCTAAAGAACTTCTAATAGATAAAAAGAGAATTCCAAGCTGTTTGTTGACAGCAGTGCAGGCTCCCTCATATGAACTTGGTAGCATTTATTACTTAGAGTCTAGGATCCAGGCATTTTGCACACATTTCCTATAATCCTCAGAGCAATGAAGCAAGTCAGGGGTTGGTATTCCTTTTTACAAACAGGAAATGGTGGATCAGGCAGGGTTTGGAAATAGCCGAAATGCAGCAGCTAGCAGTAATAGCAGATAGACTAGTCTCCACTTTTGTTTCCATGGAAAGGATTAGTCCTTCCTCAAATATCATCTTCCAAACAAGTGTATACTTAATCTGAACAGTTTAGGTTTTGCTATTTCATTTGTTTCCAACTATTTGGCTCGAGGATGATATCAACCGCTATGAACCCCTGTCAGCAAAGGGGGCTAGTCTCTTTTTTTCTTTGTATCACTTAGCCCATATCTAGAATAGAAGGTATATTCAGTACATATTGACGGAAGATCTGCTCAATTAAAAACATAAAGAAGGCTTTAATGATATCCAAAGTAGTGCTTGGGATTCAGGAACAGTTTGAGTGCTGTGTGGGTATGTATGTTTTTAAGATGGTGAAGATGTTAAGTGTGTGAGAACAGTGTGTGGTGTGTTGGAATCAGCTGAGAGATTGGGCATGCAAAAGCTGTAAAATATGCATTTTTCAGTTAAATGATGAATTTTGCCTATCTTCCAGTTCTAATTTCTGTTTAATAATTCTCACAACCTGTGGATCTGTTTTGTTTTAGAAAGAAATTTTGTCATCCATCTTAGAAAACAAATATCATTTTATTGTCTACTTATGATATTCACAGTTTAACCTTTAACAAGTAATATCCAAGTTTTTTTTTTTTTTTTAAATTTTCAGTGTGTGTTTTATTTCTTTTGGAGTGGTTAAGAAATGATTAGAGGGCACTAATTTCTACATCTAGGTTTTTCAAATATATTTATAAGGAGTAATTTAATAACACAAAATGTTTACAAGTTCAACTTCAAAGTTTAATAAATACAGTGACTCTAAAATTTGAAAAGAACAGATAGACCCAAAGGAAGTTTCCCATTTAACTCCTAATAAAATATAAATATGATCAGGGCTTTATAACATGTAATAAAATCTCTTCTCACACAAACAAGACCACACGCGTGAATTCCTGAGTTGAACAGCATAGTTGCTGGTCCCTAGATAACTGAGTCTCCTTGCAGAAAGAACTGGCAATAAACCTCTCATAATTCCTTGCCTCTTTGCAACAAATGGTCAGTATTGTAAGTGAGCAAAACTTCTCTTGGAAACCAATTTTTGGTACTTAAGAAAAGGAAATGTTGGTATTAATTATAAAAGGAGTTTCTTATCTCAGTTGACATACTGGATAATCAATGAAAGTTATATGCAGGCCAAAGTGGAATAATGACAAAAATAACAAAAGTAAAAGTTAAATATTTGGTAGTACTGGTACTTACAAATTAAATTTCAATGAGTGGTGTTTAGATTCTTAGAATCTTAAGTCATAAAGAGTTAACAAGGAAAAAGTACCAGGAAGCAACAATAGATCTTTATCGAGATTGTAAAAACAATCTTATTTATTTTATTAGGCAATTTTCCATTCCCTTCCTTAGTGGCAGTGCCTGTCTGCTTTGCTACATAATTGGTTTCGGCTGCTCGCCATCTGACAAAGTCAATTATTTCTCGTCTGCCATGCGGTCCTAAGAGAGATCTCAATATCTACCAAATTTAGTTTGAAGCAGCTCTGTTATATAGTAAAAAACGAGAATGAAATCATGATTCCTCTGCATACGAATGCAGTCATACACAGGAAATGTGATCAATTTCTGTCATGTTTATAGTGAATTTGTCTCTTTGTTGAAAATAGTTCATTTTTTTTTCTCCAAGGTAATAACATTTAAAAGTGTTTATGACTGCAAGCCTTCTAAACATGCTAATGTATTTTCTTGTTACTTGACTAAAATTCGTATGGACTAAGGGTGAATATGTCCCCATTGTTCATACATACTCAGGATATGATTGTGTGGGGAAAATGTGGCTATATCTTTGTGTCCAATGAGGGAAATGTTTTTGAAGGTATTTAATTACAGCTCCACATTTAAAAGACAGCTTTTCCTTGCCCTCCTGAGTGTGAACTGAAGGTCCTTCTAGTTCTCCTTTGCTCCTTCCAGCACCTCTCCCTGGCTCACCTCTATGACCTTTGTGACTTTTCCAATGTTCCACAGAATTACTTTACCCTGGGAATCCTATAGCCTCGCAGACTTGGCTGAGAGTCAATTAGTTTACTTGTGCCCTCCTTCTCCATCTATACTCTGTTCTCTGTAGGGAACTTCTCTCCCAGCATTCCTTAGCCTAACATCCCAATTCATTTTCATTCCCTTAGTAACTCTCCTTATCTGTAGCCAGATCCAAGGTACTACTAGATCTCTCTTTGCCTCCCTGTGTGGAGTGACAAAGCAGGTCTTACTTAAGGGAACTCTGGAATTATCCATCCTCTTCTGCCTCCTGCTAGACCATCTTCCACCACACCTACTGAACTGATCAGAGATTTCTTGATATGAATCCAAAGTTCCAACCAAAATTTCAGATCTGAGAATAATCAGAGTCTAAATGCTTAAATACAGTGTTGACCCAATACTGAAGATTAACTATTATTTCCAATATCCAAACCCTGTCAGACTTGAATAATTACTAATAAATAACTGAGCACTTATGCAACAATGGCAAGATCAGATAGAATCAACATAAAACTTGTCAAGCATCATAACTCTGAGTGTCTAGATCCTATCACAAAGATAAAACATGAACAATAAAGACAATTTGACTCCTCAAGAAATGAGCATCCCAAATGAAACATGCCCTCCACAAAAAAATTTAGCTTAAGCACAAGAACTCCAATTAGCAATTATGAATATATTCAAGGACCTTAAAGTGGATACGAATAAATGCTTCAGTGAACACTGTAAAACACAATTGGTTAAATAAATTATCCAAATACTTCAAGACATTAAAGTAGAACTTAAGTAAGTAGAAATATGTGGGGCAATGGGCTATGCACAGATGCCCTGGTCTCCAGTCGAGCTGAGGTCTTGAACCCCAGTAGAAATGGATGAGTGGTAATCCTCAAATACATGGGAATGAAGGCGTTCCCTCATGTCTCCTGGACCCCTGGCTCCTGTCCAAGTTACAGCCCCCACAGCCCCCACAGGAAAGGCTCATGGCACGTTCACAATGTCCCAAGCTTCTGACCTTCCGGCTAGACTCCTCCCAGTTACCTAGCAACAGTAAGGTAACAAGCCCACTATAGGAGGGGCTGCTTGGCCCCTCCTCGATCTCTAAGCACTCACTCTCTTAAAGCTTTCTTACTCTCTTAAGCTTTCATCTTTCTTAGTCTCTCTCTCTCTCTCTCTCTCTCTCCCCCCCTCTCTCTCTCTCTCTCTGTGTGTGTGTGTGTGT
>NC_034611.1:26697549-26702405 GCF_900095145.1 Mus pahari | reverse complement strand
ACATTGGTATCAGGAGATCTGCAAGCACTCGTGACTCATACCATAAGCATAGATTCCTTTCCTTTTCTTTTTCTTTCTTGCTTTTTTTGGGTTTTTTTTTTTTGTTGTTGTTGTTGTTGTCGTCGTTTCTTTCCAGAGACAATGTTTCTCTGTGCAGTCCTGGCTGCCCTGGAACTCACTCTGTAGACCAGGCTGGCCTCACAGATCCTCGTGCCTCTGCCTCCCAAGTGCTGGGATTTAAGGCGTGTTCCATCCTATATACTATTTGCAGGGGCAAATGGGACAGAGTCAGCAGAAATCCATCACCCAATGGGATGAAGTCAGCAGAAAGCTAATCAAGCCATGTTGCACAAAAGGGACACAGCACATCTCAAGTGTGTCACAGACTGGGCACACAGTGGCCTTGGGACTGATAAACACAGCCCTTAGTAAGAAAGAGTTGGCTTCCCGGGATCTGGAGTTGTAGCTCCCCCAAGACTCTGGCCCCAGGCCATTACCGGCTCTGTCAAACATGTTCATGCTTTTAGACAAAAACTATGTTCCTTCCCCACACATCAGGGACTCAGTGGAAGCCTTGGATTGCCCTGGCTCCTACTACCTTGTCTGGCACTATTCGGGGTTCTCGGGATCTGAACTTAGGTGTTCACACTTGTGTGGCAAGTGCCTTTCCCATGAGCTAGTCCTCCAGTCCATTATGTGCAAGTTTTATCTTGTGATTGTAATTTCCTGTCTATGGATATTTTGCCTGGATGTATGTCTGTTCACCATGGGCTTGCCTGGTGCCCATAAAGGCCAGAGGAGGGCATCAGATTCCCTGGAGCTGGAATTACAGACAGCTGTGAGCCACTCTATGTGGGTTTGGGGGGTTGAACCAGGTCCTCTGGAAGAGCAGCCATTGCTCTTAACCACTGAGCTATCTCTTTTGCACCCAATACAATTGGTACATTTTATTTGTCAAAGTTCTGGGAAAATGAAAATGGAATGGAATCCTCTGAAATAAAATGTCTTCTTAAGTGGCACTGTTATCACTCATGTGCTTGGTGGGCACCAAACTGCCTAAGTCGTGGGCTGTGTGATCTAGCAAGGGTTCTCAACCTGTGAGTCCTGGCTTCGGACCCCTCCCCCCACCACTCCCTCCCTCTTTCTTTCTCTCTCTCTCTCTCTCTCTCTCTCTCTCTCTCTATTTTTTTTTTTTTTTCTTTCTTTCCTACAATAAAGCTTTAAAACCAGAAACTGTCTCTGAAGGAATCTCACCTGCATGGGAACCTCTCACCCCCAGCCCTCTCCCTGTATGTCCAGGGCTGAGAGTGTTGCTCTGGGGCCCCTATTCTGTTCTCAGCTCCTCTGCCATATCCAGTGTGGGATGCCAGAGACTGAGAATCTGGTACGGGGGCTGCCCCTTGTCCACCCCCCACCCTGCCATGTGGGGTCAGTGGCTTCACACAGCCAGATGCCCACCCAGGGCCACATGGAAAGTCCAGCAGTCCTTCTCTGACCGACCTACCAGAGCACTGGAATTCTGGATGCAGGCACTCGCTCCCACTCCCCTCTTTCCCCTACATCCACAGCCCCACAGAAACAGTAAAGAAAAGTCAAACTAAAACAATATTGAAAAGGAAAACAAAGAAAACCAAACAAAAAGGTTTGTTTCAAGTATTGAAGAAAAGACTACTTAAAGAAAAAAAATTAAATCTTAAAAAAAAAAAAACCGACACAAAATCCCAAGAAAGTCTGGAACAATATGAAAAGACTAAACCTATGAATAGCATGATGAGAAAGGAGAGGAAACCCAAGTCAAAGGCACAGACAATATTTATAACAAAATCATAAAGGAAACATTTCTAAGTATAAATTAAAGATGCTTATCAAGATGCAAAGGAGATTCAGACCCCAAGTAGACAGTCACAAAGAAAGGGAGTCCAGAATGAAACATAATGATTAAAACAAACACTAAATATACGGAAAAGGGAAATCATTTTTTAAAAGCAACATGGAAAAATAACAAGTCACATATAAAGCTAGGCCTTTAATAATAGAGCCCACGATTGCAATCGAGACTCTGAAAGATTAAAGAGGACTGGGCTATTCTTCTTACAAGCTCTGAGAGACTACAGGTACCAGCCCAGACTATTACACTCAACCAAACTATCTATTACAATCGAATAAGAAAGAAACACATTCATGATTAAAATGAATTTAAGCAATTTCTGCCTACCTATCCACAAAATTCAATTAGGGCTGCTTGCCTGAAACTCAGGCAACTAGGTAGCGTCTTTATTACTGAAAAAAAAAAATATGACTCTCAACCTTTCACTAAACATTTATAGCAAATGGATCACGAAGTGGGGGGAGGGTGAAATCATCCAAGTGCCTCATGGATCCATACTGGAATGTTAATTTGCTTGACACTATGCCAGTCATATACAGGTAACCACATCTGTTGGGATCCCAGTCATGGACTTTGCCTATGTTTAAACTGTTAGGCATGATCTCCACTTCTAAAGCCAGTCTCCATGCATTCATCCTGGATGGTCAGTATTAAAGTATACAGAGTCCAATCTAGTGAGATCTCTGATGGACTTCGTCTATGCCAGAGTCCTGCATTAAATACAAAATTGGATACCATGAACACAAGCCAGCAAGAAGGAAGCACCTGTCTTTATTAGATGCTGAGAAGGTAGACCTTACTCATGAAGTTGGATCACTGTGTTCAGTACTTACAACCCCTGCTATGTAGTGAGCACAGTGTTTGTTAGGTCAGTAGACATGTTCCCTACCATTGTAGATCAGTATCAACTATTTACAGTCTGTGACAGACCATGTACCTCATTCACTCCACTTCGTTCTTTTGATCGTTTCTAAATCCTATAAATGATCCCCAAGTGTGTTTACTCACAAATGCAGGCCAGGAGAATCCAATTTAAGAGCATCAAATATGACAGATTCTTACTTCAGTGGAGTATTCTTAACAAAGATAAAGTTACCACTGAGTGCATAGCTTAAAAGACAGAAGTCTATCTTCTACAAAATGTAGAAACTGGCTTTTATTGGATCAAGCTATCAGAATCAAAAGCATCAATAGCCAGTATTTTTTTTTAATTTTCTATTAGATATTTTCTTCATTTACATTTCAAATGCTATACCAAAAGTCCCCTATACCCTCCCCCTGCCCTGCTCTCCTACTCACTCACTCCCACTTCTTGGCCCTGGCATTCCTCTGTACTGGGGCATATAAAGTTTGCAAGACCATGTAACTGTTTACCATCACCTTACATGATACGGAATCTTAACTATTATCTCCAATTAACTAGGTAGTTTGTCTTGAAAAACCTACTGTATTTCAAAATTTCATTTTTAAAAACAATTTTCATAAGAAGAATTGCCAAATTAGTTCAATTAAGAGAAAAAACCCACCAGCCCTTTCTGTGTAATAGCAAGTATACAATGCAAATAAGTCATTTAAAATATATTTTGATGTGTAAATTTAGTCACTGTTTTTGTTTGTTTGTTTGTTTGTTTGTTTCTGGTGTCAGGTGTGAGAGGGCACAGCTGTGAACTTCCGTTTCTGGAAACCGAGGCACTCTCAAATTCAAGAGTGGCATAGGCTGTACACTGAGGCATGTTCTCAAATCACTAACTGTTTCACTGGGAACACTAATCAAGTAAATCAGGAGGAATGGCTCATAGCCAGAACATTTTCGGTTTGATTTTTAAATCAGGAAAAGGAGGATAGTGTGTTGGAACTAAGTGTATTAATTTAAAGATTCTTCCACAAAAAGATTGAGGGTAGATTTTTTTTTTTTCTCTTTCAGAAAGTTTTGAGGAGGATTGAGCCAGTTGACTAAAGGAAATCCTGGGTTCCACAAATTCTGCTTGCATTAAGACTTTTCTCCAAAATCTGATTTATTGTACATAATTTGAATAACACTCAATGGACTTTCATACTGAAACTGAAGCAGCCTCTCACTGTACACTGTAAAGTAAGCGATAACATGTGCCTTGTGAGGGTCTCACTCGCATGTGTGGAAACATTTCCTGCCCCATAGAAAATATAAATGTCCTTCATTATATCTCCTCTGAAAAGCAGAAGTCAAGGCCTGTTTTTTAGTTGTTCGTTTGGTTTGGTTTGGTTTTTTTGTTGTTGTTTTTTTGTTTTTTGTTTTTTGTTGTTTTTTTTTGTTGTTGTTGTTGTTTAAGACCCTGGGGGTGGGAGGAAACAATATTAGGTCATATTACCAAAAAGCAAACTTTCCCTAATACTGGAAACCTAGCCATATTCCCAGAGCTAGTGAGTTTATGGACCTTAGTAATGTATCTACTATTGCCACTTTGGTAGAAATATTTAAACTATCTAAAAATTAAGCCCATGAATTAGTACTTATAGTCTGTGAAATTATCTTCAGAACTGAAGCACAAATTAAACCTTTCAAAAAATTAGTTACCTTGTTGATAACCTGTTTGTAGTATAACTGATTTTGAGGAAAGTTGTGGTAAGTGGGAAAAAAAAGTTAAAAATAAGTTTTTTCATTAAAAAACTGGGTGGGGGGGGGTCAGTAAATAAGGAGTAAGCAAAACGAAAATAAAAATACACATCATTCATCATATACACATAATGGTAGGGTGAAAGCATTTATATAACAATGTTTTTGTTTGTATATGCTTATGTGGTGGCTTGAATTTGAATGGCTCCCATAGGCTCATATATTTGAATGCCTAGCCACCAGTGAGTGGAACTGTTGGAAAAATTTTAATTGGTGTGACCTTGATGGATGAAATTTGTCCCTGTTAGAGTAGGTTGGTCCTTGAAGGAGGAAGTGTATCCTTTGGGGTGGGCTTTGAAGTTTCAAAAGCTTACA
>NC_034611.1:26676600-26696944 GCF_900095145.1 Mus pahari | reverse complement strand
TCTGCTTGCAGCCATCAGATAAGTATGCAGAGTTCTCTTCTACTGTGACAGAGTCATAACTGTCTATTTTCTACCATGATGATCATGGACTAAACCTCTAAAACTGTAAGTTAGCTCTGAAATAAATGCTTTCTTTTATTGATAACTTGGTCACAGAGTTTTTCCACATAATAGAACTGTATTTAAGACAGGCTACATACAGATCTCCTATACTTGTACACCTATGCTTGCATATACTTGGTCAAAGGTGAAAGTATGTATCACAATTTTCAAATGTAAGAAAGTAGATGAAGATCATGATATTTTGTTATAAGGTCTCTAATGTTATTCTTGAAATCTAAGAATGTTTTGTGAAAGTAGGCTTGTATTCATTATACCTATGTTTATACAAATGAAACACATTAGTACATATTATAATATTTCAGGCAGCAAGTACACTATTTTAAAAGAGCTATAAGATAATACTAAGGAAGGAAGAAAAATCAGTTTAAATGGCAAGTTTGGTAAAAACTACAACAGATGGAAAAGAATGACACATAAATATTGTAATAAAAAGAGCAGCATAGAAATCAAAAGCAAGTGTGTTAAATATTGATCCAAGTGTGTCAATTACATTAATTAATTATGTAACTGACTTAATTAAAAGACATTTATTTGTAAAACTTGTTGAAAACAATGCACACATGCATATTTTTCTCAGGTATATAATATCTTTGTTTTTCAATTTGTATAAAATTAGGATGTGAGGTGTAGTTAATTTGACACATATAAACAAGATGCAATGATCAAATAAGAATTAATATTTTCTCCTCTTTAAACATAATTTAAGATTTTTAATTTTCATAATTTAATAATTTATATTTCAAGTAAAGGTATTTAATTTTCCCTATACCTAGATTAAAATTTCTAATACTTCTTTCTATTTTTTGGTAAAATTGTTTCAAATATTTATAAAAAATATTTTTTCTTTTTTATATATCACATTTCATGACTTTATGTTTGTACTAAAGCCACTGAAACAAAACAGATGATATAACATGCTCCTACAATACACAGCCCACACCTATTTGTACAGAAATAGCAGTTTCATACATTAATGAAACAATATAAAATCAAAATGTATTGACGAGGTTTAGCTCTATCACTCATCTTTTAAAAGTTTATATAAATATACTGTCAAAATGAACAATTTATCTCTCTTGAAATGTTATTTATATGGATTCCAAGGAGACTTCGTGATGTATACTGTTTGAAATGTTCTTAGAAGGCACTGTCATCGAATACAGTGAAAACCCCAAAGTCCTTTCAGCAACATAAATTATTTTAAACCATGTACACTAGAAAGTATTTCTATTTTTGAGTCATTTCTATATTTCATCAAATGGAGTATCATGGATTTTATGGAAGAGGTCTTCAGTTATCTCATAGATATAGAAATGTACATTATGTATATGAACAAATGTAGATATATACTACTAAGAGTAATCAAAAGAAAGTAAGAATATCTATATTAATGTCAGAAACAAAAGATTTATAGATATAAAAATTGTAGTAAAAACAACATATAAAAGCACAACCCTCAGAATTATACCTGACCTCGCAAAAGAGACTCTAAAGCCAGAATCTCCTGGACAGATGACTTGCATACCCTAAGAGACCACAAATCTGAACCCAAACTACTATACCCAGCAAAACCTGAAATCACCATAGATGAAGAAACCAAGGTATTCCATGATAAAACCAAATTTAAACAATAGCTTTCTAGTAATCCAGCTCTACAGAAGATGAACACATGGAAATATCTGGGAGAAGGGCAGCATTTATAGTTTTAGCAGTGTTAAGGCAGTGTTGATAAGTCATTGGGACTTGCTGGCTAGACAGCCTTAACTATCTGTCAAGGTCTAATTTAAGAAGTGACACTTTATCCTCCCACAAAAGGTAGACAGTATCAGAGAAACTTCATCATATCCCCACATTCACACATGCTGTACAGTTAGTTTCACATATGCATGCATTTGCTCAACACCATCAATCATTAGGGGAGAGAAAGTAATAATAATAATAATAATAATAATAATAATAATAATAATAAACAATGAAATACTATCATGCCCTTAGAATAACTACTATAAAGCAAGGCTAACAATAATATAAAAAGATAAGAAATGGCAATTAGTATGTGAGAAATTAGAACCTGTATACATACTTTGGGTTGTTAGTAGAGTTATGAAAATAATACAGCCTTTGTTAAAAGAAGTATGATGACTTTTTACACAGTTATAATAGAATTGGTATACAATCAGCAGTATACTTCCTGAGAATGTCATCATATGAATTAAAATTATGGTATCACAGAGATATTCTATACTCTCTTTAATTAGAATATTTTTATAACAAGTATAACATAAAAATTCATTTATCATTGATAAATGTTCATGTACTTAGAAAGGAAAAAAATCTTGATTATACTAGAATATAGAGAAACTCTGAAGACATTATACTATATTTAATTAATCAGTCACTAAAGAAAAATTCTTAAAGAATTCGTGTGTATGAGGTGCACAGAGAAGTCAGAATTATAGAAACAAAGGTTAGTTGTAAAAGGACTTGATGGAACAAATTTATAATAGTCTTTGATTCACCATATTTAATTGTGCTTGTTGTTGAATAAGCTTATCCTTTCTATTTCTTTCTCGACCATGGCTGGCTGCTTCAACATAGCTGTTCTGACTTAATCTTTTCTCCACGCTGACCAATTCAATCTGGTTTCTCTTAGCTTCTCACAGAATTGCTGTACTTGCCTCAAACTCACTCTAGCAATGTGTCCTAATATTCTGGGTCTTTCTGATTCTTTGGATGAAACTGCCTCTGCTGACCTGCCATGAACTGCAGGAACTCACAAAGAAACTCGACTCCACTCAGGTCTTTGCATCAACTGAGATTAACTTAACTCCACTACAGTGTCCCCTGTGCTGACTGACTGAGCAGAACTGACCTAACTCTGAACTGTAGCAAGATGAATTTACATGAACTCAAATGATTGACGTGTGCTCTAGCTGGCCATCCTCGCTTTTCCTGTCTGTTCCCATGAAAGTTGGGTATGTCCTACCAGTCTCATTTTGTCAGATCTTTCCTTGATTCATCACTTTGTCCTTGAATTAGATGTCACTTTCAAACATGGCCGTTTCATTCTATAAATGAATCTATATTGTTTGGAATTAAAGGACTGTACTAAAAGTGTGTCTGTATCCCAGACAAAGTACCCATGTTGCTGGATTAAAATTTCTGTACACAAATTGAAATTATAGCCCAGGAATAACCTTTGTACTTTCTAGTGAAGTCTATCTTACTTCTTAGAATTAATGTTTAACTACTGTGTAGGTTTTTATAATATTTCAGCGAATAGCTTTATGGTACTTATCATGTATATATGAAAAGTAAGGAAAATAGGGCAATCATTATGTAAGCAAATGTCAAAATTTTGCTGCAATTTTCCTTTACTACAAACAATTGTTTTCTTTTACAAATACATGAAAATTAAGGCAATGAGAAAGATACAGTTAAAAAGCCTTCCTATATTAAACAAGTATGACAACATTAAAACAGACAGGTGAGGCAGATGCCTATCCAAGTCTTTGCATGTCTTTCTCTAAAACGAAATTGAGAAAAACATGTTCTTAAAATTCACTTTCAAATATTGAGCCTTGTCTCTTTTATCTTACATAAAGTGAAATAAATCCTGTAAACAGTTTAAAAAGGGAACTGACAAAATAGGTTAGCTGAATTGTTGTTTCTATTGTCTTTTGAAATTTAAACTTTGTGATTAGTCACCCAGCACAATGACATTCCTTGAAAGTCATACAAACATCATATAATGAGTATATCTCTGAATATACTGGGTATATTTGCATAATGGTGGTCTTGTGCTACCTCTCTGTGTAGGTAACAATGTCAGTGTGATGTTACTGCCCTCTAATGGGTGGAATGTGATAGGAATAGTTAAAATTACAATGTATGAGAAATTATCCAATGATGATAAAGGCTATATGCTGCTAATATTTACCTAACAGATTTTCACTTTATGAAAATGAGTATTTTATATTCCAATAAGGTGGACAGGGAAGGCCTTAATATTGTTATTAACAAAATATATAATTTGAGAAAAGAAATGAGTATATCCCTGAATATACTGTGTATATTTGGGTAATGGTGGTCGCAAGTTTAACATAGGAGCTCAAAATATCAATACAGTGCTTTTAGCTGTTCATTAAAATATGATCTTCAAGTCATGACACAGGTTCTGCTACTTAAAATTTTTAAACTCAAAATTTGTTCTTTAATAAGAGAATGTAGCTATAAATTAATAATTCAACTGTAATTAAAATGTGCAATAGATATATTTAATCCATAATTTATAGTCAAAATTGTGGCATAAGTTAAGCAATCAAATAATTTGAATTATATCAGTACTATATACTGCATTAAAAGGAGATAAGTTAGTGCTTGTTTTATTTTTATATTTTAAACTTAATTTTCAAAAATTTCATACATCATATTCATCTCCTGATGCCCCGCATCAAATCCTCAAGTTTATATTCTCTGTCTCTTGTTTTACATAATCCACTCATTTTAGATAGTACTGCTTTGGGGCCTTCCACTGAAGGATGGATGACCTACCATTGACTACCTCTACCCAAAAGAAAACAGCAATCTCTTGCCCAGCAGTCAACAGCTGCCGTTCGCTCATCTGAGACTCAGGGTTTCCATCACTACTCCTTTATCCATGCTGGAAATGTAACTGGCTTGATTTTGTGCAAGCTTTGGTACGACAAGCATGCCAATAACTAAAGGACAACTCCCAGAACTCCTTCCAACCTGTGGCTCCTGTACTCCTTTTACTGGAACTTCAAGTATGTTCCCTGAACATTGTGGAAAGTGGGCAGGTTTCCAAAAGAACTTTTTGTTTTAACCTCCTTCAGGTAAAAGCACCTACTGGTTTTGACAGATAAATAAATAGTTTTATCATTTTAATATTTGGTTCAGATCCACACTTAACTGTCCACTAAATTTTGGCAAAAAAAACAAAAAATGTCATATGAACTACAAGTATTGGATCTTTGTCTATAAGTCTGTGTTCCTGGCTGTATCTTCTCAAATCCAACTTTAAATGAATCGCCCTTAGACCCTTAGCAATGCCTTCCAGAAGTGAGTATGTGCACAGGACAGTCATCCAAACAGCCACGACAAGCACCAGCACCTGTGGCTTAGTGCTTCCCTTGAGGAATGTTATAAGTACTTGTCTTAGAAGTCAAAAAAACCTGTCACTTCAGAACAGACAGCAGAAGTGCATATATATATATATATATATATATATATATATATATATATTTTATACATATAATAAAACAATCAAATAAACTAACATATATCAGTACTATGCAATGTGTTAAAACAAACTAAATTAGTGTTTGTTTTGATTTTATAATTTTTAAATTTAAATTTCAAAAATTTGATATATGTATATAACACATCTTCATCATATTCATCCCTAACAACCCTGCACACACACACACACACACACACACACACACACACAAATACATATATATGTGTGTGTACACATATACATATATATGTGTATATATATATATATATATATATATATATATATATATATATATATATATTGCATTTCAATCACACCAGTCATTATGTGCCAAACTCGGGGAAGAACATGTTTTTCTCCTTTCAGCTTCAAGTTGCTACAATTTCTACAATCACAATTATTTATTTCATAGTTTGGCATAGTGTATAATAATGGGTGTCAAGGAAATGCAAACCAATTGAGCTCATAAAGACTTAAAAATAGTCTGAAATAACAAAACAAATAAATATCAAAATCTTTCTCTGAGTTTCTTCTCCAATTTGTTTATTAACAAAATTTAAATGAAACAGAAATTTTTCTGGTCAAGAAATTAAAACACATTCTCCCTGGTCTTCACTGACGTGTATGCCCTTATAAAACCCCAATCAAGCAAGAATAAAGGTTGGGGGAAATAAATTAGTGCTTCTAAATGAAGAACAATTTTCAGTAAATTTTCCTGTGCCTGAAATCCAAAGAAAACTTTATGGTATTAAGTCTACAGGCAATTAAAAATCTGTCTTCATTTTATATTTAGTGACCCTGAACCTCTAGTTTAAAATAGAGCAATTAATTTTGTAAAGAAAATTTTGTGAAATTCAAAAAGTGTAAAAGCTCTGTTATATATGGCTCCTAAATACAGTAAAATACTAATAGCTTTTTAATTTATTGAAAGAAAATAAAATACAACTAGTCATAATTATTAGTTCTATATACCAGATGTAATTTTATTTTCTTTAAAAGCAAAGATAGTAACTTTTTCCTCAACTCTGCCCTTTCTCATCAAATTTACCAATCAACTAGAGATCATTTTATAAATCAAGAGATATTTGATTAAAATGTACTTAAAAGGCCAAGTAAAAATGAATAAAGGACTGTGTGATTGTTTATATTTAGCATGAAAATATACATACAATAAGGGTTTCATTCTTAAGATATTTATGAATATCTTAAGTATTTTGCTATAGCTTATAGTGATGAAATTGTCATGATTTAAAGTAGTTATCAGTAAAGAAAATATGTATCTAGGGACAAACTTCTATCACAATGAGTGTTGAGAAGTTCAGAAATTCTCCAAAATATCAGAGATTATATTTTAAACAGCTAATACTATAATCATTGTAAATACATTCAGCTGTGTCTTCACTTTATTAGTATGACAACCTTGAAATTGAAGACTGTCCATAACTGTCAGGTTTGACAATGGGAGGGAATCATAGCTTTGATGCTAAGTAGGAAATAATTTTAAAATATCATCCAATGCCTTTTTAGGAAAATTTCCTGAATATATACAATAATTTATATAATGGATTAATATTTTAGTATGGTACATCTACTTTACTTTTAATTAATTCTTTAATTTTTCTTTCTACAGTCCAGACTTTATCCTCTTCCTGTTCTACCCTCTGACTGTTCCATATCCCACACATCCTCCCTCATGTCTCCAACATACATTCCCACTCCCAAGCCCATTCCACCAGACCTCCCCATTCCCTGGGGCTCCAAGTCTCTCAAAAGTTAGGTGCATCTCTCACTGAGTCGAAACCCTGGCAGTCCTCTGCTGTATATGTGTTGGAAGCCTCATATTAGGTCATGTATGCTGCTTGGTTGGTGGCTCAGTGTCTGAGAGCGCTCAGGGGTCCAGGTTAGAGACTGACTGCTGGTCTTCTTCTAGAGCAGCCCTTCTCCTCAGCTTCTTTCAGCATTTCCCTAATTCAACCACAGGGGTCTCCATTGATCATATGTAAATATCTGCATCTAACTCTGCCAGCTGCTTGTTGGGCCTTTCAGAGGGCACTCACTCTAAGCTCCTGTTTGTAAGCACACCATAACATCAGTAATAGTGTCAGGACTTGAGGCCTCCTCTTGAGCTGGTTCCCAATTTGAGCCTGTCATTGGGCCTCCTTTTCCTTAGGCTCTTCTCCATTTCTGTCCCTGCAGTTCTTTCAGACAGGAATAATCCTGGGCCAGAGATTTTGACTGTTGGCTAGCAACCCCATCATTCTACTTTTTGCCCTGTCTTTCTACTGGAGGTGGACTCTACAAGTTGCCTCTGACCACTGTAAGGCATTTCATCTAAGGTCTCCTTTTGAGACCTGAGAGTCTCTCACTTCCCAGGTCTCTGGTACATTCTATAGGGTCCCCCTACCTCCTACCTCCTAAGGTTGCCTGTTTCCATTCTTTCTGTTGACCCTTAGAGCTTCAGTCCTGTTCCCTACTCACTAAATCCTGATCAGAAAACAACAACAACAACAACAACAAAATAAACTTTACTACCCCCACATCCAAGAGGGCTAATGTACAAAATAAATAAAGAAATCAAGAAACTAACGGCCAAGAATCAAAAAACCCAATTAAAAAAATAGGTTATGGAACTAAACAGAGAATTCACAACATAGGAATTTTGAATGGCTGAGAAGGGGTAAAGTGTGTTTAAAGAAATGTTCAAAGTCCTTAGGTATCAGGGAAATGCAAATCAAAACTACCATGAGATTCCACCTTACACCAATCAGAATGGCTAAAATCAAAACCTCAGGTGACAACACATGTTGGCAAGGATGTAGAGACAGAGGAACACTCCTTCATTGCTGGTGGGATTGCAAACTGGTAAAACCACTATGGAAATCAATCTGGAAGTTCTTCAGAAAATTGAAAGTAGATCTACGTGAAGACTCAGCTATACCACACTTGGGCTTATACCCAAAAGATACCCCACAATGCCACAGGGGCATGTGTTCCACTGTTTTCATAGCAGCCTTATTTGTGATAGCCAGNAGTTAGAAACAACCCAGATGTCCCACAACAGAACAATGGATACAGAAAATATAGTTCATTTTCACAACCCAATACTACTCAGCTATTAAGAATGAGGACATCATGAGTTTTGCAGGCAAATGGATGGAACTAAACAATATCATCCAGAGTAAGGTAACTGAGACCCATAAGGATACATATGGTATGTACTCACTAATATGTGGACATTACAAATAATTACAGAATACCCAGAATACAATCTACAGAACTCAAGAAGGCTGACAAGCCGAAGGGTCCAAGTGAGGAAGCCTCAATTCCACTTGGGAGGGAGAAGAAAGCAATCACAGGAGTGGGGAAGTGGACAGGGAGTAGAAGAGGAGTACCTCTATTTCTAACTAGCAGACATGTTATAACATGTACTCCTCTTCTACTCCCTGTCCACTTTCCCACACAGGTCCCTACCTTCCTCCCCCACTCCTGTGCATTGCAGCTCTACATATTTTTAGGCATCGCCTTCATTTTGTTGTTCACTCTTTGGTATTATCAAGTAAAGATAATGTACATACCAATATTACCTGTCTCAGTTATTTTTCTATTGATGAAAACACACACAGTGACAAAAGGGACCTATCAAAGAAAACATTTATTGGGACTTATAGTGACAAAGGGTTAGCAACCATTTACATCATGACAGGGAAGATGGTCACAGGTAGATAGGTCAAGCACTAGAGCAGTAGCTGAGACCTTACATCCTATCCTTAAGCAAAGTCAGGGAGATGGTGGGGGGCACTGGTAAATGAATGGGTTTTTATAACTCTAAAGCCACTTGCAGTGACACCTCCAAAAACCATAGCTACTAACTCTTTACAACCAGTATATCAACTGGTGACCAACCACTCAAATGAATGAGTTTATGGGGGCCATTATCTTTCAAGTCACCCAAAGAGGAAATTCAGAAAGAGTATAAACATGGGTACTCTTTAATTCAGCATATTAGTATGTAATTCAATTATCTGTTGTCCTAATTGCTTATTATTTCAAACTAAACATTATTTTATTACAGGAAGAACATTAATCAGAGCACTTAAGATCTATGTCTCGTTTTCATAATTTCTCTTCACTTTAGCTAACATTTTAAATGGAATTGAATAGATGTGTTTCGTTGGACTATAACAGAATCAAATAAATCCATGGAGAGGCTTGATTAATATCTAAATTCAACTAAGTTTAATGTCCTTACAATCATCCAATAACTGAATACTCCTCAATATCTAGTGAATTTAACAAATTAATGTTTACATGAATGTATAAAATAATGCGGCACTGACACATTTGTCTAGTTCCTGGTTTCCAATTTCCAGGAAACAAATAGAAATAAAGAAGCAATTGAAGTAATATAGCAGTAATGCTCCTTCCAGTATTTTACCATCCATTTCCTATAAGTAGGGAAGATAGTCTGAGCACATATGAAAGACAGGAGAAACCACAGATGTTGGTCACACTTTGTAGATGTGTTGTGTGGCATTTTGTAATGTTGAGAAATGTTCCAAAGTATTTTAAGAATATAAAAATAAAATGAATGCATATATGAAGCTAAAATAATGTGGCAGTGACAATTTCAACACTTTTCTAAAACCACCAGTATATCTAAAGTAGAAAGACAGGGAATATGAGTGTAGTCTCCCTTAGTTTACTAATTCAGTAAAATAGCTCAGTAAAGCCACATAAATATTTTGCTTTCTAATATTTCACATATTGAGTCTTTCATGTATATTATCTTAATCTTTGAGTATGCTGTTTAAAACTTATATTATTACCAGAAATGTCAATTTGGCATTAATAATCTAGCTCTTATGTTGACGGATCAATCCAAGTATATTAAATGCTGTGATGTACTAATCAGCTCTGTACTACGTGATGAACTCCCAGCAGCAATAAGATATAAACAGATAAAGGTTTTCTTAGTTCCTGTCATTGTAGGTTAAAGTTCAGGATTTGGTAGCTAAATTGTGTGGTGGCTATGTGTAAGAGAAAGAAGTTTCATGTCACAGAGAGGACAAAAGTTATGGGGGTGAGAACAGACATTTGCTATGAAATATCCCTGCTTGAAGAAATACTCCACATCTCTGGTGGATTAAAGCTTCATTTATCTTCAACTCTCAAGAATTCCACTAATTATAACAGTAACATAGGAATTAAACTTTAATTCAAAATGGGCACTTGAGGATACAAAAGTCACAAGCAAATCACACAAAGTATTGCCTTATCAGAGTTGCTCAGTCATGTATTTGTGCAGATAATGAAACACTAATAAAAACTGTTATTATGGAAAGAATATCAAAAATAAGACAGAAAACAAATTTGACAGTCATTGAATTTATATATTACTTAAGGGCATAGGAAGAAAGAAATAAGCATAATGCAGCCACAAATAAAAAACAAAAGGAAAAGAAAAGAGGAAGAAAGGAAGGAAGGAAGGAAGGAAGAAAAAAGAAAGAAAGAAAGAAAGAAAGAAAGAAAGAAAGAAAGAAAGAAAGAAAGAAAGAAAGAAAGAAAGAAAGAAGGAAGGAAGGAAGGAAGGAAAGAAAGAAAGAAAGAAAACATGCTTTGAATAGAGAAGATCATAACATTACAAACCAAAGACAATAAGAGCTTTACTAATCAGAAAGAAACTCCTTATACTGTATACTGATTAACATTAAAGGAATTGTCAAGTAGTTTACCTTGGTATATATCAACATATCCCCTAAGCATGCAGATAGCTAAAAAGTTCCACTTTGTGGGAATCTATTCTTTAAAGGTGTGGTACCCCATTTCTCCTCCTCCTTTCCAGAACATGAAGCTCTTTACAGACTTCTAAGCATCTCTGATGTTCTCATACATAATTTAAAGGGCTAAAAACCACTGAATGCTTTCTAGTAACCATCCCATTGCTTTAAACTGACCTATGTCTCTTTTATCCCAAGGGAGGAAAAATCAGTTTTCAAAAACCAGATTTCTCTTTCTTCAACAACAAAGGAGTGCTTTCCCCTTCCTACTCAGCTAATTACACAAAAGCTGCCATTCGTCCATTAGGAAATGTGTATTAATGTCCTGATGGAATTAATCAGGTTTGAAAGCTAGTAGTGGCCAAGAGAAGGTTTTAAAAAAAAATAGCCTCAAAAGAAATTAAGACAGAAAATAAAATCATTACTGCTCCCAAAATGTCGTGGTTTATTTATATATGAGTGCTGACTCAGGAAGTTGCCATGTGGGTGAACACTATTAGTAGAAATCATTGCCAAAGGGAACTGAGGTTTAGTTTATGTTTCCAATTTAAGTGATCATCATTTTATGATGTGTTCCCAGTGGATTCATAAATAAGTTTATCTTGATTGCATTTACCACACACAGGAAGTGTTACCATGGGACTTTTTGGGGTCTGATTTCTCAAATTCTAAACCACAAGATACTTGGAGATTTGTGCCTCATGATTTCCATTCAAATTCAATTAACTGTTTAATTTCAGTCTCCTTGGTCTTATTTGACATCTTAATTATGTGATTTTGAGAATTTTTATTATAATTAGTTATTCTAGAAAACTCATGCTGAAACTTTGCTGAAACTTTGGATTTAAAGAGGTCAGTAATTATTTTAACTTGAATTCTACAATACCTTTTTGTGTTTCCTGTAATATCTGGGAAAGTTTATGTTTATATAATGGGCTACTTTACTGATTCATAATAAAAATATGTTATTAGAGTACAGCATGTGAAATTAGAGTACAGCAGGAGTATGATTCTTAATGCAGGATTTGATTGAGATACTGAAAAGTTAACTTAAATACTGTCTACTTGGTTTCAGTTATCCATTTCCCTAACCAAACACTGGCTGCAACTATGGCATCATGGACAGTGGGACTGTGAAAGGTCTATCCTAGTTATCTATCCCCTTTCCCTTTCCCAGTTTCTCCCTGGAAGCCCCCATCCCGTCCCCTTACCCATTGTACTGGCTAGTTTTGTGTCAACTTGACACAGCTGGAGTTATCCCAGAGAAAGGAGCTTCAGTTGGGGAAATGCCTCCCTGAGATACAGCTGTTAGGCATTTTCTCAATTAGTGATCAAGGTGGGAGGTCCCCTTGTGGGTGGTGCCATCTCTGGGCTGGTAGTCTTGGGTTCTATAAGAGAGTAGGCTGAGCAAGTACAGGGGAGGCAAGCCAGTAATGAACATCCCTCTGTGGCTTCTGCATCAGCTCCTGCTTCCTGACCTGCTTGAGTTCCAGTCCTGACTTCCTTGGTGATGAACAGCAATGTGGAAGTGTAAGCCGAATAAACCCTTTTCTCCCCAACTTGCTTCTTGGTCATGATGTTTGTGCTGGAATAGAAACCCTGACTAAGACACCCATGCTTCTATGAGGGTGTTCCCCCATAAACCCACCCACTCCCACCTCCACCATAAACCCACCCATTCCCACCTCCCCACCTCCAAATTCCCCTACACTGGGGCATTGAGCCTTACCTGAGGACCCAGCTATATCACTCCTGGGCATATACCCAAAAAATTCTCTAACATATAACAAGGACACATGTTCTACTATGTTCATAGCAGCCTTATTTATAATAGTCAGAAACTGCAACCACCACAGATGTCTTTCAACAGAGGAATGGATACAGAAAATATGGTAAATTTACACAGTGGAGTACTTCTCAGTTATTAAAAACAATGAATTCATGAAATTCTTTGGCAAATGGACAGAACTAGAAAATATCCTGAATGAAGTAACCCAATCACAAAAGAACACACATGGTACGCACTCATTGATTATTAGCCCAAAAGCTCGGAATTACCAAGATACAATTCACAGATCACATGAAGCTCAAGAAGAAAAGCCAAAATGTGAGTGCTTCAGTCCTTCTTAGAAAAGGGGACAAAATATTTAAGGAAACAAATATGGAGACAAAGTGTCGAGCAGAGACAAAAGGAAAGGCCACCTAGCGACTGCCCCACCTGCGGATCCATCCCATATATAGTCACCAAACCCAGACACTATCTGTGGATGCCAAGAAATACATGCTGACAGGAACCTGATATAGCTGTCTGTTGAGAGGCTCTGCCAGAGCCCTGCAAATACAAAGGTAGGTGGGTGCTGGCAGCCAACCATTGAACAGATCTCCATTTTAATGAGGTACCTAAAGGCCTGGAGGACTTAGCCAAGAAGCCTTCCTTCCCATACATGCCTCCCTACAAAAGGTTTTTAATCTCAGGCCCACCTTGAGAATTGGGATATGGTTTTACTTATCCACTTTCCACTATGACAATAAATACCTAAAAAACCAAGGACTGACTCTTCACTGGAATCTGCTGGAGAAGGCCTTCACCTACAGAGCTGCTGTCTAATCTCCCATAGAAGACTTCTCTGTTCTCCCCACCATGGCCAAGCCAACCTCGAACCTGCTGCCAATGGCAAGCCAAGGACTCTCCCTGAAGGGACCTGCTGAAGCTCCCTCCTCCTCTACCCCCCCCCCCCCGTGCAGTGGTTGGGTGGGTGGGGGCTAGATCCAGCCCGCCAGCCCAGAGACCCATGAACTAGCTCCAGCTGTCCAGCTCTTCAGACTATGCTCACCCAACCCAGGAGCAGCGTTCTGCAGCTTCCCCAGGACAAGACACCCATCCTGGGAAAGTGTGGGGTAATGGTCAACTTCCCATGTCCTGCCTCCTCAAGCTGTTGAGCCCTGTGGTGGAACAGACCCAGGACCCCACAACCCTACAATGGCCTGTGTCCTAATTTAGCAGGACATTTGTCAACCCAAAGTCATTAAGCAAGAATAATTTAAAAACAAGAAACTTAATTTTAGGATACAAATAAAACATTTCAATCATGTTTAGTTGGATAAAATTTGTAACATAAACTAGATAGCACTTTTATGAGCAAGAGGGGATCAAGAGGTCATGAGTGAAATGTGCCTGCTTCATGCACTGGGCCATTAATATTAAAGAGAAATGACTCTCTTTATTAGTTTCAGTAATTAATCTATTAGCTAAAAGTTATTTAAAACTATATAATTGCTTCAGTCATTAGACCAGGGGCTTTTGCCTCCTAAGTCATAAGTCTTATTGAGATTTTTTAAATGTTTATGTTTTTCTAATTACAGTGATTAAACACTGAGAACAAAGCAGGTGAATAAATTTTTTTGTGGTTGTCCTCCATAGAAATAAAAGTCTTTATTATTTTAACGTAAACAAGATTGCAATCTTTGTTTTAAAAAGCAAGCCATATATAATTCACAGTAAAAGTGAATGATAAACAAAAGCTATCTGAACAAGTAAATATAATAGGGCTTAAAGAGAACTGCTCCCATAGTAACCACCTTTATTAAAACTGTCCTCATTCCACATATTATATAATACTAGTTATTTTAATATCCAGTATTTATCTTTATAGACCTCAAATAAAGTTGGTTAAATTTGATTTTTCCTATGAACAAATAAAAATAGCCTGTTTTATCATTCCATATTGCAATTAAGTATTAAAGAGTAGCTTTTGTTTTGCACATTTTCTTTGTCACTTTATACATACACAGTTTTACAACCACAGGAAATATGAAATCTATTAGAAACAAAATGAATTATCTGCACAGTGGTCTTTGTAACTGTTAAGTCACATAATTATAAATTCTCTATTTATATAGTAAGAAAAATCTTGGAAGTTAATTTCTAAAACAGTAAAATTATGACACATAGCCACCCACAAAAAATATCAAGAAATTTAATTTACCGATGAAAATTAAGGGACTGAGAAAATATTAAAAATCTTTAGGTTATAGGGAAAGTCCCAAAGTACATTTTAAATTTATTTCTAGATTTACTTATTTGTATGAGAGTTTTCTTATGTTTGTCTGCATGTTTGAAAGTATACTTCATATGGGTTGTCCAAGAAAGTCAGAAGAGTGTTTCAAATGCCCTGGAAGTTGAATTTCAGATAGTTATGAACCAATATTTTGATGCTGAGGACCAAACCTGTGTCATCTGCGAAAGAAACAACTGTTCTTTACTGCTGAGCCATATCTCTAGCCACATGCTACCCATAAAGTAGTTTTAATTGTCAATTTTTATTGTTGCTAAGAAACTTGAACATTTAAAAGAACTCTCAGCCATTTGTTTCTTCTCTTGAGAATTGTCCAACTCAACTTATATTCATGTATCTATATATGTACTATTTGTAAGCACAAAATAAAATCATTTCCTATGCATAGTAGAACCCAATTAACACTTCTAGTATTGACCCCTGGTGGTGGTGGTTGTGCACATTCCACCCCAATATTCTGTGCTCCCAAATGAAAGACACACACACACATTCACACAAACACACACACAGTTTATATTTTTGATATGCCTTAAAAAGCTCAATGTCTAGGTCACTTCCTAATCTCCATGTGGCTGCTGTACCCTCCTGTGACAATCCTGAGTTATTACTAAAATCTATATTACATATTTGTTGCTTCAGACCCAGACCTGCATCCCCTGGCACCTAAATGTCAACTACCTCTGTCTTCTCTTCCTTCCCCTCCATGGCAGGGCTCTCTCTCTCTTTCTCCCTCATTCTCTTGCCCAGGAACTCTTCAGGTCCTGCTTTTGTCTCTTGGCCCAGCCATTGGTGGCAGGCAACTTTATTTACAAGTCAAAACCAACTGGGGGCAGGGTTCCTTCAGTTTCTTATGTGCAGACATGTGGATTCTCATGCAATGTGGAGGACCAGATTAACATAAGTGTCATTAGACCAAACACACAACACATACAGCATTTTCCTATTTTTTTAGTGCTTTTTTCCTCCTTTCCTTCCATGTTGCTTCTCTTTGCATTCTCCTGATCAACTCCTTCCTGCCTTTTCTTATTCCCCCATCTCCACTCTTGTTATTGCCCTTTCCCTCCTCCCTTCATCCCCTACATTGGTTCCTCTTTACTTTCCTCATTTCTGGGATTACTCACATCTAAAAATTCAAAGCTAAAAACACAGATGAAAGAAAATATGTGATATTATCTTTCTTGGTCTTATTGACCTTCTTCAGGATTTACCTTCTATTTCTACCCATTTAACTGAAAGTTCATGATCTCAATTTCTTACTGGTGAATATAATTCCAGTATGTGTATATATAACACATTTTCATTGTTTATTCGTAAATTGGCAGACAGGTAATTACCACCTCCTTGCTATTGTGAAGGAATAACAATGAGCATGGTGGAACAAGTATGTATGGTAGGATGTTGTGTCCTGGAACATATGACCAGGATAGTAATATATCAGTGTCGTATGGTAGATCTATTTTCATCTATTTTGAGAATACACTACATGGGAAATGGCTGAATCCGTTTATAATCTCATCAATAGTAATTAAGGGTTTCTCTTTCCCGGCATCATTTCCAACATTGTTTTCTTAATCTTAGCAGTTTTGCTGCATTGAATTAACCATTAACCTCTAACAGCAGTTCTCAACCTGTAAGTCATGACCCCTTTGGGGGATTAAAAGACCTTTTCAAAGGGGTTCCATATCATTACAATTCATAACAGTAGGGGAATTGAATTTATAAAGTAGCAATAAAATAATTTGATGTTTGAGGTCACCACAACATGAGGAACTATGTGATAAAATTTGTTCTGGAGCTGTTCAACAGCCACAGAGAACTGGGAGACTGAAAGGGAGGCTGGAAATGAAAAAGGACAGTGGGCAAGAGAAGAATGAAGCCAAGAAAAAGGTTTCTGATCCAGGCTCAATGTTTAATTTTCAGCTCATTGTTTAGATAAGCAAAACCCACAGACCCACCCTTTGTTTCAGCTGGATTGAGTTGCAAAGCAACTCAGCAGGCAGGGTCAACTCCTCAAAACTCCAGTAGGGAATTGAAAATGCAGTGAGGCCAGATGCTACTCCAGCCAGGTTGTAAAACCATCTAGGGGTTGTTTAGCCTACTCAAGGCTGAGAGAAGGGCATTTGAACCCAATAACACAGTTCTTCACATTGTGGTGACCTCAAAGGTCAAATTATTTTATTGCTACTTTTAAAAAATTTTCTCATTTGTATGTTATTTTTTTAATTTACTTTATTAGATATTTTCTTCATTTACATTTCCAATGCTATTCCAAATGTCCCCTATACCCTCCCACCGCCCTGCTCCACTGCCCACTCACTCCCACTTCTTGACCTTGGAGTTCCCCTCTATGGGGCATATAAAGTTTGCAAAACCAAGGGGCCTCTCTTCCCAATGATGGCTGAGTACTCCATCTTCTGCCACATATGCAGCTAGAGACACGAGCTCTGGGGGTACTGGTTAGTTCATATTGTTGTTCCACCTATAGGGTTGAAGAACCTTTCAACTCCTTGGTTACTTTCTCTAGCTCCATCATTGGGGGCCCTGTGTTCCATACAATAGCTGACTGTGAGCATCCACTTCTGTGTTTTTCAGGTACTGGCATAGCCCCACAGGGTCCCTTCAGCAGAATCTTTCTGGCATGTGTAATAGTGTCTGGGTTTGGTGGCTGATGATGGGATGGATCCACGGGTGGGGTAGTCTCTGGATAGTCCATTCTTTCATCTTAGCTCCAAACTTTGTCTCTGTAACTCCTTTTATGGGTATTTTGATCCCTATTCTAAGGAGGAATGAAGTATCCACACATTGGTCTTCCTTCTTTTTTGTTTTCTTGTGTTTTGCAAATTGTATCTTGGGTATTCTAAGTTTCTGGGCTAATATCCACTTATCAGTGAGTGCATATCTAGTGACTTCTTTTGTGATTGGGTTACCTCACTAAGGATGATATCCTCCAGATACATCCATTTGGCCAAGAATTTCATAAATTCATTGTTTTTAATAGCTGAGTAGTACTCCATTGTGTAAATGTACCACATTTTCTGTATCCATTCCTCTATTGAGNGACATCTGGGTTCTTTCCAGCTTCTGGCTATTATAAATAAGGCTGCTATGAANATANNGGAGCATGTGTCCTTATTACCATTTGGAACATTTTCTGGGTATATGCCCAGAAGAGGTATTGCTGGATCTTCCAGTAGCAATATGTCCAATTTTCTGAGGAACCATCAGACTGATTTCCAGAGTGGTTTTACAAGCTTGCGATCCTACCAGTAATGGAGGACTGTTCCTCTTTCTCCATATCCTAGCCAGCATCTGCCATTACCTGAATTTTTGATCTTAGCCATTCTGACTGGTGTGAGATGGAATCTCAGGGTTGTTTTGATTTGCATTTCCCTGATGATTAAGGATGTTGAAAATTTTTCAGGTAATTCTCAGCCATTTGGTATTCCTCAGTTGAGAATTCTTTGATTAGCTCTGTACCCCATTTTTAATGGGGTTATTTGAATTTCTGGAGTCCCGCTTCTTGAGCTCTTTGTATATATTGGATATTAGTCCTCTCTCAGATTTAGGATTGGTAAAAATCCTTTCCCAATCTGTTTGTGGCCTTTGTCTTGTTGACAGTGTCTTTTGCCTTACAAGAGCTTTGCAATTTTATGAGGTCCCATTTGTCAAATCTTAATTTTACAGCACAAGCCATTGGTGTTCTGTTAAGGAAATTTTTTCCTGTGCCCATATCTTTGAGGCTTTTCCCCACCTTCCCCTCTATCAATTTCAGTGTCTCTGGTTTTATGTGGANGTCTTTGATCCACTTAGACTCAAGCTTTATACAAGGAGATAAGAATGTGTCAACAATCTACATGATAACCACCAGTTATGCCAGCACCATTTGTTGAAAATGCTATCATTTTTCCACTGGATGGTTTTAGGTCTCTTGTCAAAGATCAATTGACTATACATGTGTGGGTTCATTTCTGGGTCCTCAATTCTATTCCATTGTTCTCCATGTCTGTCGCTATACCAGTATCATGCAGTTTTTATCACAGTTGCTCTGTAGTACAGCTTAAGGTCAGGCATGGTGATTCCACTAGAGGTTCTTTTACTGCAGAGAATGGATTTTGCTATCCTAGGTTTTTTTTTATTATTTCAGATGAATTGCAAATTGCCCTTTCTAACTCTGTGAAGAATTGGGTTGGAATTTTGATGGGGATTGCATTGAATCAGTAGATTGCTTTTGGCAGGATAGCCATTTTGACTATGTTAATCCTGCAGATCCATGAGCATGGGAGATCCTTCCATCTTCTGAGATCTTCTTCAATTTCTTTCTTCAGAGACTTCAAGTTCTTATCATACAGATCTTTCACCTCCTTAGTTAGAGTCACACCAAGGTATTTTATATTATTTGTGACTATTGTGAAGGGTGTTGTTTCCATAATTTCTTTCTCAGCCCATTTATCCTTCATGCAGAGGAAGGCTATTGATTTATTTGAGTTAACTTTATACCAGCTACTGCACTGAAGCTGTTTATCAGGTTCAGGAGGTCTCTGGTGGACTTTTTAGGGTCACTTATGCATACCATCATATCATCTGCAAATAATGATATTTTGACTTCTTCCTTACCAATTTGTATCCCCTTGATCTCCTTTTGATGTTGAATTGCTCTGGCTAGGACTTCAAGTAGTATATTGAATGGGTAGGGAGAAAGGGGGCAGCCTTGTCTAGTCCCTGATTTTAGTGAGATTGCTTCGAGATTCTCTGCATTTGCTTTGATGTTGGCTACTTGTTAGCTGTATATTGCTTTTATTATTTTTAGTTAGGGGCCTTGAATTCCTGATCTTTCCAAGACCTTTATCATGAAGGGGTACTGGGTTTTGTCAAATGCTTTCTGAGCATCTAATGAGATGATCATGTGGTTTTGGTCTGTGAGTTTGTTTATGTAGTGGATTACATTGATGGATTTCCGTACANTAAACCATCCCTGCATCCCTGGAATGAAGCATACTTGGTCATGATGGATGATTGTTTTGATGTGTTCTTNNATTCAGTTTGTGAGAATTTTATTGCGTATTTTTGCATCAATATTCATAAGGGAAATTGGTCTGAAGTTCTCT
>NC_034611.1:26670471-26675584 GCF_900095145.1 Mus pahari | reverse complement strand
GATATCTATTAAATCCATTTGTTTCATAACTTCTGTTAGTGTCCATGTGTCTCTGTTAGGTTTCCAGGATCTGTTAATTGGTGAGAGTAGGGTGTTGAAATCTTAGAAATAGAGAGCATTTAATTAGAGACTGACAGTTTAGGTTATAGCTCACAGCAATCATGGTAGGCCACATGGCAGCAGTTATGCAGGCCTGGTTCTGGAGTAGTGGCTCCAGAAGAAGCTTCAGTAGTAGTTCACACCTGATTCTCAATTTCCATGTAAAAAAGAGCTGAAAATGGTGTGGGCTTTTGAAACCAAAGTCATCTCCTAGTGACACATATTCTCCAACAAGATTACTCTTCATAATCTTTCACAAACAGTCCCACCACCACAAACCCATGATCTTATAGGGACAATTCTCATTCAAATCACAATGTACTAATATAAAATATAATTCTATCTTTTCATTTACTGTTTAAAAAATGTGATATTTATAAAAACTGACCCAAAAATTTCATTGGCACCTGAAAAAAAGTTTAAAAGAAGTTCTCCTTGGAGCGTTTTGGGTAAATTACATAGTAACAGTAGAATACATTTTCAACAAGTATTTAAATCTATTTGTAGAATTTGACCTGGTGCACACAATTTTACAACCTTAAATTAGTAACTTTCTAAAACAAAACAAAACAACAACAACACACACACACACACACACACACACACACACAAAGCCGGGTGTGGTGGCGCATGCCTTTAATCCCAGTTCAAGGCCAGTCTGGTCTACAAAGTGAGTTCCAGGATAGTCAGGGCTATATAGAGAAACCCTGTCTCAAAAAAATAAATAAATAAACAAATAAATAAATGAAACAAAAAGCCCAAAAACTAATCAGTAACTTTCTGCATTAGTGATTAAATTAAAAAATTGACTAGTAAGTTATTAAAGTTGAACATGCACATTTTGACCAAAGACATTCCCATCTATTTTTTTATGTTTAAAGTCTGCTCTTTTAAAAAACATGATCACCGTTTCCTTATAAAATGTTTGTTGCGCATCCTATAATGTCAGACTAAAAATTATGTGTGGCAGCTCCATTCAAAAATATATGCATAATGTGATTGTCTAAATGAGAACTAAAAATTCATAATTGTTTTGATGTACTACTGTATTAAACTACAAGTAGATAAAAAAAATAGAATGATACATGTTAAATCAGATCGTTTCTCAAATCGACCAAAGACACCACATCAAAGGCTTCACTCAGCTTTGAGAAAAGAGGCCCCATTGGGTATTTCTCATGATCTATTGAACCACAAAACTTCCAGAGAGGGACTTCTCAGTATTTCTTACCTAAGCCTTCTCCCTGTCCCTGTCCCTGTCCCTGTCCCTGTCCCTCTCCCCCTCCCCCTCCCCTTCCCCCTCCCCCTCTCTCTTTCCTCTGTGTGTGTGTGTGTGTGTGTGTGTGTGTGTGTGTGTATGTTCTGCTCTGCTCTAGACCACTATTTCTTGTTAGTCTAAAATCTCTCTGAGATAGCTTTCCCTGCTAGTAAAAATTATAAAAGATATCTGGCTAGTTCATGACTTTTCTGACCAAAGTCAGTAAAGCTTCTATAAAAAAAATGTTGGATCTTCCAACCAAGTCAGGAATCATGTTAAGAAAAAAATCTTGTCATATGCTGGAGCATCTTTTGGGTATATGCCCAGGATTGGAATAGCTGGGTCTTGAGACACAACTATTTCTAATTTTCTGAGGAACCGCCAGACTGATTTCCAGAGTGGTTGTACCATCTTGCAATCCCACCAGCAATGGAGGAGTGTTCCTCTTTCTCCACATCCTCTCCAGCATTTGTTGTCATCTGAGGTTTTAATCTTAGTCATTCTGACTGGTGTGAGGCAGAATCTCAGGGTTGTTTTGAATTGCAGTTCCCTAATGACTAAGGATATAGAACATTTCTTTAAGTGCTTCTCAGCCATCTGAGATTCCTAAGTTGAGAATTCGTTGAGTTGATAGTAGCTTTATTTATAATAGCCAGAAGCTGGGAACAACCCAGATGTACCTTAATAGAAGAATTGATACAGAAAATGTGGTAAATTAACATAATGGGGTACTACTCAGCTATTAAAAACAATGCCTTCATGTTTTTGATTTGCAGGCAAATAGATGGAACTAGAAAATATCATCCTGAATGAGGTAACCCAATCAAAAAATAACACACATGGTATATACTCACTGATAAATAGATATTAGGAAAAGAGCTCAGAATAGCCACATTACAACTCACAGGCCATAGAAAAGCCAAGATAGAAGACCGTGGTGTGGATGCTTCAGTCCTACACAGTAGGAGGAAGACAATAATCACAGGAGGTAGAGGAAGGAAGGGATTTTGGAAGGAGAGAGGAGGGTGAAGAAAAAAGTGGTTGATGGATGAGGCCACCCACCCATCTCAAAATTATTAATTCAGAATTGCTTCTGTCAAAAGGAAATGCAGAAACAAAGAGTGGAGCAGAGACTGAAAGAATGGCCATCCAGAGACTGTTCCACCTGCAGACAGGGATCCATTCCATCTGCAGACACCAAACCCAGACACTATTCCTGATACCAAGCAGTGCTTTCTGACAGGAGCCTGGTTTAGCTGCCCCCTGTAGAGGTTCTGCCAGAGCCTTAGCAATACAGATGTGAATGCACACAGCCAACTTTGAACTGAGCATGGACACTCCTAATGTGGATTAGGGGAAGGATTGAAGGAGCTGAAGGGGTTAGCAACCTGATAGGAAGAACAATAAAACAGACCACTCAGAGCTCCCATGGACTAAACCACCAGGCAAAGAGTACACATGGACGGACCCATGGCTCCAGCTGCTTATGTAGCAGAGGATTGCCTTATCTGGCATCACTAGGAGGGAAGCCCCTTGGGTCCGTGGAGGCTCAATGACCCAGAGTAGGGGAATGATAGGATCCTGGGGTAAGAGTTGGTAGGCAGGGAGGGGAGCACCCTCATAGAGGCAGGGGGGAGGGAGGAGGAAGATAAGGGATTTCTGGAGAATAAACCTGTGGGTATAACATTGAAATGTAAATAAACGAAATAACCAATACATAAGAATGCAATAAAAAATAAAATAAAATATGAAAGAAAGTAATCTTGAAGGACTGGTTTTGCTCGCTAAAGATTTCCAGACTGCTCAGCTTTCACTAGACAGAATTCTAAATAACTGCCTGTGTTTATATCTTTCAAATAAGGTGGATTATTAAAGCAGCTGCATTTGTTTCTTTAGATTCGTGAAACTCTTCATAATTTATGTTACATCCTTATTTCTTGCATAGTTGAGAAATTATATATATTTTCAAATGCATGTATTTAGACCTGTTTGCCAAACTCTTAAGGTGTATCTGGAAAGGTGTACAATTTTGCAGAGACATTAGCCATACCTTCAGCTCCTGGACTCATCCTTTCTAATTATCATGGAGTCTTTAATGTTAACAGGACAGGCATTCCTAGGAGGAACCTGAAACATGTACATTATTACACAAACAAATCTTATGCCTATAGCAGTTATCAACACTTATGGAAGCTCACAGCAGGGCCCTGACCCAGAGGCAGGAACCATGTTACTCTGTCTCAACCAGGGCCACACCAGCTTGGCAATCTTCCACAGCTTAGAATATAAATATAGGATTGTAGGATGCAGCTGATTTAGATATTGGAAGGTTTAATAATATTAAAAATAATGCAAGCTCTTTATAGAAAAGGCATTTCAGTGTAATCAAGCTTATTAACCTCAACACTAGATTAAAGTAAGACTTTGCTTTGTGACTGACATCTTCATAAAAAATACAGTTGGACATCTAAACATTATGAAGCTGGAGGCAGATAATGGAGTGAGTTACTTATTTATGAGTAGAGAAAAATCCAATAGTTACTGGCATTCATCAAAATGTTGGAGGAAGGCATGGTATATATGGTTCCTTTGAACTCATGTCCATAATGATAACATAAAAATAGAAGCTCTAACTGTCTACACAGGACATGCTGTTCACATTCACACTCACACACAAAGTCACACACACACACACACACACACACACACACACACACACACCCCACACAACTGTGGGCCTGTGTACCTGAGACTTTCCATAGAGATCTCTGGCCCTTCTGGGTGCAGCGAGAGAGAGAGTCCATGCAAAGGAGAGCAAGTGCAAGCAGGTAGGAGGAGTTGTTTCTGCCTCATCTGCTGCTGCAGCTGGCTCCACCTCTGTCTCCTTTGTGCCATCTCCATTACTCCATGCTGCCTGTGCCTGTGCTGAATTGGGTTGGGCTGGGCCAATGAGAGGCCGACTAGCCAGTGAAGAGTGTGGCAGAGCTTCAGGCAGCATTTCAGTAGAGCAAACCTCTTCCCAACTGTTATTGCTCTTACGACAGAAGCTCTCAGATGATGGAGTAGTTTTCGCATACCTCTTTAACCCTTCTGGATAGGATTCTTATATACAGTTTTGGGGTGGGTAAGGTCCTGACAATAGGTACTTCTCATTGGGTTGGTCTGAGAGCTTGGGGAAACCTTATTTGCATGTGGGAGGGCTTAGTGCTACTCCTACAGGACTGATGGCCACACTCTCTGCTGGGAGCTGTGGGAGGCTATAGCAATGACAGAAACCAGGGGCCCAGGGGCATGGCTGAACACCTGCTATTGTCCCTTGCATGGTGAAGTCATCTACCCGGTCACAGGTCACAGGGGATCAAAGCCTGTGCTCAACTGGGGACCAGGCTGCCTGTGCACAGCTCATTGCTCCCCCCCCCACCCTGCATAACACCACTATCTACCACAATGGCAATAATGTCAGCAGCAATAGAAATAAAAATGTAAATAGCAATGGGTTTTGTTGGGAAGGTAGGAATGAGAAGCATGAGTAGGAAAAAGAGATGAGCGTATAATGGTGCTAAACATGGTTACATAGACATTCTGTGCATACATAGAATTGTCACAACAAACAAACTAAAACAAACAACCAAACAACCTATGAAAATAATGGCATTTATCATGTACTTCTAGCCTCCAGGATAGTATAGGAACCAAACTAATATTTTGTTACAGTAGCTCCAAGAAATCCATATGTGTGTGTGTGTGTGTGTGTGT
>NC_034611.1:26608969-26670276 GCF_900095145.1 Mus pahari | reverse complement strand
GAGAGAGAGAGAGAGAGAGAGAGAGAGAGAGAGAGAGAGAGAGAGAGAGAGATCTATTGAAACCAACAGTGTTAAGATCAGTCTCAAGATAATTTTTCTACCTTCTCTCACAAAGATTCTTCTTCATAACAAGCCATGGAATCTTTAAGCTATTATAAAATGTAAATTCAGTTCACAACAGAAAATAATTACTACATATCTGGAAGAGTCCATAGAATTGAGGGTTTCTTCATGCAAAGGGTTTTGATCCCAATTCATTTTTTTTATTCTCCATTTTTATCAACCTAAACCTTCATATTTATGGCATCATCATCGAGTTCATAGCATAAGGCCAAAGGGACTTTCTAGAACACGTATTTTGTAAATATGTGTTTGTTTATGTGATGTACACTAGTGTCATTTGTGTGTGGGGGGTACTATAATGTATAGATGAGCATAAGAAGGCTTTAGGTTTTCCTAAACCTTTATTGTTCTCCACCTTATATTTTTTAAGACAGGCTCTTTTATTGTGCCCAGAGCTTACTTATTGGCTAGCCAAAGAGCTCAGGATGAATGACTCTCTTGGCTTTTTTAAGGGTAGGATGACAGCTATGCAGTTAACTCTGGGATTTATATGTATAAAAGAGACCCAATATATACATGTGTGCATGGCACTTTCTTTATATTCTGGTCCATCTCCTCTATTATTTTTTCAAATAATTGCCTATTATGATTTAATTGATCTATTATAGATAGACAGGTTAAGCAAGATTCTGTCTGAACAGACAGAAAATTTTCTAGTTGGTAGACTAGAACCTGGCAAATTTGCTTAGTAAGATTACCACTACAGACAAAAACTCAGGAGCCAATTTATGCATCACTTAGAAAATGTTAATACTATTTATAATATGTCAAAAGGAGTATAAACTAAGTGTAACAATGTTTCTTCCTTACTTCTCTTAGGATATATTGTGCTATGTCACATTCCAAGTCTTCTATTAAAGCACAGTTAGATCTTTGTAGCAAAAATAAACTCACCATGACACCACTTGAAAATGCAAATTGTCACTTAGATATTCAGTTATTTTTTTTTTTACTTCAGTGCTTAGAAAGAATGTTGTCAAGCTCTTTTCTTCTCACTATAAGCTATAACAAGAACAGCCAAATTGCTTGCATAAAGTGCAAACTAAATATAAAATATTTCATTTAGAATGTGCTTTTCCTCTGTGATGAGGTGGCATTTTCAAAACGAACCGTTACACAGTGCTGAAGAAATTTCCCACTAAAAATCTTACCATTTGAAAGATCATTTTTTTTTTTTTTTAGAGTTGTGAGGACACTATTTACCTGATGGGGGTCATTTAACATCTTAAATCCCACGAAGAAACTGGAAGGCTTAGTGCTCTGCTTATAACACATTGGTCCTATACCTCTTAGTGAGCTAGAGTTCACAGGGACATGTACTAATGAAGGACCACAAGGAAAGTGATGTAAAAAATAAGATAGAAGCTAAAGACATACATTGCTGTCACTGTCTGTCCAAGACTTTTTCTAATGCCATGGGCCACTCTTCCTGCACAACACAATCACTGAAAACATAGAAAACATCAGTATCTGCTTCTAGAAATTGGGTGTGAGTGGTCTGCTGTGGGGTCACAGCAGCAGCACTTTTTTTTTTTTAAATTTTACTTTTCCATTCCAAAGCAGTATCCCCTCCCTCCTTTCCTCCCAGAGACACCCCCTAGCCCCTCACCTTCTTACATCCCCACCCTTCCCTCTGTTCTCCACTTGTCCTCTTTTCTCTTTAGCAAAGGTTAGGCCTCCCAAGGATATCATCCACCATATCAAGTTGTAGAAAAACTAGGCACCTCCTCTCTCATAACCATAGAAGAGCCAACCCAGTAGGAAGAAAGGGTCTCAAAAGCAGGCAACAGAATCAGAGACAGCTCCTGCTTACACTGTTAGGAGTGCCACAAGAAGACAAAGCTACACAACTGGAACATGTGTGCCAATGGCCTAGGTAAGTCCCATGTAGGCTGCGTGGTTGGCAGTTCAGTTTCTGCTTCC
Organism: Mus pahari; assembly: GCF_900095145.1. Classification (NCBI taxonomy): domain Eukaryota; kingdom Metazoa; phylum Chordata; class Mammalia; order Rodentia; family Muridae; genus Mus; species Mus pahari. The sequence goes on along the minus strand of NC_034611.1, from coordinate 26,668,230 downwards.
TGGGACAAGCTAGAAACTTAGCTCATAAACACTGATGGATCTATCAGGGAGTCTCTAACAATCTGGGATACAGAACCTGAACCAACCATTTTCTGTAACCAGGTAAGACCTCCAATGGACAAATTGGGATGGCAACATGGCTGAAATACCTTTGACCAAAAATTGTCTTACCTATAAGATATACTTAAGTAGGGGTGCAGAATACTGTGAGAGTGTTTAACCAATCACTGGATCAGTTCAAGACCCTATGCCATGTGAGGGTGCCAACAACTGATGGTTCCTGGAGGGTCAGGAAAGAGGAGCTGGACATCTCAGAGAGCCAGGATAGTACCAAACAAGAATGGCAACAGCAACAACTAGTCAATGAAATGATTCCTAATGATATTCTTCTGTACTCATAGATTGGTGCCTACCCTAATTGTCATCAGAAAGGCTTCACTCAGCAACTGATGGAAACAGATGAAAAGACCCATTGCCAAATATGAGATGGAGCAGCAGCACTTTTAAGTGTCACAGGAGGTGTTAAAACACTTTTTAGACTAGAAAATTTATACTTCATCTTTCCTCGATTACTCCATCTTTGAAAATATCTTATGAACTCTGGTCCTTTCTTTCAAACTACACCAAAACAATCAATATTTCAAACAAACAAACATACAGAACAACCATTCCTGAGCTAAAACGATCCAGTGGAAAAATGACCGCATTTTCAACAAATGGTGCTGGAACAACTAGTGGTTGTCATGTAGAAGAAAGAGAACTGACCCATTCTTATCTCCTTGTTACAAGCTCAAGTCTAAGTGGATTAAAGACCTCCACATAAAACCAGAGACACTGAAATTGATAGAGGAGAAAGTGGGGGAAAGCCTCAAAGATGTGGGCACAGGGAAAAAATTCCTTAACAGAACAGCAATGGTTTGAATTGACAAATGGGACTTCATAAAATTGCAAAGCTTTTGTAAGGCAAAAGACACTGTCAACAAGACAAAAAGGCCACCAACATATTGGGAAAGGATTTTTACCAATCCTAAATCTGATAGAGAACTAATATCCAATATATACAAAGAGCTTAATGAGCTAGACTCTAGAAATTCAAAAAACCCCATTAAAAATGGCGTACAGAGCTAAACAAAGAATTCTCAACTGAGGAATATTGAATGGCTGAGATATACCTTAAAAAAGTTTTCAACAACCTTAATCATCAGGGAAATGCATATCAAAACAACCCTGAGATTCCATCTCACATTAGTCAGAATGGCTAAGATCAATAGCAGATGCTGGTGAGGATGTGGGGAAAGAGGAACATTCCTCCATTGCTGGTGGGATTGCAAGCTTGTACAACCACTCTGGAAATCAGTATGGTGGTTCCACAGAAAATTGGACATATTGCTACCTGAAGATCCAGCAATACCTCTTCTGGGCATATACCCAGAAGATGTTCCAACTGGTAATAAGGACACATACTCCTCTATGTTCATAGCAGCCTTATTTATAATAGCCAGAAGCTGGAAATAACCCAGATGTCCCTCAATAGAGGAATGGATACATAAAATGTGGTACATTTACATAATGGAGTACTACTCAGCTATTAAANACAATGAATTTATGAAATTCTTGGCCAAATGGATGTATCTGGAGGNTATCATCCTTAGTGAGGTAACCCAATCACAAAAGAAGTCACTAGATATGCACTCACTGATAAGTGGATATTAGTCCAGAAACTTAGAATACCCAAGATACAATTTGCACAACATAAGAAAACCAAAAATAAGGAAGACCAANNNGTGGATACTTCATTCCTCCTTAGAATAGGGAACAAAATACCCATAAANNGAGTTACAGAGACAAAGTNTGGAGCTAAGACGAAAGAATGGACTATCCAGAGACTACCCCACCTGGGGATCCATCCCATCATCAGCCACCAAACCCAGACACTATTGCACATGCCAGCAAGATTCTGCTGAAGGGACCCTGATATAGTGGCCTCTTGTGAGGCAATGCCAGTACCTGAGAAACACAGAAGTGGATGCTCATATTCAGCTATTGGATGGAACACAGGGTCCCCAATGGAGGACCTAGAGAAAGTAACCAGGGAGCTGAAGGGGTCTGCAACCCTATAGGTGGAACAACAATATGAACTAACCAGTACCCCCAGAGCTCGTGTCTCTAGCTGCATATGTAGCAGAAGATGGCATACTCAGCCATCATTGGGAAGAGAGGCCCCTTGGTCTTGCAAACTTCATATGCCCCATAGAGGGGAACGCCAGGGCCAAGAAGTGGGAGTGAGTGGGCAGGGGAGCAGGGCTGGGGGAGGGTATAGGGGACATTCAGGATAGCATTTGAAATGTACATTAAGAAAATATCTAATAAAATAATTTTTTTTTTAAAAAAAAAAAGAATCCCTGCTCTACCCTTTAACAGTTTTAAGCCTTCTTTTAAGCTCTTCAGAATTCAATAAACCAAAAAGGCATTTCTTAAGAACCTAAGAATAGGGTGGAGTCTTAGTTCAGTTAATAGAATGTATTGGCTGAATGAATGAAGCTCTGAGTTTGGTCCATTGCACTGCAAGCACATAATCCCAGCTCTTGGGAAGTGGAGACAGGACAATTTTAGGTTCAAAGTCATGCTCAAATATATAGCATGTTCAAGATCAGCCTGACATTCCTGAGACCCTACCTTAAAAACATAACAAAACAAATGAACAAACAAACAAAAACTCGTGAGAGCCATGTTTTTGAATCATATAATCAGGAAATACATTCTCATAACTTACACCATCTATGAATATAATATTCTAACTTTAACAATTTGAAATTCACTAATAGCTCTCAATTAATAACAAAAACATCCTTTATAATCTTTTTTTTTTTGTTCTTTTGTTTTTTGGGTTTTTTTTTTGTTTTTTTTTTTTTGTTTTTGTTTTTTGCTTTTTGGTTTCTTTCCAGAAAAGTTTTCTCTGTGTAGCCCTAGCTGTCCTGGAACTCACTCTGTAGACCAAGCTACCCTTGAACTCCAGAATCCTCCTGCCTCTGCCTCCCAAGTGCTGGGATTAAAGGTGTGTGCTACCACTGCCCAGCCTTCTACAATCTTTTTGTCCAGTACTATTTCTCTGTGTGACTTCCAAGCTTTGATTGTCCACCATTTGTATTAACAGGTTTGGGTCAAGATATCCACATCATCAACATTTCTTTTGCTGATTTCACACAGTGATTATTAAAGTGTGAATATTAACCTCAGAAACAGTATTTGTACTAACTTAAAACATAGATGAATCATTTTTATAACTAAGTAATTTTAAATTGACTTAGTATATTCAATTTCACAACTGATTAATATTTATGAAACATTTAGATATATGTTATATGCTAATTTGAAAAGTTATAATCAACACATTAAACTGAGCAAACTGAGGGAGGACAGAGGGCTTTGTAACCCTTTTAAATTTTCTGGAATTTAGTTTGTATTCTACCAAAATACTTAGCTTGATACTACAACATCCCATAAAAGGTGCTTTCATCATAGACTGTTCCTGAATGAGATGGTGTTCTTGTAACAAGAATGTCTTGGTCCCTTTCTGACATGTGACAGTACAGTAAGGAAGGACAATCTCTGAAAAAAACATATGCTTTGACCAAACACCAAATCTCTCAACATCTTAAGTATATAAGTAACTTTTAGTTTGTATAAATGATTGAGTCCATATTTGCTAAGACCACAGTCAAAAGTATTTTCTTTAATACACTACAGAATAAAATCTTCTCATCAGTTTTTGAAGTTTCCATTTTGTTTTTTGCTTTTTAATGTTCTCTTTTCTTTGTTTTCAATCAAATCTTGTTTGATCCGTAAGCCATTCAAGAAGGACCTCACTAATTACATGTGCTATTTCTACCCAGGTGTTAATAGCTAAAATAATTATTTTCATCTCAGCATGGCTATTTTAATTTGGTTCATTGCCTTAACATAAAAAAGACGTGGTGTGATAGACATTTCAGACATTAATGATTGTATTGCAGGCCAAAAAAAGGCTAACAGCTTCCAAAGAAAATTAAAATCTATCTGCTTTCTTAATAAGATTCCACAAACCTTGAGTTCTAGACCAAACTTTAAAACAAAAAGAGCAATGATCCAGTGTCCCTACCTACACAGCTATAAATATCTTCTTCATCCAAAATGTTATTTATTTACTCTGTACTTATTAAGAATCATATGGGACTTCACATTAAAACAATATATGACTTTAATATGCCTGCAGCTCCAAATTAATGTATAGTTGTTTTAAAGCTGTTTGGCAAGTATTGGACATTCTAACTGTGCCTGACAGTTGAACTGAATAATGCCAATTTGGAACTTGACTGGCAATAGAGATAGTCTCAGAATTTTCAACAGGATTTTCAAATGTAGCATAAAGGCCATCAAACTGCTTTATAACATCAATAACAGAACACAGCCAGACAGTAGAGAAAACTATTCCACCCCAGCAAACTGTTTTCTAAAATTATTTTAAATAAAGAGACATATATTTCCAGAGTAATTTGAAGAAAAATTACTGTTTCAAGCTTTAATCCAATGAACAAATACAGTTTATTCCTTTTAAGGAATTTTAAGGAATTCCTTTTTAAGGTTTCTATCAGATCTGCTATGAATCATTACTAATCCTAGAAGGTAATGCTTAGAGTTATGCCTGTAGTCATACATGTTAAGAAATGTCTATGTCAGTAAATAAGGGCTTTTACTTTAGAAAGAATAACTGAAGAGTGATCTGAGAAGACCCTCCTCAAAACATTTAATATAGCTTTACTTACATTATTTCAGTTCCATATGATTATAGAAAAAGTTTGGGTCAAGTAACTTGTTTATTTTATTTAATTTAATCCTCTATTTCTATATTCTTCTTCTACTTCCTCCAATGTTAATGATTGTCACAAGCAAGATGCCCTCTCTTACATATCTCTTAGATGAGAAATTATAGACTATTTTGAAAGAGGAGGGGTTTCTTAAATATCTTTCTATAACTCAATGTCCCAAGTTACCTCGGAGTATCATTCTTTGGGATATTTCTTAACTTTTCATAGCATACTTATGTAATCATATATGGAAATCCAATAGAATGATGTCTGTTATAACGCAATCTATGATTCTCTTATATGTGGACTAGATTTACATCTAATAATAAAACTTTATAATTCATCATTGTTACCTAAACATATTCCATCTTCAATTTTACCTTCATCTAGTGATAATATTTTGATAGATATGTAATTTATCAAGAACTTATATAACATTTTAGGTAATACCATTTTATATTGATATAGGAATATTATTACCTTTTATTCTTTTGTGTGTATGTATATTTGTGCACATAGTCCCACTTGTACTGCATGGAATATTTCGGAATCTGACACCAAACGCATTTCTTGTTTGCAATAGAGTCTCTTAATTGCTTGCCACTGTGCTGCATACGACTGGCTACTTGACCCCATAGAATCAACAAGGATTTTTTTTTCTTTTGTCTTCACATCCCATCCAGCTTTGAGATCACTGGGGTTAAAACATATTGTCCAGTTTTACAGAAATTCTGGGGATTTAAACTCAGGTCCTCATGCGACCTGACATGACAAAAATGTTACTTACTAAGCCTATACCTTAGTCCCTTAATATAATTTGAATCAGTTTATCTTCTAACCTCTTCTTGCACGCACTTTACTTCATTTCCAAACTTTAGTCTTATTATTCCATAAAATGGTACATAATTCCATATCATCACTACCCAAAAGGCAAAGAAACAACTGCTTGGTACACTTCAGTTCAAGGGGTAAGATTCTAGAAGATAATGTGTCAGGTGATACACGACAGGATGACATGAATGGGAAAAAATAAGCAGTTTGAACCATTAGATAAATTATGCCAAAAAAAAGTCATGACCTGTCAGCAGTGATTACTCAGGTACTTATATTGCTATTGTTTAATTTGACTCTGAAAATACAATTGGAAGACTGCACTGGTTGGCTTTCTTTTGCTGTTATAAAGACCAAACCCAAAAGCAAACAATGGGGGAAAGGGATTTGTTTCATTTTACAGCAACCCAATAACAGTTCTCGTATAGCAAAATTAGGACAGGAATTCAAGTATCAAAGAGATTGAAGGAAGGAACTGTAGCAGAAAACATGGAACAACAGAGACCACTGATGTCTTCTTCATAGCTTCCTCAGTTTGCTCTCATTCGACTCAGCACCTATGACTCAGGGATTCAACAGCCTCAGAGATCTAAGGCCTCCTACATCAAGCATTAATCAAGGAAATGGCAACAAAAGTTTAATTACAGGGCAACATGATGTGTACATTTGCTCAATTACGGTCCCTCTTTTCCAGATAGCACTATTGCTTTTGCATGTTATAGTGGCCAAAAAACTAAATGAATCCAAAGCACATACAAATATGTACTTAACATATATGTCAAAAGTCAGTCAATGCCTGTGTCAAAGCAGTCTCTTATGTATCACATGATTTCAACTTGCTATAGTTGGATCTTTACTATCCCATAGTTCCATTTGTGTGTGTGAGTGTGTATGTGTGAAATGTATGGGCATATATATGTATGTGTGTATAAAACAAATGTACAGATAGGTACAATTTAAGGTGTAGGAAGGAAATCAATAAAGCATGAATAATATGTAATAAGAAAGGAATGAATGGAGATAATGAACATTGGAGTCAAAAAAGAGTATATAACATATACTCATAAATTAAAAAAATGTGGTGAATAGGTGCATAAATATATATTGGACCACAAAATTGTAGATCCCAGGATAAAGCTCCACCGCTACTGAATAGCTATTTTCATTTTATAGATCATAGAGATATGCAAACATTGGGTCTGTCTTTTTTGACTGCATGATTTTTAATTTCTTTAGAACAATGAAGATATCCAGTGAATTATAAGAACACACTTTAAACCTGAATTTCAACAAATTAGAAAACCTAATAGAAATAATTTTTCCATATGTACTATATACCATAGAGCTATATTCATAAAAAACTGATTGATATTGGCATAAAAACAGACATGTTGATCAATGAATACAATCAATTTCTGAGTTGAATACTCAGAAATAAATCCACTCACTTAGGAACACCTGATTTTTTAAAAAATAAAGCCAGAAATACACACTGGAAATAATATAACATTTTCTATCAATGGCATTAATCAAACTGGAAACTGCATATAGAAGAATGCAAGTAGATCCATCCTTATTGCCCTGCATACAACTCAAGTCTAAGTGGATCAAAAACCTCAACATAAAACCAGATACACTGAACATCATGGAAGAGAAAGTGGGGAACAGCCTTGAAAACATTGGCAAAGGAGTCACTTTTATGAGTAGAATACCCAATGTCCAGGGAGCTAAGATCAATAATTAATAATTGGGACTTCATGAAACTGAAAAGCTTCTGTAAGGTAAACGACAACATCAATTTAAAAAGTATTATTCTACAGAATGTTAAAATAATGTATCAACTCCACATCAGATAGAAGACTACTATACAAAATACATAGTTAACAAAAGTAGGTATCAACAAACCAAATAATTTAAGAATGGAATACAGATCTAAACACAGAATTCTCAGTAGAGGAAACTCAAATGGCTTAGAAACACTTCAAAATGTGTTCAACATCTTTAACCATCAGGAAAATACAAATCAAACCAGTGAAAGTAATTTTTCTCCTTTTTTTTTAGTAAATGTTGCCTCAAAGGCCTATTGCCTCTGAATGCTAACCTACGCTTAGAATGATTTTTGCCTCTGAGACTTGATAATGAATAAGCCCACACATTCCTAGTTATTTCTGAATTTTGACTGCTGATAAACTGAGCTCTTCTGGCTCCAAACTTCTCTCTACCCTGCTGGATTCTCTTACTTGGCCTCTCCTGAACTGCTCTGTTTGGCTTTCTATTAACTTTGGCAATAGATTCTAATCTTCTGCCTCCTTCATATACTCTGGCTCATTCTGTCTATATCTGTGTCTAGTTTCCTGTCTCTGTAAAGCTCTCGCACTAAAACTGCCCTCTCCCCATTAAGTAGCTTTCATTTCATCTCTCTTCTCATGAAGGTTGGACATATCCTATTCTATCAAAATCAGATGTCTCTTAGGTTTATCACTTTGTCTACCACATGACTTTCCAACCTGAGTGCTTCACTCTACAATCTAACTTAAATATCATAGTTTAGGATTAAAGGTGTGTACTAAGGGCTTGTTTGTATTCTTGCCAGAGGGACTAGAAAGATTTTTTTTTTCCTAGTAAATATCACAATCTTCATGGTTCCCAGTGTGATCAAAGATCCTGCAACACTAAACTACTTTGAGATTCCATCTTATACTGGCCATAATGTCTAAGATTTATCACACAAACAACCTATCATATTGACAAGTATGTAGAACATGAGGAAATCTCCTCCATTACTGGTGGAAGTGCAAATATATGCAGCCACTATGGAAATCAATATGGTGGTTTCCTAGAAAGTTGGCAATTGATCTATCTCAAGATAGAATTATACCACACTTGGGCTTATATCCAAAGGACATTCCATCTTATCACAAAGTTAGTTGATCAGCCTTGTTCACTGCCAACTTTATTTACGATAGCCAGAAACTGGAAACAACCTGTACGTTCGTCAACCAAAGAATGGATAAAGAATGTGCTATATTTACATGATGTAATAATATAAGTCAGCTCTTAAAACATGATATCATGAAATTTACTGGCAAATGGATGGTATTAAAAATAAGTCATCCTAGGTGAGGTAACTCAGACTCAGACAAATAAATACAGCATGCATTCACTTATAAGTGGATATTACCTACTAAGTAAATGATAACCAAGGTACAGTTCATAGACTCTGAGAGGTTAGGTAAAGAGAAACAGTGTGGGTAGGATACAGAGAGGTTAGGTAAAGATGAACAGTCTAGGTAGAATACAGGGATATCACTGGAAGGTAAAAATAGATTTTGTGAGCCTACCAGAGGCAGGAGAAGACAGGAGCAAGATGCATCATGTATATAGGGTGGAGGGAGAGAATGTAATGAGAGATGCCTAGAATTAGGGGCAGGGGTGGGAGTGTGTGGTGTGAAAGCACAGTGCAGTGGAAACTTTCTAAAATGTATGAAGGTGATCCTAATGAGAACCCCCACACACATAATTAGGAATAAGGATTTTCAATTGGCAATCACTTGTGGTCAGGGAAGACTTTAATGGAGGAAATAATTGTATTCAATTTAGTGGTTGGCCAATGGAGTTGCATTGCAATCCCAACCATGCTATGCTGTTGTTAAGTGAAATGTGCCCTCTCAGAAAACTGACAGTGGGACCCCAATCCTGGGGACAGTTCTCACACAACATGGAGAGTCAAACTGGTGCCTACACGGAGCCTTTAGCCTACATTCTAGTGTTTTATTTTTTTGTGCAGGAAACTACTTTGTAGGCTATTGAAAGAAAAATGGTGACACCAATCTAGCTACAAAACCTTGACCTACAATCTGCCCTGACTGTAAAATGTTAGGGCAGTGGTTTCACTTAACTTGTGAGAGTACTCAATCAATGTCTGAATTGACTTCCACTCTATACGAAGGAACCCATATCTGACACTGCTTGGGCAATCAAGAACAAGAGTCTAGATAACCCAGTGACCTATGGTAAAACTAAATAATACTTGTCTAAAACAAGCAAACAAAAAGTGATTATAAATTGACTTTCTGCTATACCTATGGATCAGTGCCTAATATGTTATCATCATTACCATCATCATCATCATCATCATCATCATCATCATCATCATAGAGCTTCCAACAGCAGACAGGAATAGATGCAGGGCCCCACATCTAGACATTAAAGAGAGAGAGAGAGAGAGAGAGAGAGAGAGAGAGAGAGAGAGAGAGAGAGAGAGAGAGAATCTAAAAACAAAGGTCTTCATCTCTTCATCAAATCCCTCCTACGAGGGGATCCTGGAATCCTGGGGAGGTAGAGGACTATAAAAGTCAGACTGGGTAGAGAACAACAAGAGAAAAATTCCATAAACCAGTTACTAGTTGTATCCCACCAACGTATTTAAGGTTTTAATGTTTAATTTTTTTGTCAGAATGAAATGTCTGAATTGATTTAAATATTAATAAAATTAATGTAATAAGCTATAAATGTAATCAATACTCTGTTCCTTTTTTATAGAAAAATAATCAATGATATTTAGTAAATGATGCTAAATAAAATACATAAGTTTAGTGGACTTGAAAAAGTAACTTTTATTTGCCAGATATAATTAATTGTCATATCAGAAGCTTAATGCTGAATATACACACTCTTTCTAGTTCTTTCTAAACTTTTACTGGCTGGTTCAACTCAGCTATTTGGCTCAAAACTCATCTCCAAGATTATTTACTCAAACTGGCTTGTCTCATCTACTTACTGAATTGCCTTGCTTAGCAAAACTGCATCTGAACTCCATGAACCGAACTGCACTGACTGTATTGAACTCCACTCAACTGAACTTCTTTGCACTCAACTGAATTCAGTGAAACTGATTGACTATCTATACCCCACAGTGCCCTCAAATACCTTTTTTTTCTGTGCTTTGGGTACATCCCATCTCTGACTCATTCTGTCAGATGTTTTTCTATTTCATCATTTTGTCTGCCCCTAATAGAAATCACTTTCAAAGTTGGCTGCTTCCTTCTACAAATTAAGTTTACCTTCATTGTGAGGAATTAAATATGTGCACTAAGGATGTGTCTCTATTCCAGCCAGAGTGATTTAAGGTGTGTGGTGTGTCTACACTCCAGCCAGATCACACAGACCTAGAAAATGTTTGGATATGATCATTTGCCAGAGCAGCCACGTTGCTTAATTACAATACCTCTACATGCTCTCACATAATGAAAGCTTATTTTCATATAATTCTATAGACTAGAGTTGTGAGATCAAGGAACTAATAAAATTCAGTTGTGAAGAAGGCTCATTTCTTTGATTATAGCCAGACACCTGTTTATTATGCTTGTATGTAGCCTTTGTTTTCTGCAGACACATAGAGAAATATCAAAGGCATATGTCTGTAACTGTCCACCTTCACATATGCATTCTATTTCGTTTGCTTGTTTGTTTGTTTGTTTTCCTCAAATGACTCAAATCATAGAAGCCGTATCTATAAAAAAAAATCATAGTAGGATAACTGACTTCAACATATTAATTAGGGGAGAGACATTGAATCTAGATATTATACTAAGATATTCTCTCCCTCTCTCCCTCCCTCCCTCCCCTCTCTCTCTCTCTCTCTCTCTCTCTCTCTCTCTCTCTCTTTCTCACACACACACACAGACACATACACAACCAATTGTATTCTGAAAATTTTCCAGTCTCAACTTTCAACTCCAAAGTCTTAATTGAATGTGGTTTGTTTGTTTGATCCAGCTAACCAAAAAAATTCTTTCAGTTTTGTTTGCGCTTATATAATTAGACAATTTATGTGTTCCTAAAATACAATCATAGAAATTCATGAGATAGACATTATCACTTCAAAGTGGAGATCAGCAATGAAGGAACGGGTGGCATGTCCCAGGCAGGTAAAACCAACTTTATTAGACTTTAAAACTCAAAAAAAAAAAAATTACTTGGTTCAAATTTCCCATTAATCCACATTGGGGTGGCAATATCATCCCCTGAGTTCTCTGAAGCTCTGGCCATTTGGGTAGCAGGATTATTGATCTTTTGATTATCTGTTGAGGCTCTACTGGTGGAACGAATTTTCTCTTAGGTCTACAGTGAATGTTACAGTCCTTACAATCCATGTATCACCTTTAAAGTCATATCTTTGTTTGAACAGAACATTACAAGAGTCCCTTCATGAACTTTTCTATTTAAAAGGATTCAAAATTTAGCCTCAGGTAATTTTCTCAGTTCCATCTCCTTCACTTTAAGTGGGATAGTCTCATATGGATTTCATTCTTCTGCTGAAATGGTTATAACTATATATAAATTTCAATCCTATAACTTTTTTCCAAATTGTTGACAAGTTCTAAAACATACAGTTAGTATACTTTAGAAGCAAACTTCTTCATTTTGGATCATATTGGAAAAATTCAAATATTGCTTTCTTTTTGATATACAATTCCTTTTAAATACATCAATGTCATGTTATAAATTACTATATATTATCAATAAAAGCTATCCTAGTTATATATCCATCATTTTGACTAAAAAATATGCTAACCTAACTATCAAATTCACCATTTGCAAATTTATTTTTCTATGGCTCCTATGAGAAAAAGATATGTGAGAATATATATTTAGTTACACATCATGTTGCTTGCTGTTCAATATAAAATTTCAGTTAAACACAGATTGCAAGTACCATAAGAAAAATATATTATTCTGTGATAGCACACTACCTTAATTCCTACACTGAAGAGGTACATCTAGGAGGTAAAGAAGTTCATGGTAATCTTCAGTTACATAGCTAGCTACAGTTAGCTGAAATACAGGAAGTCCATCATTAAAAATAAAGTTAGATGGTCTTTACATGGGTTGGAGGTTAGGATTGTTTGTGCTTCAAACATTGGGGATCTAAGTTTTACCTCCTAATATCTCCATAAACATCCAAGCATGGTTGCTTGTGCCTATAATTCAGCATTTGGTCATGGAGACAAGTGGATCCCAGAAGATAAAATTGAGAAGTTTCTAGGTATAAGAACAAAAGAGTGGAGAACAATAGGAATAAAACCAAAGTCCTCTCATCTACGAACAAATGGGCACATGCAACTACAAATGCATGTGTATGTACCACATATACACAAAACATGTACATGAAATAAAATGATAAAATAAAGCCCATAACCTATTCCTATAATTAAAATTCAAAACAATGAATATATCATATTCTCTCTAGACAGAAAAACAAAATTTTTTTTCATAATGATGAGAATGTGACTCAGCTTAGTTAACTTGGAAAATATTTCAATAATTTCTAATATTAGTAAACATAACTCTCACTCATATATCCAAAGAATCATCATCACTGGTGTTATTTCAAGGAAGTTGAAAATATTGGCCACATGAAACAATAATAGCTTATAACAGCTTTATGGTAATTGTACAAATTTTACTATAGTAAATAAACTTATAAACTCTGGTTCATTGCATAGTAGAATTTTATTCAGAATTAAAACAAAATGAACCATGAAATGATAAGAATAATTGATGAAACTTAAATATGTGTTACTCAATGATAAAAACAAATAATAAAAATAAATATACCACCTTTATAATATTTAGAACAGGTAAAATTATAGAAGAGTACAATAGAAGACCAACAATTGCCATAGTTTATGGGACAGGATGAATGATGAATAGATAGAACTCATTATTTTAAAGCAGTAGAATTGTGTAGCATGATGAGACAACTATTATTATATTTTCTAAATTCACAACACTGAGTAAGTTTTTATGTGAACATTGAATTTTCAGGAACTATGATATAACAACAGTTATCCATGGTTACAAGAAGATATGAATGTAGAATGGGACTCTGATTGTACTAGATACCATAGATGTGTGGGATGGGAGTTTTGGGAAATACTTTGTACCATACAGTTTTGCTGTGGATCTACAATTATTGTGTTAGAATGTGATAGGTATGTATTTGTGAGTGAGTGAGTGTGTGTGTGTGTGTGTGTGTGTAAGTTAGAAAACAACTTCGTCTATCATCTTTAAAAATGCCATTCATTTTAATTGAAGCAGGGTCTCTCGCTGGCACCTAAAAGCTGACATGTATAAATTGAATTGTATTAGAACTATATACAAAAAATTTGTGTTACATATTTTGCTTCAGATAACCTATTGAAATGTTAAAAATGTTTTAGTAACTCTCTTTCTTGTTCTTAAAATTATAGTAAATTTCTAAAAACCTGAAATATTAAAACAATTTTGTATAAGAAAACTCTAACATTAGTTGATTTTGTGACTTACAACAAATCTATAGTAATCAGTACAGCATGAGATGTGTAACATTAAGGGTAAACAGACAATAGAAGCAAATAAAAATCTCAGATGTTCTGCACAAATATATAGAGACTAATAATTATTGACAAAATACAGCAAAAAATAAGTACAGAACTGTTGTTTTTTCAATAAGATAATAAAACAGCTAAATATTTTCATTACAATGGACTTTGAAAAATACTTTCTATCAACTACATAAACTGACTTATATTGAACATAAACTGAAATATAAGTTCTAAAATTTTAATACAGAATTAAATATAGGAAAATATCTCCAATGTCCTTGTATTACACAAGCCTATTTTATTCATACATCAGAAAAAAAAAAGTTAAAAACATGTTCTTTGGAAACAATTTTGTCCATAAACCTGGGAAACACTTGGATGCAGGGTATGCATTCATGGGGCTGTGTAAAAAATATCTCATATAATACACACTAAAAATTAATTTGAAAGTTTGAAGAGCAGTTTCAACCAAGGACTAAATATTGAATTCCAAGTCAACTCCTATATCAATGCTCACATTAGTTGGAGAGATGGCTCAGTGATTAAGTTTAGTGATGTTTTTATGGGAACTGATTTTAAGTTCTAAAACCTATATGATGGCTCCCAACAATTCCTAACTCTAAATCTGGTGCCCTCTTCTTAACTCTGACATTAAAATATACATATACATGCAGACAAAACACCTATGCATATAAAATTTTCAAATGAAAAAAATGCTCATCACCACTAGTGATTGAAGGAATGCAAACTAAAATAATGATGTCAAGGAATCACAGCTCTTATTTCAACCAATAGAGGTATAATATGATATATCTTCTATAAACATAGTCTGACAATCTTAAGTTTGTAAAAGCATGCTTACTATTATTTTTTGCTGTTTTACTCTTTAGTAATTTTGCAAGAATAATAATACCTATATATATTCATACTAATTCATTTGAAATATTCAAAAATTGTACACAAAATTTACCTATAACATATTTTAGCATAACATATAGCAGATATGACGAGACTGTATGCAAAAAGAAATCATTGACATGCCCAAAATGTATATATCTCAAAATAACTCTGATGACGAAACAGGTGAAAAGAAAGAAAAGCCTGTATTGGCCCATTTCTTATAAAAGTTTGTGATCAATAACTAACCTGCCATACCTGAAAATTCCTCCCTGTTTTACAGGTGGCAGCATGTGTAAAATACGAGAGTAAGAGAAACCACAAGACAAGACAATGTGGACATTTATTATATTGGTATGAATGATAATTAAAAATATGAACCTATTTCTTCTTTAATCTTTTTTTACAGTCCAGTCTTTATCCCCCTCCTGGTTTACCCTCTGACTGTTCCACATCCCCTACCACCTCCCCCCCCTCTATCCTCCACCCCTTTCTCCAAGAGGATGTCTCCACCCCCCATCCCCACCCACATCCCACCATACCTCTACATTCCATGGGGCCTCAAGTCTCTTGAGGGTTAGGTGCATCTTCTCTCGCTGTGTCAAGACCTAGCAGTCCTCTGCTGTATATGTGTTGAGGGCCTCATATCAGTTTGTGTATGCTGCCTAGTTGGTGGCTCAGTGTCTGAGAGATCTCAGGGATCCAGGTTAGGTGAGATTGCTGGTCTTCCCATAGAGATGCCCTCTTCCTCAGCTTCTTCCAGCTTTTCCCTAGTTCAACCACAGGGATCCCCAGCTTCTGCCCTTTGGTTTGGTGTAAATATCTCCAGCTGATTTTTAGTTGCTTGTTGGGCCTTTCAGAGGGCAGTCATGCTAAGCACCTGTTTGTAAGTAAACCATAATATTAGTAACAGTGTCAGGCCTTAGGGCTTCCCCTTGAGCTGCGTCCCAATTTGAGCTGGTCACGTGACCTCATTTCCCTCAGGCTTTTTCCCATTTTGGCCCTAAAGTTCTTTTAGACAGGGACAGTTAGACAAGTCATAGTTTTTGACTGTGGGATGGCAACCCCATCCCTTCACTTGATGCCCTGTCTTTCTATTGGAGGTGGATACTACAAGTTGCCTCTGCCCACTGTAAGCTATTTCATCTAAGGCCCCTTCCTTTGAGTCCTGATAGTCTCTCATCTCCCAGGTCTCTGGTACTTTCTAGAGGGACCCCAACCTCCTACCTCTCAGGGTTGCCTTTTCCATTCTTTCTGCTGGTCCTCAGAGCTTCATCCCTGTTCCCTTCCCCCAACACCTGATCATGTTCCCCGCATCCCCTCCCTATCCCCGTTCTCACTCAGGTCCCTTCCTACCTCTCTCAAACCTATGTCAAGAAACAAAAGTACATTAAGTTGTACCATTAGTGCAACATTAGTATTCCTAGCTAAAGAACTGCTGGAGTGTTAGCAATAGCTTATTAAAGAAGTTTTTGTTCACATTAAAAAAAAAATGTTGAAAGAGAGATGAGTTGGGAAAGAATCACAGGGGAAGTGAGAGAAAGGTAGTCTTGGATTATTAAGGTGAAGATAATATTGTAGACATAATTAAAATTTCAGAGAATAAATATTTTAAAAATTATACATCAAATTGTAGGTACTCATCAATAACAATTTTACTTGAATGAATAAATGATGCATAATAAATTTCAATCATAAATTAGGAGCAAGATAAGGCTAATCTGTCAGGCATTTAAAATCTTTAAATTTGGAAAGAGCAAGGGAATATTGAAATGTTCTAAGTACACTTGACATCTTACATAACTCATTGTTTCTAGGGATATTCCAAGAGAAACTTCATGGTTATGGGTATATTTTGTGCTCCAAATAGGTTAATCAGACAGATGGAATTATGATAAAAATCCCTTGAGATCATTTACAAGAAAGACAGAACCACTGAAGGTCTGGATCTCTCCATGAACCTGTTAACATTTACTAACTGTTGGGCAGTTGTATAGGCAATGTATTTGAGAGCAAAGAGGATGAGAGAGTAAAGGGCTGGAGAGATGGCTCAGTAGCAGACACAGTGCAGAGCCCTTGATGCTCTGCAGAGAACCAAATTGGATTCCCAGCACCCATGTAGAAGATGACAATTGCCTATAGTTTCACTTCTCATGCATCTTATGCTCTCTTTTGGCCACCACATGTAAAATGTTTATTAATATTCTGTATATATTAATTAATGCTGAAAATTAACGTGGCAGAAGTTACTCCCTAACCTGCTAGTTTCCCAAATAACCATACAGAGACTGTTTAAAATTACAAATCTTAGGCCTTAGCTGGGCAGACTCTGATCTAGCTTATCCACCTATACCCATCAAGCCATGTGGCTAGCTATACCTTCCAGGCCCATCGTCATTTCTGTCTCCTCTCATGTCACATAGTGAAAAGACCTTTTTCTTTCTTCCTTCCAGACTTCCCTTCTCCATCCCAGGAAGTCTTCACCTCTACTTCCTGCTCATCTAATTGGGCATCAGATTTTTTTAAAGCCAATGGGAAAATGCCTTAGGTAAATGAGGAAGTACAGAGCCACAACTTCAAACAAAGTTTCCCAACAACCAGAATCACCAGGCATGTACATAGCAAAGAAATACAGGCAAGTGAAATACCCATGCCCATAAATAAAAAGAAACATAAAAAAGTAAGAATAGGTAAAAGGTATTCAAATAAAAGTGTGAACAGACAAAGCCTGAATTGTAAAATGCTAAATATCCCCTTAAAAATACCTTAAAAATCTAAAATTTTTCTTTTAAATTAGATTAATCCAATTATGTTTTGGAATTTTCTTGGAGAAATGTTGTGATCCAAACATAGACTTAATATCACACCGATCTTACTCAAGTTGGCAACCATTATTATTAATGCTATAGGATAATCTCAGTTTATGAGTTGTTACCATGACAAAATTTAGCCACATGGTTTTATTTCTTTTCTCTGTTTTCAAAAATTGAATGAAGTTTTAAAAATAACAGCAATCCAGGAGGGAAAATTGCTGGAGTATACTAGGAAAACTGCGTATATGTATCTGAATTAAAGAAGAATTTCTGCAGATAATGATATCCTAAAAATAATAAATTTCCTATTACTGTTAGAGTATTAATATAAATTAAACACATTAAGCCAGAATTCTGACTTTCCCACTAATACATCAATTTTTCATATTCTTTCTTGCCAGTATATGCAGATTTTGCTGTTTATCATAAAACTGAAGGTAAAATGAAACATTTCCTAACAGAAGAAATTTGTGATGAAAAATAATGTTTAGTTAAGAAGGAAGTAAAATGTTCAATAAAGATGGCCTTTTTGTCAGAGCTTTTGAAGACTCCATGTGCTATGCTTTGCATCCAGAGTCAGCATCTTATATCCTAGACATGGGGAATTGATTTCTGTGATCACAATATAGATGCAAGGTCCTTCTTACTAATCAGATTCATAAATTGGCGGGATTTGATTGACAGAATAAGAGCTAAAATGTTAATCCTAGTGTCAACCCCTGTATAATGCAAAAATCCTCATTTACTCAGAAAGAGCTAACATGTTATTTAGTAATGTTTTGCACATAAAAAAAAAATCTTCATTTTCTATTTAACAAATAAAACCCTCCTTACAATAGATGAAATCTTTGAAGCTTAAAATTGGAAAAAATTACCAGTATAATACTTAAAAGTACTTTAGTATGTGTGTATGTGCATATGTCTGTGAGCCTGTGTGTATGTGTATGTGTGAGTATATGTGTGAGCCTGTGTTTGTTTACATGTGTCACATCTATTCAAGCAAATGACTGTGAAGGACAGAGGGTCTGGGATCCCCTGGAAACAGAATTAAAGACACGTATGAGCTGTATGTTGTGAATGATGGGATTCAAAAAGGTAAGCTTATTTAACCACTGAATCATCTCTCTAGCCTGAGATTTTTTTTAAAAAATGATATTTAAGAATCACACATGGTAAGAAGCATAATTACATTAAAAGTACTTAAAATAAATAACATTTAAATTTATAACACTGAATGGTTTTAAGAGGTTTATTTTAAGGAAACCTTGAACCTTATTGACCTTTTAAAAATTAATGTTTTTGAAAAATGCTGACACTTCAAGTTGTTACTTTGTGCTAGGTCAATCTTGAATTAGCTATATTTTACTATATTTTACTCAATCAGGAATACAGTTCTGTGAATTGAATGGTGTCTTAGGGTTTTACTGCTGTGAACAGAAACCATAACCAAGCAACTCTTTTGTTTGTTTGTTTGTTTTTTGCTTTTTGTTTGTTTTTTTGTTATTGTTCTTTTTTGTTGTTGTTTTTTTTGTTTGTTTGTCTTTTGTTTTTTTGTTGTTGTTGTTGTTTTTTTTTGTTGTTTTTTTTTTTTTTTTTTTTTTGAGACAGGGTTTCTCTGTGTAGCCCTGGCTGTCCTGGAACTCACTCTGTAGACCAGGCTGGCCTCAAACTCTGAATCTTCCTGCCTCTGCCTCCCGAGTGCTGGGATTAAAGGCATGTGCCACCACGCCCGGCTCAAGGCAACTCTTATAGGGATGACAATTAATTGGGGCTGGCTTACAGGTTCAGAGGTTAATTTTATTATCATCGAGGCAGGAGCATGGCAGTGTCCAGGCAGATGTGGGACTGGAGGAGCTGAGAGTTCCACCTCTTGATCTGGAGACAGCTAGCAGAAGATTGGCTTTCAGGCAGCTAGGAAGAAGGTATTCCAGCCCACACCTGCAATGATACACCTACTCCAACAAAACTACACTTCCTAATAGTGTTACTCCCTGGGCCAAGCATACAAAAACTATCACAAATGGTACTTTAGAGTACGTTAGGTCAAAATGGTGTGTTATTTGTATAATATATGAATTCTTGTTTAAGGTTAATGATTCAACAATATTTTTATATTGTATCCTATAATTCTTAAAACTAGATCTCAGAATGGGTGCCATTGAGTTGTTGACTATATCATATACTTTAAGAACACAAGTCCATTATGTTGCTAGATAGATGCAATATTAAATTGGCCCAAGGATTCTTATTTATGTGTTTACAGATTAGTACATCTTTCAAATCTCATCAGAGTAATTCTATTTGCAGTAGATTGTGATTAATACACAAGTCACAAACTGGCAAACATATAGAATATAAAAGATTTTTTTAAGAATATGGCTAATAATAAGTTTCTATAATCCTGTGGATGTGTTCATACCCATGTGCATATGAATATGTACTAGACTTAATGGGTTGTCAAAGAAAGGAAAAGATATAAAGTTGGGAGAGCAGCATGTTGGGAAAGATAAGGGCATATTTGGAAGGGGAAATGTGATAGGTAGATATGATCATATTTTATTTTAGACTTGTATAAAATCTTCAAGAACACATGTAATATAAATATTGGATTCAAAGAGAGTCAAAATGTCTATATTAAAAAATGGTTGGAAGTTATAGTTTCAAACTAACATGAAACACTTGGATAAGTATACATAAGAAGAAAGAATACCTTCACATATGGCAAAATAGCAAATGAACTAGAAGAACTGGGAATGTGACTGAAATGCTTCAACTTCATGAAAAAGTTTAGTGAATAAAATTTGCTTCTTTTTATTTTTATTATTATTTTATTCATTTACATTTTAAATGATATTCACCTTCCTAGTTACCCCTCCACAATCACTCCATCCCAAGCCCCCTCCACTTTGCCACTCTGAGGGTGCTCCTCTACCCACTTACCCACTCCTGCCTCATCTCTCTAGCATGCCCTATGCTGTGGCATCAAGCCTCCACAGGACCAAGGGCCTCCCCTCCCATTGATTCCAGATAATGCCATCTTCTGCTACATATACAGCTGGAGCCATTGGTCACTCCATGTGTATTCTTTTGTTAGTGGTTTAGTCCCCTGGAGCTCTGGGATTCTGGTGGGTTTATAGTGTTGTGCTTCTTATGGGATTGCAATCCCCTTCAGCTTCTTCAGTCCTTCCCCTAGCTCTTCCATTGGGATTCTCAAGCTCAGTGTGGTAGTTGGCTGTGAAAGAATGTCTACTTGAGATGAAATCTACTGCTACAGTAAATTCTGAGGACATAGTACAAATAACAATAGAAAAATTTAAATATCATAGACATGGTTTTCATGGATCACCAACACAGTCAGAAAGAAGTATGAATGTTGCAAGGACGCAATGCTATCAAACAACATCACATGCTTTTCCTTGTGGGGAAACCATAATCAACACAATGGATTTTGTTGTTTACTATTTTTAGGAAAGTTTCATAACTACCCCAACTTTTAACAATTACAACCTCAGTAGCCAGTATCTATCAACACCAAGGGAAGACCCATCGATCACTAAAAAGATAGGCTTATTATATGCTCATCATCAGTATTTCTGTGCAACACATTTTGAAATGAAGGCATATAATTATATGTCATACAAAGTGCCACTACACAATTTATAAGTAAAATTTAAATTTAACTTTCATACACCCTGAGAAGTCCAAGTGTTTATATAGTTTGTTTTATAATATTTACTTGTCTGTAGTTTTCTAGAACTGTATTACCAATATCGTGCTATGTATGTCTGTGTTATACACTCCAAGTAAATCTTGCAATGCCTTTTGTAGTTATGGCAGCAAGTAGATAATAACCACCCTTAACATAATCTTTCCACACAGGACTCTTTGCCACATATCATTTGTAAGAGAGACTATTGTAATTTAACTACAACTGGACTGTTAACTCAATCAGTATGTTGTCTGACTCAATCCTTATATTCCAGTAGGAGAATTTGTCTAAGATTTTATGACTGATGTTGAATCAGTAGGCATAATTATGTTTTCTTAGATATCACTTAGCAAAACAAAAACAAAAACAACAACAAATAAGATTTGAGTTTTCTACATTATGTACATTTTGTGTTTACAAAGCTGTCCATCCTGATCTTAGCCACTTAGATGCATTTTTGCACAGTTAAATGGTGTTTACTCCATTAACATTTCTCTAGGCTAGCACTACCTACCTAAAAAAAAATGGCTTAGAGGAAGTAGACTTTCTTTGCCATCATGCTTCAGTCCTTAACAAGGAAGGCAAAAGAACATACCTCTTCTCCTGAAAGCACGAATATGTGACAGAGGATGTTCACATCACAGGAAAAAGCAAAAGACAACAAGCCATGCACAGTTCTCAGGCTACATCCTTCAACAGCATATTCAACTTGTAGTGACCTATTTCTTCCATCCATGTCTCATGTCCAAAAGATTTAACCTCTCTGAAAATGCTACCACCAGCTGGGAAACAAATGACCAAAAACTAGTCTTTCAGATTCCAATCACAACAAACAACTATAATTTGTATATGCCATTAGTAATTATGACTCTTTCTTCTACACTCAGAGACCAAATAACGATTGGTCACATGGCTCTACAAAAGATAACTTTGAGTCTGGTTGAGAACATAATAAAGTAAATTGTTTTAGAACTTTGGATTTACTGAAACATTATAATTGACCATTATACTAGGAGTCATTTTACAGTTAAGAAAATAATAATAAAATTATTTCTTAAAATTTCATGCTGTGAGAGCTAGTTTTTATGTTAACTTGACACAAACCGGCCATTTTGAGAAGGAAGACTTCATTTGAGTAAATGCCCTACCAGAATAGCCTGTTGGCAAGCCTGTGGTAAATTTGTTTGATTAATGAATGAATGATATAAGACTGACAAGTTCACTCTAAACAGTGTTGTCTCTGATCTAGTCAGAGCTATAAGAACACAGGCTAAGGAGTCCTTGAAGATCAAGCCAGTAAACAGCACTCCACTGTGGTCTCTGCTTCAGTTTCCAGGTTCCATTCCTGCCCTCACTTCTCTGGGTGCTGTGGTATAATCTGAAAGACTAGATGGAAGGAATGGCCAAATCATGACTGGCCCAAATTGAGTCTGATCGCATGGGCAAGAACCAATCCCTGACACTATCAGTGATCCTCTGTTATGCTTTCAGAAATTAGCCTAGCACAGCTGTCCTCTACTCAGCAGCTGACTGCAACAAATGGGACACCAACAGCCAATTATCAGACAGACTTCAGGAACTCTTATGGAAGTGAAGAGACAAGGATTGAGTGGCCTGAAGGAGATAAGAACTCCCCAGGAAAACCTCACAGTCAATTAACCTGGACCTTTGGGGGCTCCCAGGGACTGAATCACAAACCAAAGAGCATGGGCTGGACCTAGTCTGCGAACACATATGTAGCAGATGTGCAGATTGGTGTTTATGAGGGTCTCCCAACTACAGGACTCATATTGTCCCTGAATCTGTTGCCTGACTGTGGTTCCCTTTTCTCTAACTGAGCCACTGTATCTGTCCTCAGTAGGAGAGGATATGCCTAGTCCTGTAGTGACTTGATGTTCCAGAGTGAGGTGATACCCAGGGGCCCTCTCCCTTCTCTAAGAAGGGGGGAATAGGATAGGAACTGTGTCAGGGGGAACTGGAAGGAAAAGGATGATGATAGTAGGATGTAAAGGAAAAAAAGAAAGAAAGAAAGAAAGAAAGAAAGAAAGAAAGAAAGAAAGAAAGAAAGAAAGAAAGATAGAAAGAAAGAAAGAAAGAAAGAAAGAAAGAAAGAAAGAAAGAAAGAAAGAGAGAAAGAAAGAGAGAGAGAGAGAGAAGAAAAGTAAGCCCTTTCCTCTTCAAGTTGCTTGGGTCTATCAAACTCAATATACAAAATAACTGAATGTAGTTAGCAATCATCATCGCTTCAATTTAAATAGCATGCAAAGATACAGGTGCTATAGTGCACAGGACATACCAGGTTCCTGAGACATAGCCAAGGTATAAAATCAAATAGAAATCCTGATTTGTTATTCCTTCTTGCAGTGCCTAACTGGCCTTGTGTGAACTCCAGACAAAAGTTAAGCACGTTTTAAAAAAATGGCTTTTGTATCAAGAAGTATTATACATGATTGCAGATAATTTGCATTTAATTTTGTTTTCATGTTTTGTTTGCTTCCAACATTAGAGATGTGTGTGGCTACTGTGGTCTTGGGAAATGTTTCATCCATTCAAGGTTTCCTCTGTTCTAAAAGTGACTACTTTGAGTCAACCAACTTCCATGTAAACAAATAAAAGAATATACACAAAATACGTGACTAATCAATTTGAAAGTCATGTTTCTTCACCCAAACCAACATCTTGTACATTTGTGATGGCAATAAATTACACATAAATAAAAATTTTAAAATTCTAAGTAGATGGAAGAATAAATACATTTAAAGTAAGTAAGCACAGGTAGTATGATTTTAAGGTCAGCAAGGCCAAGAAACGTCCATGGTCAGAAAAATTGTATGAAAAGCATTTTAAGGAAAGGAACCTTCTTTCCTCAGGGACTTTCTTTATCTTTATAGACAGTAAGAACTGGTGCTTTAGTGTTTCATAGCCTCCCAGGGATACTGCCTAAGGATTCTGAGAATAGGAAATAGGCACATGTTGGAAGTGTTTACTCAAAAATCATTCTCAGAATGGACACTGACACTTGTAAAGAACTTATTAATTAATGTAATGTAGAGCATGAAGCTGTTAGTACTTAATGTGTTTGAAAGGAATGAGGTCTGCTCTTCTAAAAAGCAACCCAAATGTTTATGTAGGTTTTAAAGTTGATGGCATTCTGATAATGTTGACAATTTTAAAGTACCTTAAGACTATCATTTCCCATGACCATGACTTCCTCGTGTTCTAAAACACATTTTTTTTTTTATGACTCTAAGAATGGCAATAAATTGACTTTCTTTGATTTCAAAATTCTTCCATGAAGTGCTACCCCACCCCCAGGACTAAATTCCTGTGTGGGAGACAAAACAAACAATGGAAAATGAGATGGTGGGAACAAAATCTTTCCAGATTGTAGCATGTTTCTGTTTTTTAACAATTCATTTTGCAAAGAAGCGAAACTTCATTGTAAAATGGGTAAAATGGATGGAACATATTATGGGAATACTCTAATGATGATCATCGGTAACTGAAGACATCAGCTAATTTCTACTGCTTTTTATTATCAGAAATAAGTAGAGTTTTCATCATCTCTTTGGACAAGGGAACATACTCTTCAGAGGACCAGGCAGAAAACATCACACTGTACATGATTTAATATTGAATACTGTAGGAACAAGCCTTATTTCTGGTCTAAACAGAACATAGTATTTCAACTTAATATTTCAATTGATATTTGGTTTGCCTGTTTTCTATATGCTGATATCTTTTCTTCTCAACAATATAGAGATATTGATGTTGTGTCTTATTTAAACTTTAGTAGAATACATCAATTAGTTCAATCTGAGTTCAGACTTGTGCTTTGGCTTTTTTTTTCTTTCTTTTCTTTTTTCTTTCCTTTTTTTTTTTTTCAAAGAGACCTTTTGAACAAATCATTTTCAGTGTTTGTTCCATGTGTAAGTTTTTATGGTTTCTTGATTTAATTTTGACAGACTTTATGATTTTACACCTTTATATGTTTTTCTTAGATTTTATAATTTCTTTGAAATACAAATATTCAAAATATTCCTTTCAGTGTTTATTTTATAAAATAAGAGCCCCAGTATTTGCATTTGAATATGATTAATTATTAAATCTTCATAATGAGTTGCTCCCTTTATTAACATGCATTGTATTTTATCTTATATTGACTACCATTGGTTTAAATCTTCACTGTCAGTCATTAGAATAGCTATCCTATATTATTTCTGACTTCTATTTTCTTGCCAAGGAGATTAAAAATATTTACTATCAGTTTGTGGTTTTCTTAGCTAATGTATGCTTCATGTAAAAATTAAGTTGTTAAATCATACCAACCAGTTTGTGTATTTTAAATGATGAGCTGAGATTATTGCAGGAAGTGGGAGTGGGTGGGTAGGGGAGCAGGGCGGGGGGAGGGTATAGGGAACTTTCGGGATAGCATTTGAAATGTAAATAAAGAAAATATCTAATAAAAAATAAGTTATACACTATTTTCTGTGGGATATTTTTGGTGTTTTCCTTATTTTTTTTCTTTTTTATGGTTTTTCGAGACAGGGTTTATTAATGGGACTATTAATTATTTTCTGTATTCTTTACATGTTTTCTTTGTCAGTATACAAGGCATTAAGTATTCCCTCTTAGCTCTCTGCTGTTCATGTATCATGTAATTGATTCCTCACTGTGCTCGCCAAATTAGAATTAATTTTTCTTGCATACATAGTACCTTTTACAGTTGTGACGTGGGTGATTTGGTGTGCAATTGTCTTAAAATGTTCTTATTTATACATCAATTTTAAAAGAAAACTGTATTTTGTTAACCAGTAGTAGTTGTCAGTCATTTGCTTTCAAGAATTGAAACATCAAACATATTATTCATTTTTTACTGAACTTTAGATTTATTAACCTCTTCCAACATATCTTGTCTTGTACATGGTTTGACTTTCTTTTCTTTCTTTCTTTGTCACATTTAAAGTTGTTTCATTGATTTTCTTTGCATATTTTTTCTCACAAGTGTGTGTGTGTTTGTGTGTGTGTATATATAAATGTACATGCTTTTATATCTTTTACATTTGTGTGGGTGTACACTCAGGTAAAATCAGATGTGAATGTCAAATGTCTTTTTCAGTTGCTTCCCCACCATTGTTTAGCTTTGTTTTGCTTTGATTTAAGCTTTCTCACTGAAACTGAAGCACACCAATTTGGTTAAACACTATCAGCCTGCCTGCTCAGTGAGCCACAAATTCATTCCTGTTCCCGATTTCTTAGAACTAAAATTATCATTTTATATGTGATTTTGATTATCTAATGTTTTCCTTAGTTTTGATGATTGATAATAATTTTCTACTGTGTTTTATTTTATAACTCAACATTTCTTTTTCAGAATTACATTTGATCATTTTTTAATTTCAAATTTCTTGCTAAATATTTCCCTTTGTTTTTAATTTTTTTCTTCTAAATTATTGAATATTTCAACCACTTTGATAACTTTCTTGTCTTACTCATGCATTTGTTTCTTTACTTCATTCATAGGTTTTGTGCGTGTGTGTGCATGCACGTGTGCATGTGTGTCCTCCATTGGGACACTTATCCTTTTAAAAGTGAGACTCTGAGATCTTTGGCTTACGTTTCAGATAATTCACTACAGTTGGTTTCCTGTTATAAAGAACTATGTGTTCATGGGAGTATAGTGGTGGTTTCCTATGCTTGGTTTCTTTCTTGTTATGTGTAGCCACAAATTAACATGTTTTCTCTAGAACCAATTTGTCGTTTTTCATACTCCTAGTGTTGGTTTGTTTTGCTTTATTTGTGTATTCATAACAAGTTGAATTTGTCTGGACTTATATTTTCCATTATTAACCAGGGGAAAAGCTGACTACAATGGCTGGTATCATGCTTCGATACCAGACCCAACGCTAACCAATAGTGACAGAACGTGCATACTTGTTTTGTGCACATGACGAGGTTTAGAGAAAGCTGCACTAAGGTTCATGATTGGCAAACAGATAGTTTGGAGGGCATTTTGTTTTTTGTATTTGTTTTTGTTTTTATATAGGGATATTAATATTTAGTTAAACAATAGGATGGGATGGAAAAGTGAAGAACAGAAAATAGATAATAACATGAATAAATGAAAATCATATGGGCAAGAAATAGGAGAAATAACATAGACAACACCAGAAAATAGGTACAGAGAAGAAAAGGCAGTCATAAAAGCTTATTTTGGAAAGATACAAACCACAACGAAGGAACTCAAAAATTTGATAACATAATAATAATAAGATGAACTATAAAAACAACTTTAACCAATCAATCGCTCTTCCCACTTACATTAAGAGCAGCCTATCTTCCCATAGGTTATTCTTTGTAGTAGTCTCTGCAGATGAACAGAGGGCCACAAGCCTCAGTAACTGAGATAACCTAAATTTGTAGGTCTCTTTTTCTGAGATACATTTCAGAAGATAGTCCTCCTTCTTCAGTCTGAACTTCACCGTATGAAATTCCCTGTCTGCCTGTTCAAACTTCCTCTTTGGAGTTTTGGGGACTATTCTTTCTGGTTGGTTCGTAGAGGGGGTGACTAGTCTGCCATCTTGCTGTAGTTGCGGTAGCTCTAATTTTTTTTTTTTTATGGTGTGTGTGTAAATGTGTGCATATGTTGTGTGTTTGTTTTTATTTGTATATGAGAGAGTGTAGAATGAATATCATTCCAAAGAAGCCACGTGTGATCTCAGAAAAAATAAAAGTCCCAAGCTGCCTAAGACCAAGGTGATTTTGAATGTGCTTGTCATAGAGACAGAAGTTCATATTCTTTGGCATAGAGTGCTATTTCTTGTAGCTGGCACCAATCTTCAGAATATCTGGTTTTATTTAACTCCAGAAGGAAAGTGTTCCAAAGGAAACAACACAAATGCCATGTACAGTACTCCTTTCCTAACTCTACAGTCTCCACCACTGCCAGTCGTCAGAAGTCTACCATGTCAGGTCCACCTAGGGAGCTTTTCACAGAGAATTACCTTGAACCATGAAACCCACTTCCAAAGCAAAAGTGACACAGGATGAAATTGTAAAGTAAACAATGATATGCTCTCGAGGTTATTGAAATGGATGTGACAGAGCGTAATCTGTTGCAAGGAAGACAGGAAGGTAACTGGATGAAAACACTGGAGGAAAAAGGAAGAGATCACAAATGTATGCTGCCTTGATTGAGTCATCTGTGCTGACTAGTTGCTGGCCATTATAATTAGTTTCTAAACAACCACACACACACACACACACACACACACACACACCATAGAAACTGCAACAATTACATGTCAGACTCAAGAGCTAAGTTTTTCCTCACATAGAACTTGGCAGGGAGAAGGGAGGAGAGCAGTTTCTATCCTAGCAGGGCTAACTAAACTCAGTAAGACAGAAGAGAAAGTACTTTAGTCTACAGCTGTTTCGATGCTTTGAAATCAAAGGACATGGCCCTTGACTAAAGGCCCTGCTAATTTCCTATTCACATCTATATATCCCCAAACTGGGTACTTCTCCAGAGTTCTAAGGAAAATCTTTAGACACATTAACCACAAAGACTCTCAACCCTTTGACCCTCAAGAGAAGAAAGTCTTTCATTCGCTCTATTTTCACACAGCTATCCAATTATCTCCACAGCAGGAAGGGCAGCAGGAAGGGCTGTTTCCTCCAGGGGAAAACTACCCCCATTCACAGGATGTGGTCATACACATTTGGGTGAATTTTTTTTTCCTTTGGCATAGACAAGGCAATCCCAGTTATTTTTAATATATTTCCTACAATTTGTTTGTTCTGACTAAAATTATCCATGTGGGAAAATGCAAATCAATAATATAAATACTTGGATGAATGGATTGTCTAATCTTTTAAGGAAAAACATGTGGCTAAAGATAAACCAAATTTTATCATAGCTTGTAACATCTCTGTTTTCAGTATTGGTCATAACTGAAGGATAGTCATCTTACTTTCTTAAACCAAATTGATATATATTTTTAAAAGCAAAAAGTATGCATTTCAAATATTTCTCATTTCTTGATCTTTAAATTCTATTTGGCCATAATGACCAATTTACTACAACTAAATCCCTCTTTATGGACATAAATATACTCATAACTATACTCTTTGCCTTAAAATACAGTTTTAAGGTGAAAATATTTTAGGGCATACCACAATGCTTAAACTAATTTAGAAACTTTTATTATATTGAAAAGGTAGAAATGATACTAATATGAGAAAAAGCAAAGATATGAAACAATTTACTTATCAAAATTCATTCCTCAGTACAGTTCATGAATCAATTTGCATGCAACAAATACAAAAATAGAAAATTCACCACATCTCAGCATATCCATTACCTGTTTAGAATCAAATTTCCAGAAATGGTGCCGTCACTGATATTGCTTTGTTTCAAAGATATGTAGAAAGCCAAAATTTTGCTATACCTTGACAAGTTAAACTCAGAAAAATATTTAAAATATATCTAAAATATTCATAACTTTTAAAGGAATATAATTCCCAAATTATGCAAAAAAAGATCTTTAGAATTTATGAAGGAAGAACCACCACTTGAATGATATTAGAGAGAAGTTATGCAAATGATTTTTATGGTTAAATTTTAACCATCCAAATATACATATGAGGAATCATCATTAAAGGCTTAGAACTGCTTAACAATTTCTACAGCCCAATTGAATATTTAGCTGCAAGTACACCTTAAAAATTAATTAGTACTAGACACCAGATCTATCTCAATGTGACTCACTGGCAGTTGTATACCATAGTGTGTCAGATCTCTGAGCTGTCTGTCCAGTTAATGCAGATAAGTTGAAACAGCCTGATTTCCCTTCCACAGTTTCATTTATAGATAATACTCAGCAATTTTCACCTCATTCTATACTTTGCACTTTTAAGGTAGGGATTTCTACCCTGTAACAAAAGATGGATACATATGGTACTCCCAACAGACCTATAAGATCTATGATTTTTTTTTTTGTCTTATATACCCACAGTTCAAGGAAGAAGGACACTGCATAGTGCACAGGGCCATGAAGAATTGTTAACTTTAGACCTTGTACATGATCAACTTTACCCCTGAGCAATTTGTTTCGATTAAATCTAGTTGTCTAGAAAAACAACCCAAACTACTTGGTTTATTTGACTATATTCTTAGTTGTCTGTGTAAATTAGTGTGCACTGAACCCATTCCTCTGTGTGTGAACATGTGTATAAGAGCTCATGTGAATGTGTGCATATGAGTTTGAAAGTTAGGGGTCAATGTACAACTCTCTACAACTCTCTTTAAGATTCTTTCACTAAACATTATGTTTACTGATTAGGGGAATTTAGCTAGCCAGAAAACCCTAATAATTAATCTTCTTGTCTCTGCCTTTCTCATATTAGGATTAGAAGTATGGGTCTTTTATGCTTTTTAAAATTATTTCTGTCATTTTTCTGATATTATAACTTCATTAGTAACTCCTTTCTTTTCCTCCTCTCAAAGCTTCCCAAATTCTACTACTTGCTGTTTTTCAAATTCATGGACTCTTCATTAATTGTTGCTTTGTCAACATACGTGTATACATATACATTCTTAAATGCCACGTCCCCTCTTGACCAGCAAGAAAGATGCAACCACCAGTTCTTCTCTCAGCAGTTTATTCAGCAAGCTTCAATCTTCATCTCCCTCTTCATCTCCCTCTTCAACTCCCCTGAGCCCCGCGATACAAGCCCTTTTATACTCTTATCCACTCCAATCGAGCAGGCCATGTCACTTCACCAGGCGCATGGCCTCAGCCAATCAGAAGAGCGGGAACATATCACCACCAAATATGGACTTGTTTACCACAAGCTCCATAGCCAACAGGTGCCATCTTTTAAGGTGCAGCTTTGGGTAGCCCAGGGGAGGGACCGTGGCCTCCTAAATATCCCCCTTTTTTCTTTTGCTGCAAGCAAGCTACATGGGTGAAGGTAGAGCTCTATTTCCCCATATGCAAACATAGGGGCCTTACACAAAGACTTCCTTTGGGCTCACCACCCAGGGAGGCCTTGGCCAGCTCCCCTGTCATTTTTCCAGGGGAGGGACACTTGGACACTTAACCCTCAAGCAATTAGACATGCCTTCCAGAGGATGCCAAACAGGTCACTAGCTGTCCCCTGTGCAGTGCTTAGCCTAGCATCCCATGGCAAAATGGAAAAATGACAAGGCTATTTCTTTATGGCAGCAAGCCAAATCTGAGGTGATTATCCTGCCTCCATGGTGGCAAAGGTCTGCACCACCATGGCAGAAGTGTGGGCTTGCGTACTCTGCAACCGACACATACACCATGCACACATGCATACAGGACACAGCAAAAATTCCCCAGAAGACCATCCCTCCCCAATCCTTGAAGAAGCTGAAGGTCCTCTGGATCATTTTCAACCACTGCTGAGCGATGGCAATCTCCACACAGATGTTCCTGTTTCGCAGGACAAATTAGCTGCATAAGCAAAATTCTGAAACTGCACAGAGGCTACACTTAGCATTATGATTTGAATATATGGAAGGCAGTATTTTGGAAGCACCATTTACAGTTTTCAGCTGAGAGTTAACAAGGGAGTTGAGCGTTACAAGGGAGTTAATCGTTAACAAGGGAGTAAGCCAGCTGCTTTGATTTAAGTGGTAATGAGGGCAGCTGGCCCAAACATGGGTCAGGGTCCCACAACAATGATTTATTGAAGCACCATTTTAGTTACTTGCCCTTGCTGATCTTGAAACACTGGGAAGGCACCAACTTCTCAAAGCAGATTTCACTATACCAAAGCATTGTGGCTGCTCTTTCCTTCACTTCCTCTTTCCCCATCATAGAGAGGAGGTGAGGGCAAGGGAGGTGCCAAGGGTTCAGGTGGCCTTCCTCACCTAAAACTCAACTTAGATATCATGCTAGTCACTTCATCTCCACTGTCAGATGATTCATCTGAACTTCCCTCCTCACTCTCTTGTTCTTTACCCTCTTTTCTTTTTTGCTGGCTACTCGTTTGCCTTTTTCTGCTTCTGCTGCATGAGCCATGAAGTAGAATGGAGGTTTATTGAGTCAACAGTTGATACCTCTTTCTCCTTTTTTAGTTATAATGTTAGACTTTGATGTATGTCTATGTTGTTTCTCATAGTATGTTTCTCCTGCCTAATCATGCTCCCAGCTAAATGTCAATGTTTTTTTTTTCTTTTTAGTTGCTGTTGTTTTTGCTGTGGTTTTGTATTCTTGACTTGTTCTTCCTTTATTGGAAAAATTATTATTATTATTATTATTATTATTATTATTATTATTATTATTAATTTTATATTCTGTCACAGTTTTTGTGAGTTATGTTAATTTACCCTATTTTGCTGAGAAGGCCTTGTTTCCATGTTATCTTCCATTACCAATTGTTTTTACAATCTTTCTGGACTCCTGAGCCTTGAGAAGACAGTTTGATAATGTTATCCCATTTAGGGCTGAGCATCCAAAGACCTCATCTCTCTGAACAATGTCAAGTCGCTATTTGCTCCTATGTACTACAGGAGGAAGTTTCTCCAAAGATGGCTCAGCAAGACACTATATGAGTATAGAAGAATGTCATTATGAATCATGTTATTGCTATGTTCCTTTGGCATAACAGTAGTGTTTAGTTTTCATTTAAGTCATGGCCTATTGTGTCTCGGGTCCTTGGTCACCCACTGTCAAGTGTGGATTCCATCTCCTGGGGGTAGAGTGGGCCTTAAGTTCAATCAGGTGCTTGTGGTTTATTCCCATGTTTCTGCAAATACTGCACCAGTGTATCATGCAGGCTGGCCATCAATACAGACTGAAGGTGTGTAGTTAGCTTGGTGTTTACCTGTCTCCTCTGGTAGTATGCAGAGCACCTTCTAGTACCATCAACAGTAGCCAATAGGGATAATGGCTCTGGGTAAGCATCAACTCCACTTCTCCACGTTCAATAAATTATGTAGATATTATCTACACAAACAGGGCTTTAACATCCATTTATAGAGAAGAACCAAAGCCTTAACAGTGATCTGGGTATTGGGAGGGAGGGGGGGGGATTTCCATGAGGTCCTTATGGCCAACAACCCAATTTAATGTAACCTATTTCTGACATTGAATTTTAATTTGGTGGCAAAAGATGTTTCCATGATGCTTAGTTTACTCTGCTTTGGGTGACTCCATTTAGATTTCTTTCAATTATGTATATCTGGTAAGAAGTTTCTACTCTGCTAGGTTTATATATGACATTCATATATCCCTTAGTTTTAGCTGTCACTTTTATATTTCCTTCCTATGCCTGTCTTTACTACTCATCTCCATTAATCTTCCAGTTCTATTCTCCCATATATATATATATATATATATATATATATATATATATATATATGTGTGTGTGTGTGTGTGTGTGTGTGTGTGTGTATTCTATTCCCCTTTAGAGGAGTTCATTTTCTATCCCATAATTCCTTGCTCTATAGATAACCTCTGTGGACATATGGATTGTAGCAGACATATTGAACATGTTACAATTAGCATCCATGTATAAGCAAATGCTGTATTTAAGTTTTCTCACTAGGATGATTTCATTTCTAGATCCATTAATTTACCTGAAAACTATTAATTTCATTTTTTAAAAGCAGCTGAGTAATGCTTGGTTGTTTAAATGTACCACATGTTTTATCCATTCATCTGTTTATGGGTAATTAATTATATTTCAAATTCTAGCTATTATGAATAAAGCAGCAATGAATATATTGTGCAAACATCTCTTTGATTGGATGAAGCAGATCATTGGGTACATACTCAAGAATGGTATAGCTGAGTCTTGAGGTTGACCTATTGCCATCTTTGTAAGGAACTGCCACACTGATTTTTATAGGGGCTGGATGAATGTTACCCTGACTCCTACCTTACCTGGGAACTCCTGGAATACATGGGCCTAGCAAGTAGAGTAGAGCAAGTCCAGTAGGCAATCTACATTTTCCTTCCTATCCTTCACAGTAAATTCCTCAGTCTGATTGCTGTAGCAGATTCTTTTCAGGGTCTTGTCCTCCTTCTCTGCTTCCATTCCATAGGGACTCTGAAACCTCACAACAGACACAGCTTTTCTTCTTTTTGTAGAACCTACCACATCTTCAACCCCTTTGCCCATATTCGCTCTCTTGTGTCAACCAACAATAGCAAGAATTTCTCTCTACCCATGAAGCCAGTGGCTGGCTACAGTAGGCTAGAAATCAGGTATATGATATTTATTCTCCTCCATGCCCTCCACTGCAAATTCCTCGGTCACATACCCAGCTCAATAGGGGATATTTGCAGAGGCTTGTCCTTTAGTCTAGCTCCTTCTCTGAGGACTCTGCCAAACACGAAGCTAGATCCAGCTTTCATCCTTTCTCAGGATCCCCTCAGTCCCTGCTTCCAACTTAATCTTTTATGTCAACAGTGTCTACCTTGGATCTGCAGTGGGCAAAAGTGATGTGAAGTAATCACAGGATCCAGTATTATAAAATTATACTGTGTGTGTGTGTGTGTGTGTGTGTGTGTGTCTGTGTGTGTGTATGTGTGTGTGTGTTTGTGTGTGTGTGTAGTACTAGAGAGGAGAACAACAAGGTATGAGTGGTGTGAAGAGGAGTTTCAGCCTGAGAGATAATGATTTTCTTATATATTCTACACATAAATAAGATCATTTAGTCTTCTTCTTTCTGTATCTGGCTTATTCTATTTAACATATGGCTTTCCATTGAATCCATGTTATTAAAAGGATAAAATGGAACTTTTGTGGCATGATAATACCATATAAATAGCATATACATAGGCATACAAAGAAAAATTAGTTGCATTTTCATATTCTTTCCCTTCCCCAATTCCTTAAAGATCCCCTCTGACTCACTAAGTCACCTAATTTAAACATTCTTTCAAAAAAAAGAAGATAAAAAGCAATACAACAAAAAAATCTCTAAACCAAGAAAACAATGCAACAGCAAAATAAACAAACAAACCAAATAACTAACAAACCAACAAATCGGAAAAAAAAAAAAACACTAAACTTTTAACTATATCAAACCATACAGACAAAAAACGGTAAGGTCCAATAAATGTCAATCAACTACTACTGAACAAAAGTCCTGCCCTGGAATTGTTGATATATCACTCCATTAGAGAAAATTCAATTTTCCTCTTCCAGCAGGGATAAGTGACAGTTCAGTTTTTAAGCTATACCTAGTGGCTAGGTTTTTATTTATTCATTTATTCACTCATTTTTTTTTTAAATATAGCACAACAAAATGTAAGGTAAAAAGAACTATCAGGTTGAAGTTGGACAAAAATTATATCTGCAGAAGGAAAAGTCCAAGAAAAGGTATAAGAATCAGAGACCCTCTTATTTGTACACTCAGAATCCCATAAAAACACTAAACTAAAAGTTATAGTATGAGTGCACAGGACCTGCGCAAACACACACAGGCTCTGTGCATGCAGCTTCAGTCTCTATGAATCCATAGTTGCTTTGCTCAGTTGATGAAGAAGCCCTTGTTTTCTTGGTGTCCTTGTTCCTCTCTGGCTCTTGCACTCTTTCCTCCTCCTCTTCGGCAGGAATTCCTGAGCTCTGAGGTGAGGGATTTGATGGGGACAAATCATTTAGGGCTTAGTGTGCCAAGGGTCCTCTCTCTTTGTATATCTGCATGTGGGTCTCTTTATTTGTACCCACATTTTTCAGGAGGAAGCTTCTTTGATGTTAGCTGATCTGTGAGTATAACAGAGAGTCATTAGGATCCATTTTATTGCTACATTTTAAAGAGAACAAATGATATTTGGTTTTACCCTAGGCTCCCATGCTATCTGCACAGCGGAACATTGCTCAGCTGTTAAATAAATGACATAATGAGATTTGCATCAAATGACTGCAACTAGAAAAAAAAAATCATCTTGAGCAGGGTATTATAGACACAGAAAGATGCATATACTATGAATCTACTTAAATGTAATCTAGAAAGTCAAAGATTACAAGCTACAACCCTAGAAATATACTGTATGAATACTAGGGTAAGGGACAAGAATGAGCAAATAGACCTCACGAAGAAAAAGAAGTAGAATAGAGAGCTATGTGTAGATTGTGGGTATGTAGAATGGGAGGATCAATTAAGGAAGGGGGAGGAGCAGGTAGTTTGGGAGGAAGTACAGGCAGGGACAGCTAAAATTATGGGGCATTTGAAGAGGAAGTACGGAAAAGTAAAATCACAGATACATAGTAAAATATATACACATATAAAAATGATCTAAATGAAATTGCCATTTAATGTGGGAGATAGAGCTCTAGCTGGACATCTCTTGTTCCCAAACAAACTTTCCAGTATGGACACTGGGTTGCATCTAACTGAGTTTTTCCAAAGGGACCGTCCTGAGAAGTTTCGAACAATCCAGGATGTTGTGAAGACTACAGGCTTTTCTCTGCAAACCTCCAGGAAGACCCCTTTGGTGAAGACAACATCTAGACAACACATTGAATATGGAGATGTTGAGCTGGTGCCTGCACAGAATCTTTGCACATATGCTCCACTGCCTTTGGTACAGGAATGCACTCTGCATAAATACTAAGTGGCCAATAAATCCTTTATCTACTGTAGTGTCCTGCCAGCAAGCTATACCAATGCTATGGTGGGAGAAATCTTGTGGAAATAAACCAATAACTCATTTGATTTAAGGCCTACTCCATGACACGCCTGACATGATTTGTGTGATGTACTAAATATGTTAATCCACATATCAGCTAGTGGGTAATCAGATTGCTTTTATCTGTTATAAAGAGTTCTGCAAGATTTCAATTGTTGCCTCATAACTTAGTATTGTTTTCACTTTCTTGACTTTAATATTCATACTCTTTTCAGTAATGTGTATATGAATTTACAACCCTGAATGAGGGTTCCCCTTTCTGCATATGTTCATCAGCATTCATTTTGGTTTTTATTTATATATATATTTTAATGTTTTATAATAGACACTCTTATAGGGTAAGGTAAAATTTCATGATGGTTTTGATTTGCAATTCTCTGTTGATTGATGTTATTCAGCATTTTTTCAGACATCTGTTGGCCACTTATATGTTCTATTTTGAGAACACCTAATTTGTCCATTATGAATGATTTATTAATTTTATTAACATGTAGTGTGTGGAATTTCTGATTATAAAATAGTGATTTCTTTATACTTAAACATTTTAAGAGAAAATATCTGAGGTTTTTCTACAACTTGAAAGTTTAACTCTAAGATGTAATGTATATGGTAATTATTTTTACATTATTTTGCAGTGGTGTTTGTCACAATCAAACATGTATTAAACTACATGTGGGCAATATTGAAATAAAATACTTAATATAAAGAGGTTTCTAATAGTTTCACAATCAATTTCTTCAGAACTTACATATGCTTCAGTACTTGATTAATACTTTTGGTGGCCATGTTCATTTTCCTTTTACTTTTAAAAGTAATGCTTTATTTAAAGACATTGTTTTCATGTTTTATTTTCTCAAACTCTGCCTCACAGGATTTTAACCCTCCTATTTCTCCATCTTCTAATTTTTTTTGATGTTTACAGTTTTAATAACTGAAATGCTTTTGTTTGTCTGTTTAAAACAGCTCAGCTGTACTCCTCTGTCATTAAGAGTTACTAATTAAAGATGATGTCAAGACTGAGTTCAACCTTCAAAATTCCAAACTGGAAGTGATTCCTTTCTAGTATGTGTAAAACATCCCTGTGACTTCCAGCCTTCATGTGGACATGCCCCTTTGTGCTTCTCCCTGCTCAGACCCCCTCCAAAAAAAAAACCACCTGAAGCAGACATACCACAATCTAGGACGCCACAAAATGCCTTTGAATCGGGTATTTTAGCAATGATGTAGGCATCAAAAGTGTCCATCTTCTAATTTAACAGAAGAGTTACAGTTACATAAGTCACATTGCTATCCTCCAAGGGCATCTTTTAATTAGGCATGTTTATCAATACAATCGTGATAAAAGATAAAATTTTAAAGAAAAGATAAGTAATTTAACTAAAGCAGTGATAACCATGGAGGTATTTCTTTCTGTACATATTATTTCTCTGCATTATTTCAGTATGAATGATTTATTTTTATTTTAAATTGACTTTTATTAATTTCATTTTCCTGCAGAAATCACAGATCTCTACTCTGTAGCACAAAAATTCAATTGTGAGCTAAATTATTTTAAAATAAACACTTCCTACTCAATTCTATAACTCTCTTGATGTATTGTCTCAGCATTTGTACTATCATAATTATTGAATTTTTGTTAGCCTCATACTTCAATCAAAGGGACACCAATAAACAGAGATAAAGACTATTTTTGGAGTCAACACAGATGCACGCACTTGAGCCAGATGCCTGGCCTTCCCTTTACTCCATTTCTCACCCACATCAGTCTTGGTACACACAGGCATTCCCAAAAGAACAAGCACAAAAGGACAATTATCACATTTCAGTACCACATTCCTCCTCACTTTGCATATAGCTTCTACACATATAAAAGAGTCTCATGCCCACATGCCATATGTTAAGCAATCCTTGCCTGCAAAGTCTGGTATGCTTGATGGAACTCATAGATGTGCATTTATTTAGATTTGCCTACTTGTATGGGCCAATAGAGTTCCTTGGGATTGCCCCAGTACTGCTATTTCCTATGTTAAGGATTACTTTCTCTGACACACCTTACAACTCAACTGTAGCCTGTATCTTGTGTTATTCTCAGCCGCCTTATCTGTGTAGAAAGCAGTTACCACCATGATTTCAACCTCAAAATGTTGGCTCCTTATCTCTTTCTCTGAGCTGTTCCATCCTCAGGCTCAAGAACGAATTTATTCTGGTTCAGTGATATTATCTTCCCTTCCTCAAGCCATCTCACATCCTCTGCACCATCTGTTCATGGCATATCCTCACTATAGCATTTGCTATCCAGAGAAAAGTATTCAGCTAGAATTATTTCTCTTTTGATAAGTGCATAACTTCAAAGCAACTTACAAATATTGTTTTGTGTTCGAAATGATTACTTCTTATAAGCTCCCATGTTAATGCAGAAACATAGTGAACTACCATCCCCCCCCTTTTAAGGTCAAATCTATGTTTACAATGGCAACCATTAGTTCTGTGCTCTGTCTATATTTGCTTTCCCACACTTTCCAAAAGTTTAATAATTTCAAGCAGTCACTCAAACAATTTATGGTAGAAGAGTGTCCTTGTCTATTGAATTTGTGAGGAGAGGAAGAGAAAACAAATTTGATTTGATAAAGTAGACAAATATATAGAACTGCAGTGGTAGTGTTCTTTTTTTAATTGGATATTTTATTTATTTACATTTCTAATGTTTTCCGCTTTCCTGGTTTCCCTTATGCAAACCCTATATCCCATCCTCTTCTATGTGGGTACTCCCCCATCCACCTATCCACTCTGCCCTCACTGCCCTAGCATTCCTCTACATTGGGACATCAAGCAGTCATAGGACCAAGATGCCAAATAAAGCCCCTTCAGTCCTTCCCCTAACTCCTCCATTGGAGTCCCTGTGCTCAGTCCTATGTTTGGCTGAGAGCATTCACATCTCTATTGGTCAGGATCTGGCAAAGCTTCTCAGAAGACAGCTGTATCAGTCTCCTGTCAGCACGCATAGCTCGGCATCTGCAATAGTGTCTGGGTTTGGATTCTGCAAGCGGAATGAATCCCCAGATGGGGCAGTTTCTGGATGGCCTTTCCTTTAGTCTCTTCTCCACTCTTTGTTTTGTAGTTCCTTTAAACAGGAACTAGGTTAAAAATTTGGAGATAGGTGGGTGGCCCAATCCCTCAACCAGGGGGCCATGCCTAACCTCCGGATATGGGATATGGTCTCAACAGGCACTCCCTCCCCTTTGTTGTGTATTTCAGGTGTCAAACACCCTTAGAGTCCTGGGAGGCTCTTGCTTTCCTGGCATCTGGGACTTTCTGGTTGCTACCTCCAGTTCCCCATCCTCCATTTCTACACAACTCTGTTTAAGTTCCTGACCCTCTGTATGTCTCCATCTACTCCCATACCTGATTCTTCCCCTACTTTTCCCCCTCTCTTTCTTCTTTCACTCCCAAGTCTCTCCCACCCTCTACTTCTCTTGATTATTTTCCCCCTTCTAAGTAGGACTGAAGTATCTACTATTTGGTCTTCCATCCTCTTGAGCTTCATGTGGTCCATGAGTTGTATCGAGAGTATTCTACTCTCTTTGCTTAATATCCACTTATCAGTGAGTACATACCATGTGTGGTCTTTTGTGATTTAGTTACCTTACTCAGGCTTATATTTTTTAGATCCATCCATTTGCCTTCAAATTTTATGAAGTCATTGTTTTTAATAGCTGAGCAGTATCCCATTGTGTAAATGTATCACATTTTCTGTGTCCAATCCTCTTTTGAAAGACATCAGGGTTCTTTCCAGTTTCTGACTATTATACATAAGGCTGCTATGAACATAGTGGAGCATGTGTACTTATTACATGTTGGAACATCTTCTGGGTCTATGTCCATGAGTGGTATATCTGGGTCCTCAAGTAGTACTAAGTCCAATTTTCTGAGGAACTGCAAGACTGATTTCCAGAGTGGTTGTACCAGCTTCCAATCCCACCAGCAATTATGGAGTGTTTTTCTTTCTCTACATCCTCGCCAGCATCTGCTGTCATCTGAGGTTTTGATCTTAGCCATTCTGACTGGTGTGAGGTTCAATCTCAGGGCTGTTTTGATTCTCATTTCCCTGATGACTAAGGATGTTGAACATTTCTTTAGGTGCTTCTCAGCCATTTGAGTTTCCTCAGTTGAGAATTCTCTGTTTAGCTCAATAGCCCATTTATAATAGAGTGAATTGTTTTTCTGGAGTCTAACTTCTTAAGTTCTTTGTATATTTTGGATATTAGTACTCTATTGAATGCAGGATTGGTTAATCTTTTCCCATTCTGTGGGTTGCTGTTTTCTCCTACTGAAAGTGTCCTTTGCCATACAGAAGCTTTGCAATTTTATGAGGTCTCATTTGTTGATTCTTGATCTTAGAGCATAAGTCATTGGTATTCCATTATATTAAAATTAAGTGGCATTCCTTCTGTCTGAGGGCCTCTTTGTTGTCCAAATGCTTATTTCAGGTGAACACATTTTAATAAATAGGTTATTTTTTGGTATATATTCTCCTGTTATATTATACCTTATCCTGAAATTCACCTGATTGAACTTTTCTTTAACCTAGCCATATAGAGAAATGAAGGTTGTTATCAGAAAACAGCAATAACTGTATTTCTTTGAATTATGTGTATACAAAAACTCAAAAGGCTATCAGGAGGAATAATTTCATACTGGATATAACGAGAATTTGTTAGGATATAATGATAGATTTTTCTCCTCTAGTAGAGAGGGTACAGAGAGAATGGTTTGTAATTTGTTAGGGTTTTTTGTGAGGCAAATGCCCTCACAATAGAGTAATTTCACATCATTAAATGTGCAATTGGGATTGTATCTGGGGGGAATAGATTCCCAT
Source organism: Mus pahari (assembly GCF_900095145.1). Taxonomy (NCBI): domain Eukaryota; kingdom Metazoa; phylum Chordata; class Mammalia; order Rodentia; family Muridae; genus Mus; species Mus pahari. Next base: position 26,626,217 of record NC_034611.1, on the reverse strand, counting down.
GACTGAAAGCATTATGAGTTTAATGTTATATATGTACATTCAGAATCCAAAGGGCGGGAGAAACTTTTGCACACCATGTAAAACAATAACTATGAGGCACAGATGTATTTTCAAGATAAAATTGATTTTTTTTTGTTTGTTTGTTTGTTTGTTTGTTTTAGATTTATTTATTTATTATATGTAAGTACACTGTAGCTGTCTTCAGGCACTCCAGAAGAGGGTGTCAGATCTTGTTACGGATGGTTATGAGCCACCATGTGGTTGCTGGGATTTGAACTCCAGACCTTCGGGAGAGCAGTTGGGTGCTCTTACCCACTGAGCCATCTCACCAGCCCGATAAAATTGATGTTTAAGATGCATGTTTTATTTCATTGTTTATTTTATTTCTTTACACTGCAGCCATTGGCCCCCTCCCATTCTGCCCTACAATTCTTTATCCCATTTCCCTCTGCCTTGCCTACAACAGGGTGCTCCTCTTCCCTCCCCACATGGGCATCCCTCTTCCCTGAAGCCTTAAGTCACTGAAAGATTAGGAACATCTCCCACTGATGCCAAACCAGTTAGTTCTCTGCTATACATATTCCAGGGACCTCGGATCAACCCTTGTGTGCTGCCTGTTCTGTGCCTCAGTGTCTGGAAGCTCCTGGGATTCCTGGTTAGTTGAGACTTCTGGTCTTCTTATGGGGTTGCCATTCCCTTCATCTTCTTCAATACTTCCTCTAATTCCTCCAGAGGGGTCCCTGACTTCAGTCCAATGATTGTGTATAAGTATCTGCATCTGTCTCAGTCAGCTACTGGTAGGGCATCTTAGAGGACAGCCATGCTAGTCTCCTGTATGCAAACACATCATAGCAACTGTAATAGTGTAAGGTCTTGGTACCTTCCCCATCTCCTATTAGATGGATCCCAAGTTGTGCTGGTCACTAGAACAACTTGCCTTCTGTCTCTTCTCCATTTTTTCCTGCATTTCTTTTAGACATGAACAATTCTGGGTCAGAAATACTGACTGTGGGTTTGTGACCCCATCTCTCCACTTGAGGCCCTGTTTTTTCTACTGGAGGTGAATTCTAGGATTTCTTTCTCTCCACTATTGAGCATTTTGGCTAAGGTGACCTTCACTGAGTCCTGAGAGTCTCTTTCCTCCCAAATCTCTGATACTTTCTAAAGGGTTCTCTAACCTCCCACTCCCAGAAGCTGCATATTTCCACTTATTCTCCTAGACATTTGTGCTTCTCTCTTGCCTCTCCCATACCTGATCTTCTTCCCCTTTCCATGCCCCCTTCCTTCTTTCAGGCAGGTCCCTCCTTCTGTCTCCCTTCTTGATTAATTTGTTCCCCCTTTCAAGTGGGACTAAAGTATTTTCGCTTCTTCTGCCTTCCTGTTTGTTAAACTTTTGATCTATGGGTTGTATCCTGGGTGTTTTTAAATTTTCAAATAAATTAACTATACTAACCAATTTACATTACACTGGATTACATTTACATAACTATACTAACAAAATTATATTATCTGTATACTCTGCATAGTAAAGTGTTAGATGTTGAATCTTATGTTTAATCATAGTGCAGATAAAATAACATTTTTCTAGAGCCTTGACAATATGATTTAAAGCTAAAGTACTATTAGGGCTGGACAGGCATACGGCTCAGTAGAAGAGCACTTACTACTATATTCTAGACCCCAGGTCAAGTGTCAGCACTACAAACCCAAACATTAATGTTAGTATATCATTAAATATATTATATTAGAATTCTATTAGAATTATGTTTTGAAATCAACTCATAAAATTTGTAATATGATAGTTTCACTCAGTATTAAATTACATTAAATGATGAGAAATTATTACTTTGTATGTATTAAATAATACTCATTTTACAAATGAACATTATTTTATATCATTTATTTAATTTTCCAACAGTAAACATAAAGAGATATCACTATTAAAAAATAACAATATGATCTTGAAAGCAGAAAATGCTAAACCAAATGTTTAAATTTATTAATTTTGATTTTCCAATTGCATCCTAATTTAGGGTTTCAAAATTGTATGGGGACCAAACTTACTGAACCAGAATCATACCTGTTAGATCCTCTTCCTGAAACTGTTTCCCCTGACTACCAGCCTTCTGGGTGCACATCCAGCTGCCCTGAGTGGCCTTCAGTCCTGCCGGCCCTCCATTTTCTGGTTACCTCTCTACTTGACTCCCCTACCAATCCCCTTCCTATCCAGTCCCCAAGGGAACATCCAGCACATGAACACTTGAACCACCCACTGAATCCCATTGTGCAGTCCAAGGATACCCACCAGAGGCCAGTCACACCAATATTTTCGAGGTTAGGCTCCCTTCGAAAACCTGCAGGAACAGAAACATCCAGGCATAGAAGATATGATAGAAGAAATTGATACATCAGTCAAAGAAATGTTAAATCTAAAAAAAATTCCTGACACAAAACATCTAGGATATCTGGGATATTATGAAAAGACCTAGCAAAATTATAATAGGAATAGAAGGTGAAGAGTCCCAGCTCCAAAGACAAGAAACTATCTTCAAAACTATCATAGAAGAAAACTTCCTTAACAAAGTAATATATGGCTATAAACATACAAGGAGCTTACAGAACACCAAATATATTGGACCATAAAAGAAAATCCTCATGACACATAATAATCAAAGCACTAAATCTACAGAACAATTAAAACAAAACAAAACAAAAGTAGGCAAAGGGGGTAGGACTTTTTCAGAGGGGAAACTAAGAAAGGGGATAACATTTGAAATGTAAATAAAGAAAATACCTAATAAAAAAATACACCAGCTCTGCTTTACAAAATAAAACAAAACAAAACAAAATAAAATAAAATAAAATATGTAGGGAAAAAGCCAGGTAGCATACAAAGTCTAACCTATCAGAGTTTACACGAATTTTCAACAGAGACCCTAAAAGCTAGAAAGGCCTGGGACAAACATATTGCAACTTCTAAAAAAAAAAAACTACAGATGCCAACCTAGATTATTATACCCAGCAAAACTTTCAGTCACCATAGATGGAGAAATCAAGGCATTTCAAGACAAAACCAAATTTAAACAATGTCTATCCTCAAAACCAGTCCTACATAAAATACTCAAAGCAAAACTCCAACCCAAGGAGTATAACCACACCCAAGTAAACAACAGAAAATAGGTAAGTCCATGCCAGAAAACAATAACAACAACAATAACAAAAACTAACAAATAAAACCTAAGGAAACAAACCTATCTTACTCTAATCAACTGACATGTTGTTATGGTGACAAAAACTAAAGAGAAATAATGAAACCTACTGATGTTATGAATCAAATGGATCTGACTTGTATCTGTAGAACAAGATATCTAAACACAAACACTATCACTTCTTCTCATTACCTCATGGAACATTTTCTTCAATTGACCATATATTCAATCAACAAAGCAAGCCTCAACAGATACAAGAAAATTGAAATAGCACACTGTATCTTACCATCAATGAAACCTGGGCATCAACAAAACCAGAAACATCATATGCTCATTGACATCTGGGAAAGGGGAGAAATAAAGAAATGAGACTTTCTAGACTTCAATGAAAATGAAGGTAAGACATACCAAAATTTATGGTACATAATGAAAGTAGTGCTAAGAGGAAACTTCATACCACCAAGAGCCTTAATAAAGGAGTTAGACAGTTTTCATACCTGCAATTTAAAAGTACATCTGAAAGCTCTAGAAAAAAAAAAGAAGCAAATCTAAGAGAAGTAGAAGAAATGAAATAGTCAAAAATGAGTGATGAAATCAATCAGTTAGAAATGAAGAAAACAATACAAAAAAAAGCAACGACATAAAAAGTTGGTTCTTTAAGAAAATCAACAAGATAGACAAACCCTTAGTGAGACAAACTAAAAGACAGAAAGACAATATATAAATTAACAAAGTAAAAAATGAAAAGGGGACCTAACCAAAGATAATGAGGAAATCCAAAGAATCATTAAGTTTTACTTCAATTGCCTATATTCCATAAAATTGGGAAATCTTATTGAAGGGATACTTGATTTTTGACAAATAACCCAAAACCATACAATGGTTTAAAAGAATGCATCTCCAACAAATGTTGCTGGTCTAACTAGTTGTCAGTATATAGAAGAATGCAAGTAAAGTCATATCCATGACTCCTCACAAAACTTCACTCCAAGTATATCAAGGTCCTCAATGTCAAAACCGCATACAATAAATCTAATAGAAGAAAAAATGAACCCGAGCCATAAGGTGCAATCTAGAGTCCCAAAGAACCTGGATGATAAGGAGGTCCCAAGGTAGAATGGGCAAATCTCACTTGGATGACAAATCCAAATAGTCATTGGAGGTGGATGGAGAGAGAGGACTTGGTAGAAGAAGAGGTGAAGAGAAGAACACAGATTGCAATCCCGTACAGACAGAAGGGCATTTAGAGAGGCCTGGAAATGAGAATGAAAATCAGCATGGGGGAGCATGGGTGGTTCCCATGAAGGCAAGAGTCTTTAATCCTGTCCATGGCTGGAGCACAGGATGATGGCCTTCTGATGGGAGTTTAGAAGCAGCTCCTTAGAAGAAAGCCTATCCCACCGTCCAAGCATGGTGGGCCTTGATGAACAGAGACAGTCTATGGTTTTAGAGCTTTATTGTAGAAAGTCAGGGGTAAAGAATGAAGGAGAGAGAAAAGAGAGAGACCAGCCATGGCAATGTGCAGAGGGAGAGGAAGGGCAAGAGAAAAAGAGAGCTAGAGAGTAAGAAAAGTGAAGGCTTAGAGAGAGGTAAAAGCTTAGAGAGTAAGAGAGTAAGGAAAGTAAAAGCTTAAGAGAGCAAGGAGGGGCCAAGCAGCCCCTCTTATAATGGGCTTGTTATCTTGCTGTTGCTAGGTAATTGTGAGGAGGAGTCTAGCCAGAAGNCCAGAAGCTTGGGACATTGTCTACATGACTGCTAGTTTTGAGCCTCTCCTGTGGGGGTGGTAACTTCGACAGGAGCCAGGGGTCCAAGAGACATGAGGGAATGCCTTCAGTCCCATGTAGGTGAAAATTACCACCACCGGGTCTGACCGGGGTTCAAGACCTCAACTGGACTGGAGGCCAAGCTGTCTGTACATAGTCCATTGCCCCACAGATCCCCCTTTTGTTTTTTTATAAAAAGGGGGGGTCACTGGTGTGCCTGTAACATTTGTGGTGAAAATTTAGGGTGGGGTGGAAGTATCAGAAGAAAGCATGTAGCCTAGAGAGGTAGCGCAACTAAGCCACAGTACTAAGGAGGGTCAAGGGTAAGGGTTGGGAAGGCAAGAGATTGTACAATCAATTAATTGTCCCATGGGTAGTACAATTTGAGGGTAATAACATCAGTTTTGAACAGCAATTAATTAATCTGGATAGATATTCTGTTTTCCTTACTATCATCTAACTTTCTCTAAGTTCAGCAGCAATTGGGTTTGGCAAGAGAGTTCATCTGTAACTGGAAGCTCCCAAGACTGTCTCTGCTCATCAAGGCCCACTGTGCTTGGATGATGGGATAGGGTTTCTCCTACCAAGCCACTTCTAACCTCCTGTCAGAAGGCATTCCTGTGCTCCAACCAGGGGACCAGACTAAGGACTCCTGCCTGAGTGGGAACCAACCAGAGCCCCCCTCCTGTTTCCCCCTGCCCCCTCTCCCCATATCTCTGGGGCCTAGTGCCACCCCTGGGCCACTATTCTGTTCTTAGCTCCTCTGCCATATCCAATATGGGATGCCAGAGACTGAGAACCTAATACCTGGGGCTCCCCCTTGTCTACCCCCCCTGCCATGTGGGGTCAGTGTCTTTACACATCAGATGCCCACCGGGGGCCACATGGAAAGTCTGGCAGTCCTCCTGCTTCCCCCTTCCCAGAGCACAGGAACTCTGGCCAGATGTGGACTTTCTCTCTCCCCCCCTCTTCCCACATGCCCACAGCCCCACAAATGGTAGCAAGAGGATGGCTACACTATCCAAATGAGAGATGGAACCAGCTAAAGAAAACACTGCAAACACAGAGAGGTACATCAGTATTCCAAGTTGCCCAAGAGCGTGAGTGATCTAATTCAAAATTTAGGCTTTTTAATCTCTCTCTCTCTCCCTCCCCCCCTCTCTCTCTCCACAGTGTTCCTGGCCAGCTTCTTCCCTGCTCCCTCGGTCGTTAACTCTCACAGATTTCCACTGAAGCAAAAGGTTTTGAAGACACTGATGCCCCTCTTCCCCTATACATACAGGACCGCAAGGAAGGACTTTTAGAGGAGGGAGGGGACATCAATCCACCCATAACACCTTCAGTGCAATTTGTCTTGCCTATAAAATGTGCAGGGATAAAGATGGAAAAGAGCCTGAGGGGACAGTCAACCAATGATTGTCTCAACTTGAGACCCCACACTATGTAAGAAAGCCATTCAGTGGTACTATTGATACTTTGCTATGCTTTCAGACAGGAACTTAGCATAACTGTCTCCTTGGAGGCTTTGAAAAGACCCAGAGTCAAGCATTAGATGGAGCCCAGGGAGTCTTGTTGACAAATGGGGGGTAGGAGTGAGGGGACAAGGACCCAATAAGATCCCCAGAGTAAACTAACCTGCGAACATGAGGGCTCACAAAGCTTGGGCCACTAACTTTACTACTATTAGCAGCATATTGAGTATGCTTATTATTTCATATCTTACCACCATTAAGCATATTATCCTTTTTTAAATTTTGATTTATTATTTTTGTGATTTATTATTTATATTAGCTATTTCCCTCATTGCTACAACCAGATGCTTGACATAGAAAAAGATGAGAGGCAGGGTTTATTCAGCTTAGTGAGTGATGGATTCAGCTGACCAAATGAGAGAATGGTAGTAAAAGCAGTAGGTGGGGCAGCAGGTCACATTTTATCTACAGACAGAAGGCAGGGAAAGAAGAGTTTTGGCCATCAGTAATTAGGACCTTCCTTTCAATTTAGGACACTTGTGTGAGGATGCCACACACATTCTGGGTAGGTCTTCTTTTTTGGTTAAATATTTCTAAACACACACTCAGAGATGTGTTTCTATGTTGTCATTGTAACTTTTTTTATTGCTGTGACCAATACAGCAGCATGACCAAGGCAATTTAAAGAAGTGTTTGTAGGAGATTACAGTTTCAAAGGGTATGCTCATGACAATCATGGCAGGAAGCATGGCAGCAAGCAATCAGACAGTATACTGGAGCAGTAGTGAGAGCTTACATCTGATATATGAGCAAGAGGTAGAGAAAGAGCTAATTGGGAGTTGTATGGGCTTTGGAAACTCAATGCTCACCTCTAGTGACACACCTCCTTTAAGCCACACTTCCTATTATGCTGAAACAATTCCACCAAGTGGGGTTAAAGTATATATATTCATGCATGCTTGGGGACCATTCTTTTTTTTATTAGGTATTATTAGGTATTTTCTTTATTTACATTTCAAATGTTATTCCCTTTCCTGGTTTCCCTTCTAAAAACACCCTATCCCATTTCCCCTACCCCTGCTCACCAACCCACCCACTCATGTTTCCAGACCCTGCCATTCCCCACCCCCCCTATACTGAGACATAGAACCTTCACAGGAAGAAGGACCTCTCCTCCCATCAATGACCAACCAGGCCATCTTGTGCTACATAAACATCTAGAGCCACAAGTTCCACCATGTGTTTTCTTTGGTTGCTGATTTAGTCCCAAGGAGCTCTGGGGGTACTGGTTATTTCATATTGTTGTTCCTCCTAAGGGGCTGCAAACCCCTTCAACTCCTTGGGTACTTTTTCTCTCTCCTTCATTGGGGACCCTATGCTTCATCCAATGGATAACTATGAGCATCCACTTCTGGATTTGCCAGGCATTGACAGAGCCTCATAGGAGACAGATATATCAGGCTCCTGTCAGCAAGCTCTTGTTGGGATTTACAACATTGTCTGGGTTTGGTGATTTGCTAGTGAGATCGCAAGCTGGTACAACCACTCTGGAAATCAGTTTGGCAGTTCCTGATAAAATTGGACATAGTACTAACAGAGAATCCAGCAATACCACTCCTGGGCATATACCAAGAATATGCTCCAATATGTAATAAGGATATATGCTCCACTATGTTCATAACAGCCTTATTTATAATAGCCAAAAGCTGGAAAGAACCCAAATGTCCCTCAACAGAGGAATGGATANAGAAAATGTGGTACATTTACACCATGGAGTACTATGCAGCTATTAAAAACTATGAATTTAAGAAATTCTTAGGCAAATGGATTAATCTGGAAGATATCATCCTAAGTGAGGTAACCCAAGCACAAAAGAACTCCCATGATATGCACTCACTGATAAGTTGGTATTAGCCCAGAAGCTTGGAATACCCGAGACACAATTTGCAAAACACATGAAACTCAAGAAGAATGAAGGCCAATGTGTATATACTTTGTTCTTTCTTAGAATGGGGAACAAAATACCCATGGAATGAATTACAGAGACAAAAATGAGGTTCAGACACCAAAGGAATGACTATCCTTTTTCAAACTACTGCATGATTGTTGGAAGCTAGTATAAGTTGAGAACAAAGATTAATTGTCTCACTCTGAATTAACACATTTTTCTTAAAATAGAAGAACAATGTGCAATGAAAAGTGGCTTCAGATCCTGCCTCTACCAAGGTACTCTACCAATTTATAAGTAGTTTAGTATTTAAAAATAATTCCCCAATAAGCTAAGGTACATGTACATTTGATCTTCAGTTGGTGGTACTGTCAAGGAAGGTTTAGAGAAAGTGGCTTTATTGGGGAAAATTTGTCACTTGGAGTGGGCTTTGAGATTTTTATAACTATTCTTCACTTTGAGTTTGTTCTCTCTGCTCCCTGTTCCTCTTTCATGCTTGAATCTGTGCCCTTACTCTGATAGATTCTTATTCCTATGGACCTGTAAGCCAAAATGAACTCTATCATCTCTAGGTTGCTTTTGTTCATACTGTTTCAACACAACAAAAAGTAATCAATATAAATATTCATTGCCTGTAATAAGTAATGATCAGGATTACTATTATTCGTCAAGAAAAACTATCCCTGATATCCCTCTCATTTATGAACACCCTGTGACCCATGGATTCAGATTGTTTTCTTATTTATAAACCATGGCATCTGCCTCTTAGGAAGAGGTAATACTGGTAGCCATCTAGAATAATAAAGGCATATTCTCTCTGTGGCAGAGATTAAGCAAGTTATAGCCAAGTTCATGCTTACTCAATTGTGATCACTTTCTGTGGGAAATTGCAGGCTGGGATCCAGTTGAGCTGAGGACTGAACCCTGGTGGTGATAATTCACCTACATAACAAGGAAGGTGTTCTCTTATGCTCCTAGAACTCTGGCACTTGCCTAAATTAACACCCCCCCCCACAGGCCCCACAAGAGAAGCATGGCTAAAAGTCACATGGCCGAAGCTTCTGACCTTCAGGCTAAACTCCTCCCCAGTTACCTAGCAACAATAATATAAGACAGCATACTTTAAAAGGGGCTGTTAGGCCCCCATCTCGCTCTCTCACTCCTTTGTTCTCTTACTCTCTTACTTGTCTCTCTTACTTGTCTCCCACTTACCCCTCACTCTCACCCCNTCTCTCCTCTCTCTTTGTCTTCTCCTCTCCTCTCTCCTCTCTTCTCCTCCCTTTGTCCACACGCTTACTTTCTTTCTCTCTAGCCTTCCCCCCTCTCTTTCTCTTTCTACCTTCTCTCTTTTCCCTTGCCTTTCTATAATAAAGCTCTAAAACCATAAAGAGTCTCTGCTCATCAAGATCCACTGCGCTCACTCTCATGGGTGTTGGGAACCTCTCTTCCCTCATCCCTCTCTCCCATAACCTTGGTGGCTTTAGCAAAGTAGCTCCGGGAATCCCAGGTAGGGCTGCCCCTTGCCATCCCCCAAAGAGTTGGTCAGAGGCTTAAATGCCCATCTGGGGATGAGTAGAAGGTAGATAGCAACCCTCCCACACCTGACAGACCAGAGAATAGGTAAAACTTTGGCAGGGTGTGGGTTTTTCCTCCCCCTCTCCCCCAGGCCCTCTTTTTTTAGTTCCCAACAACATCCTCCCATTCATGTCTACTCTGGGTCATTGATGACAACAAGTTAAGAATGGTCAGCATGATCCCTGGAGTTACTTCTCTGCTGTGAGGAATAAAGTCTTTGTTACTATTAAAGAATTGTGTCTTTCATCACCTCTTAAACAGTAACAGGCTAACTTGCTACCTTGTGGTAGGGATAAGCCCATATGCTTTCCAGTGAATATGATGCAGCTGAGATCAACTACATCTGAGACAGACTTCAATGACAATATTTATGTATGTTTTTTAATAGAGTTATGCTAGTAGATATGATAATCTAGCAACACCATCCTTGGGTGAGCTAGATAATTTTTCAGAGGGGAAGAGAGATGGGAATGAGGAGAAAGGGAAGAGAGTGATATAAAGATGAAGCACACACATGCACACTTACACATACAGTAAAAAATAAAACTTTTAGCCATAATCTGAAAATTTCCAAAAAAGATTAGAAAATCCATCAAAAATTGAATTATTCTAATTCCTGTTTGGCAAAGTATATAGATGGAATTTAATTATTCAATAAGTCAGAGGGTAGGTTTGTACAAACAGTTCATATTATTATATGATTTGAAGATTTTAAAATTATTGCTCTTTGCAAATAGACAACAAGAGGATTCAAGAGGATACAAATTGGAAAGGAAATAGTCAAAATATCACTGTTTGCAGATGATATGATAGTATTATAAGTAAGCCTAAAAATTCCACCAGAGAACTCCTAAACCTGATAAACAGCTTCAGTGCAGTAGCTGGATATAAAATTAACTCAAACAAATCAGTGTCCTCACTCTACACAAAGGATAAACAGGCTAAGAAAGAAATTAGGGAAATAACACCTTTCATAATAGTCACAAATAATATAAAATACTTTGGTATGACTCTAACTAAGGAAGTAAAAGATCTGTATGATAAGAACTTCAAGTCTCTGTAAAAAAAAAAAATCAAAGAAATCTCAGAAGATGGAAAGATCCCCCATGCTCATGGATCTGCAGGATTAATATAGTAAAAGTGGCTATCCTCCCGAAAGCAATCGACAGATTCAATGCAATCCCTGTCAAAATTCTGATTCAATTCTTCACCGAGTTAGAAAGGGCAATTTGGAAATTCATCTGGAATAACAAAAAACCTAGGATCACAATAACTATTCTCAGCAATAAAAGAACCTCTGGTGGAATCACCATGCCTGACCTCAAGTTGTACTTCAGAGGAATTGTGATAAAAACTGCATGGTACTGGTACAGTGACAGACAGATAGATCAGTAGAATAGAATTGAAGACCCAGAAATGAACCCATACACCTAGGCTCACTTAATCTTTGACAAGGGAGCTAAAACCATCCAGAGAAAAAAAGACAGCATTTTCAACAAATGGTGCTGGCTCAACTGGTGGTTATCATGTAGAAGAATGAGAATTGATCCATTCTTATCTCCTTGTACAAAGCTCAAGTGTAAGTGGATCAAGGAACTCCATATAAAACCAGAGACACTGAAACTTATAGAGGAGAAAGTGGGGGAAAGCCTTCAAGATATGGGCACAGGGGAAAAATTCCTGAACAGAAGAGCAATGGCTTGTGCTGTAAGATCAAGAATCTACAAATGGGACCTCATAAAATTGCAAAGCTTCTATAAGTCAAAAGACACTGTCAATAAGACAAAAAAGCCACCAACATATTAGCAAAGGATCTTTACCAATCCTAAATCTGATAGGGCACTAATATCTAATATATACAAAGAACTCATGAATCTGGACTCCAGAAAATCAAATAGTCCTATTTTTAAAAATGGGGTTCAGAGTTATCTCTGTACAAAGAATTGTCAACTGAGAAATACCAAATGGCTGAGAAGCACCTAAAGAAATATTCAACATCCTTAATCATCAGGAAAATGCAAATCAAAACAACCCTGAGATTCCACCTCACACCATTCAGAATGGCTAAGATCAAAAAATCATGTGACAGCAGATGCTGGCAAGGATGTGGAGAAAGAGAAACACTTCTCCATTGCTAGTGGGATTGCAAGCCAGGTACAACCACTCTGGAAATTGTTCTGGTGGTTCCTCAGATAATTGGACATAGTACTACTGAAAGATCCAGCAATACCTCTCCTGGGCATAATTCCAGAATATGCTCCAACTGGTAATAAGGACACATGCTCCACTATGTTCATAGCAGCCTTATTTATAATAGCCGAAAGCTGTAAAGAACCCAGATGTGCCTCAACAGAGGAATGGATACAGAAAATGTGGTACATTTACACAATGGAGCACTACTCAGCTATTAAAAGCAATGAATTTTTGAAATTCTTAGGGAAATGGATGCATCTGGAGGATATCATCCTGAGTGAGATAACCCATCACTAAAGAGCACACATGATATGCACTCACTGATAAGTGGATATCAGCCCTGAAACTTATAATATCCAAGATACAATTTGCAAAACACATGAAACTCAAGAAGAAGGAAGACCAAAGTGTGGATACTTTGTTCCTTCTTAGAATGGGAACAAAATAGCCATGGAAGGACTTATAGAGACAAATTTCAGAGCTGAGACAGAAGAAAAGACTATCCAGAGACTGCCCCACCCCGGAATCCATCCCATAAACAACCACCAAACACAGATACTATTGCATATGCCAACAAGATTTGGCTAACAAGACCCTGATATAGCTGTCTCTTGTGAGGCTATGTCACTGCCTGGCAAATACAGAAGTGGATGCTCACTGTCATCTATAGCATGGAACACAGGGCCCCCAATGAAGGATCTAGAGAAAGTTCCCAAGGCGCTAAAGGGGTCTGCAACCTTATAGGTGGAACAACAATATGAACTAACCAGTATCCCCCAGAGCTTTTGTTTCCAGTTGCATGTGTAGCAGTGGATGGCCCTCAATGGGGGGGGGGGGAGGCGTTGCCCTTGGTTTTGTGAAGATTATATGCCCCAGTACAAGAGAATACCAGGGCCAGGAAGCAGGATTGTGTGGGTTGGGGAGCAGCGCAGGGGGAGAGTATAGGTGACTTTCGGAGAGGAAACTAGGAAAGGGGATAGCATTTGAAATGTAAATGAAGAAAATATCTAATAAAAATTTAAAATAAAATTATTGCTCTTTATATTATGTCACTAATAAATTCATATGAATCAAAACAATCAAAATGGCTATACGAATTTCTGGCTCACTATTGTTTTTCTCTGAATAGTTTAATTAGTTTATATTATTAGTGATAGGTGAATAAGATCTTCTAACTTGTGCTTTAGTTGGTAGATTTAAGTAGGTTTCTAATGTTGCTATTATCAACCATTATCATCAAATGGATCTCCTTTCTTCAAGAAAGAAAAATAAAGTTCTTAGATACCAATTACAGTTTTCCTATTTCCCATGATTAATTCAGTTTATTTAATTGACTAGATTGGAGGGGTCTTTATTTATATGTTTGGAAAAATGCATTCTCAGAAATCAAATCATTAGATGAATACCAATTTACACTTCCTAAACAAACATAATTCAAATGCATACATACTGTATCAGTTATATTTGAAGCCAACTCTTATTTCCATGTGTATTTAAGATTTAAGTAACATGACACAAAGTATGAAACTTCTACTTCAAAGAACAGTTATTGATTCGGCAAGATTAAAACCACAAATGAGTAAGGGTAAGATTAGATAACCTTGCAAGTTCAAGCTTTGGGCTGTATCATACTCTCTGGATTGCTTTAGGAACTGAGGGATGAATGAAAAAAGGGATTAATTCCAATTTTACAGTCATCCTTTATTAAATACTACTTTATATTTACTTTTAGTGTCAATTCCAAATACATGGATTTAGTATCAATTTATACTGTAATCACTTGACATAATATACAGAATTCTAACTCTATGTAAACAATGTAAAACTGGTTCATGTTAGGAATATTGTGCATCCACATTTTCATCCCTTTTAAAAGGATTTGTAATTTGGTGTGCTATTACCACAGTTATAAACTTTTAGGGTGGCACAACACTTTTGTATTCAAATTCTGTCTGTCTGTCTGTCTATCCAACTCTATTTCTATATTTCTATTTCTATTTCTTTATATGCCACATGTATGTGAGTGTCCAAGGAAGCCAGAAGAGGATATTGGATCCTATAAAGCTGGAGGCTTTGAGCATGTGGATGCGGGTGCTGAGAACCAAATTCAGTTCCTCTGAAAGAGCAGCAAGGGTACTTAATTACTATGCATTCTCCAGTTCAATATGCAGGATTTTAAAGAACATTTTCTAAAAAAATTAGCATCATGTAGCATTATTATAGTAGTCACAGTATTTGTAGATTAACCAGCCCCTTTTCATTTTCAATATTTATAGGTATATAAAAAAGTAACTCATAAGGTACACTATCAATTAGAAAGTCATCTGAAAAGTATTTACTATTACAAGAAATTAAAATAGGTAAACCAAATAACATATACATATGTATGTATATATAAAGAAAACCTATCTATTACAACTCTTATGAAAACACAATGCAACATTTCTATTAATAAAAACCAAATGTCAGTGTTAAAGGAATAGACATACTAGTGACTGACATATAGAACAGAATCATTTTGTTAATGAAGGGATGTAATTTTATGATCTTAAAAGAGATGGTACGTGATTCCACTGGAGGGATTTATAGAGCATGCATGGGAAGAAGGTTTGAGGTTTTCACAGATTGGGGATTTCACAGGCATAAATGATGAAAAGGAACATTCCATGTGGAGGATAAAACATGAGCCAGGAACAAAAATAGGAAAGCTCTGGGCATTTTCATAGAATATGAATTATCCAGTGTGCAGCTGAATCTCAAAGCTTAGCAGATAGAAAGTACAAAAAAAAGTTAAAATTCATTTATGGAAATGTCTACTAGATGTTTGCAACTTATGCACATATTCTGCAGCACAGTCAAAACCTCAGAGGGGACCCACACTATAGGAACACTGGTTGAAGAATATAATTGACACAACAACCATCATATTGAGTACCTTTGTGTGCATTACTTATTGCTTTTGAATTTATCAAAAATAATACTGAAGTATTAATCATAACAAATCTAATAGAGTCCAGAATAAGATTGTTTAGCCTACATCAAATGACACATTGAATAAAGACACATGACTGTGATTTCCTCCCATTAGAAGTCCAAAAAATTACTAAGGAAAGCATGAAGTGAAACTTCAAGTCAATGATAAATGATGTTGAGCCTCATCAAAATAGTCATCACAGTGATCTCCATGCACAGTATAGTTAATGAGAAATTAGTCCCACCCACCATAAAATATGGCTTTTTATGAAATGAGTAATATTTTTCAACTACACTTTCATAAATGGAAACATTATGTACTCTAACTGTTATACAGAATATGAATATCCAATGTATTCCCATAAAAGGACATTTATCTGGACAGATATGTCCAGATAAATGACTCCGAAGTTAGAAAAAGAACCACCCACTTGTTACAAAAATCTAAACTTGAGTTTTATAAAGCTTGCTGATGCAAAAGAAATGATAAAATGTGAATAGAAGACATATTTGGGGATTTCCAGGAAATGGTAATAATATACAAATCAGGGATGGTTGGATAATAAACTTTGCTCATGCAGTGAGTACATTCTTCTCGAAAGAAATCATTTTATTTTGCATTCTGAAATGTGGAAGTGTGGCTTTTTAAAAACTAAAACTGCAATCCACCCTAAGATAGCTAAAATTGTCTACATAGAAGCTCTGCCTTTCAAAATGCCACCAGCTGGAAAAGGCAGGACTACTTTTTTCCTTCTGCATGGGTTCACAGTATAAGATTTGTTGCTATATGTATTTCAAGTACAGCCTAATTGTTTATGCATATATAAACTTGTTACTTAAGATGAGTACGCAATCCTTATAAAAGAATAAATTAGATCAGTAATCCAGGCTTCAGACTATACATTTGTTTAAAGGTTCTACTGATGTACCAAAATACCCTTTCTGCTCTCTCAGTCTGTCATTCCTGCTTCTTGCAAGTTCATATATATATGAACACCACTTAATTTTTCAATTTATAGAAAATCATTTAGGAAAAATCCCTTCCACTCTGCTCCAGCACCGGGTCACCTAGGTCACGGAGTGGGTGGACACAGCCACGGTCCCTAGCAGACTGCCCAAGCAATCTTAGGATCACTGGTGAGTGGAACACAACTTCTGCTCCAATCCAATCATGCACAGGACCTGAGACAGCAGAAGGGAAGCAGAGAACCAGCCTGACCAGGGGCACAAATTCCTTCCAGTCTGCTACAACACCGGGTCACCTAGGGTGTGAAGTAGGCGGAGACCTCCAAGGTCCCTAGAGGACTGCCCACGCGATCTTAGGATCACTGGTGAGTGGAACACAACATCTGCTCCAATCCAATTGCACACGGGACCTGAGACAGCACTAGGGCAGCAGAGAACCGGCCTGACCAGATTCACAAGCCCCTTCCTGTCTGCACCAGCACCGGGTCACATAGGGCACAGATTCGGTGGAAAACCCCATGGTCCCTAGTGGACTGCCCAAACAATCTTAGGATCACTGGTGAGAACACAACTTCTGCTCCAATCCAATCATGCACGGGACCTGAGACAGCAGAAGGGAAGCAGAGAACCAGCCTGACCAGGGGCACAAATCCCTTCCCATCTTCACCAGTACCTGGTCACCTAGGGCACAAATTCAGCGGACATCCCCATGGTCCCTAGCAGACTGCCCAAGTGATCTTAGGATCACTGGTGAGTGGAACACAACAGCTGCTCCAATCCAAAAGTGACAGGCCTGTGACAGCAGGAACAAGGACACCAGAGCCTTTCTTGACCAGAGGCTCAGATTCCTTTTAATCAGTTCAGGTTTACCTTGGTTTCAAACAGACTAGACAACTCCATGGTCCTCAAAGGAGACAATACTTCTACGCACTGTAACATGCCCAGGATCTTAGGACAACTGGATCCCAGGATAACAGAAGCTGAGTCACACTAGTATTTGAGTGTCTCAGAGGAGCTTGACTGCCAGGAAATCAGGAACACCCAGTATCTCAGGTTCATAGGAGCCCACAATCAAAGAATCACAGAGAAATCTGGACTCTGAGAAGTCCTGAATCAACTGGGATTATAGGAAGGACAGGCTCCAATCAG